>NC_133621.1:97756671-98356671 GCF_048593235.1 Sminthopsis crassicaudata | reverse complement strand
TTTTGAATATATATAGAAAATAACATGATAGAAAGCCAATTTAATGAACGGAATAGCAGAAGGAAGATCAATTACAAGATTATCTTCACCTAGGATATTAAACAGTTGAATTTAGTGTTCCTCTTTCACATTCAATCTCTTCTATCCTTTTTCCCTTATTCTAAAATAAATAAAAATACCCTCTCATGACTTTGCTATCCCCTCAAGTTATGTGCTGTATATCTTCATTTCAATGCTAAATTTCTGGAAAGAATATTCTATATCACTTGCTTCCACTTCCCCACAACCCACTTATCCTCAATCTTCATTATCCAAGGCAATGTTGTCCCTATCACTCTACTGAGGTGGAGAGGTCACTTTGACAGAGATTTGATAAACTCATTGACCTTTGATCAAGTCTTATTCCTCCCCAATGTTTCTGTGGTATTTGTATTGTTGACTACTCCATCTAGATATTTTAACTTTTTCTGATTGTTCTTTGCTTCTCTCAGTTGATTGGTGATTGTTGTTTGATTTCTTCATTGGTTCCTTGTCATCCTACCCTCCTACATGTAAATCAAGGTTATATCTTTAAACCTATTCATTCTCAGCACTCTTCCTTTTTGGTGGGAATTTACAAACATAACATATTTGCACAGGCTACTTATAAAATATATATATATATTTAGTGCATTTTGTCTGGATCCGCCTTTCCCCCTATCCCAGGCTACCTTGTTTTACAATTATCTATGTATATTATGTTTTCTTTATTTGACTATAATCTCTTTAAGAATAGGAACTGTTTTTTTTAACCTATTTTCTGCCAGACTTTGCATGGTTCCTGACATAATAAACACTTAATATATGTTTCCTTAACCAATTTTACTTAAAACTATTCCCCTTGCTAATTTTTTTCTACTTTCCTTTTATAAACATTTATATAGAAAATTAAGTTGAAGGGTCAGTTCATCTGACCTAGCCATTTCATTATTTTTAGGTAGGTTTATGTAGTTAATCTAGAGATGTTGTTGTTGTTGTTGTTGTTGTTGTTTTTTAAAGATCTTTGTGGATAAAGATTTTACCACATTCCTTGGGAAACTGTCTGAATTTTTAATATCTCTGAAGTTTTGTTGTCACTGTTCAGTCATTTTTCAGTTTTGCCCAACTATTTCATGATCCAATTTTGTGGATTTTTCAGCAAAGATACTGCACTGGCTTGCCATTTCCTTCTCCAGCACATTTTACAGATGAGAAATTAAGGAAAGCAGAGGTAAGTGATTTGCCCAAGTTGGCACTGCTATTATATGTCTGAGACCAGATTTGAACTCATAAGGATGAGTCTTCCTGACTTCAGACCTGACACTCCAGCCACTATACCACCTAGCTATAAGATTTCAGAATTCCCAAAATATAAAAATCCTATGAAGATTTTTTTTCCATTTTGATCTTGATTTTGGCAGCTTGTCGTCACAACATCATAATAAAGTCAATGATCATGTTCTCAATACCACCATCCCTGAGGGAAAAAAAGAATCAACAATAGACTCTGAATTGCTTTTTTATAGAAAAGTCACATTTATCAAAATCATCAACAACAGCACCTTTACTGTGTGTCAAGGAAAAAGGCATAATAAAGGTCCTTCTTCTTACCAAAAATATTCAGCAACAGAAATTGCTTGATTATTACTGGCTCTGGGCCATTTCCACATGACTTATTAAAATTGTTTTTAAAGTTATGTCTAAATGAAACGTTTTATAGGAGTCCACATTTATCAGTGACATTTTTTTCTTTGCAACCTATCTCTGTCACAAAAAGAAACCCAATTTCTTTGATATTATTTGATGTTAATATGCTATATAAATTGCAAACAGAGGATTTAATATTTTATTTTGGAAATAATAAAGAATTACTAAATTATATTGAATAGGAGAGAGGGCGACATGGTCTTATTTGTATGTTTGTAAGATTAAGTTTCCAAGTATAAGTCAGGTTTAGGGAATGGGACCTACCTCATAGCCCATGTGCAAGAGAGGGACATAACTCTGACAAGTTATGAGTATCTGTACCAATGATAACAACACGTTAATCAGAACAAATTAATTATAATTTTCAATATAATCCTCTGACATTGTTTTTTGTTATAAAAAGAGACACTGACTTTAGTAAATTCATAAGAATAAAAATTCCATTTTATCTTATTTGATAGGTATGTAGAGCTGTAGGTTTATGTATTATAATAATATTTTATTGGTATTCTGCTTTAATCCCTCATTAAGGAATGTTAGTGGCCTTGGGCTTGCCAGATGCCAACAGAAAACAGATTTCTTAGTGACTGTGTATCTGTTGCTGGATAACTAGTTTACATAAGCTGAGAGAAAATGATCATAAAAGCAGTGACCAAAAAATTATTTTCCTTATTTTTTTCTTTTTTGACACAGAAATTTACAAAAGTTTTGATTAAGATTTAGAGGGATTTTGGTTGCCATAGATACTAGAGGTAGAAAATATGATTTAAGTTCCTATCCAACATTTTGAGAATTTAATTTGGGAAAGAACAATAATATATATTTGCTTTGAAAATAAAATTTTAAGATTTTATTAATAATATAGAAGACTGATTTAAAGTATTTTAAATTTATTATTCCACAGGTTAAAAAAAAACAAACCCAAACCTCATGTCATCAAAAAGTGTTTTTACGGATCCATAGCTATTTGTTAAATTGAGTTGAAATGGTATGTTTAAATATGATCAGCAAATATTTGACTTTTTCCAATTTTTTTTTATTTCTCAAATAGGGCTATGGGGGACAATCAGACAATAGTGACTGAATTCATTCTGCTGGGATTTTTTCTAGAAACAAAGATGAAGATATTTCTCTTTGGGCTTTTCTCTCTCCTCTATACTCTTACCCTTTTAGGGAATTTAGTGATTTTGGGTCTCATCTGCTTGGACTTCCGACTACATACTCCAATGTATTTCTTCATATCACACCTGGCCATTGTTGATATCTCTTATGCCTCCAATACAGTCCCCCAATTGTTGGGAAACAATCTGGATCCACTCAAACCAATCTCCTATGCAGGATGTTTGACCCAAACCTTTTTTTTCCTAACTTTTGCTCTCACTGAATGTCTTCTCCTCCTGGTAATGAGTTATGATAGGTATGTAGCAATCTGCCATCCTCTCAGGTATTCTGTCATCATGAACTGGAAAGTATGTACTGGATTGGCTATTACACCTTGGGGAAGTGCTGCTTTCTTGGCCCTGATCAATGTGATTCTCATCCTGAAAGTGCCCTTCTGTGGGAATCTAGAAGTCAATCACTTTTTCTGTGAACTCCTATCCCTTCTCAGGTTGGCTTGTGCCAACATCTGGATTAACCAAGTCATGGTTTTAATAACTAGTGTTTTATTTTTGCTGGGCCCCTTCTGCTTGGTTCTGGTCTCTTACATGTATATCATTTGTGCCATCCTGAAGATCCAGTCTGGGGAAGGACGAAAAAAAGCATTCTCCACTTGCTCCTCCCACCTCTGTGTCGTTGGGCTCTATTTTGGTAGTGGTATTGTCATGTACATGATCCCCAATTCTAGCAATCCTGAACAGCAGAAGAAAATACTTTCCCTGTTTTATAGCTTCTTCAATCCTACACTGAACCCTCTGATTTATAGCCTGAGGAATGCAGAAGTGAAAGGTGCACTGAGGAGAGTGTTGGGGAAAGAGAGGCAAAAGTGAAGCATTTTGGGTAATATCCAAGTATACAATGATGGGAGGTAATGTTATGAAGCACAAGAGAGGAGAAACAGAATCTGTCTTCTTGGATAAGATGGCAACTTTATGCTTTGAATCTGTAACACACTTCTTAAAATATTCTGTCTTGAAAAGGTCATAGTAAGCCAAGATACTTGCCAATTTCTACTCAAAATCTCTGAGCTGAATTCTGGACTTATGATCTATGTCTCTATCTCTTTTGTCCTCCCCATTTACCCCCAACATTATGAATTATATTGGCATATCATAATATCTGTATCCTCTTTTATTTCCATGTTCACTGCTCCTTCTCTTTTGTTTTCCTGTTTCTATTCCTTTGTCTGTTCACTACTCCTTTCATCAGCCTTATTCAGTTCTCTCTATATTTATTTGGACCTATTTTTCACACCACATCCTTAATAAATGTTAGTTGAATAAATGGATAGATATTTCATGTATTCCCCTGCACCTGTTTGAAAAGAACAAAGAACAACACATAGAGAGGAAAAGGTTATTTTCTTCTACATACTATCAAGCATTGGAAAATAATATTTTAAGGCCAAAAAGAAGGAAATCTGAAAAAAGTTTGCATGTTAAATGACTTTATTTATTTTTTATCAAGTGTTCAATTATAGATAAAATAAAGCTGTGACCTGAAAAAGAGGAGGTCCAATAACATAGTAAGAACAAAGGATAACAAATGGAATGCTGTTCTGATATCCATGTAATATTAAAAGATTATATAGAAGACTTCCAGGGTTGAAGCCATGATGGCAGAGTGAAGCCAGGAAGCTGTTTGAACTCTCCCAGTTTCCATTGAAAACCACATGAAACCAAACTGCTGAACAGAACCTGATGGAATGAAACCACTCTATAACTTAAGAAAGACTGGAAAAAATTAAAGAAAAATCAGTCACACGGGGGTGAAAAAGGGTGTTTAGTGTAGCTCAGGCTAACCCTGGGAAAGCCGGTGAGAGGGTCTTAATCACAGCAAATTAGCAACTAAGACCCTCTGTCCTGACACAGTAGAAAAGCAAATAAGTGCAGTAGCTTCTAGTCCCACTCAGAAAGCAAAATCTTGCAAACTAGGCTGCTTCCTAAAAAGAGCAGGCAATGCTACCTCCTGCAAACACACACACAAAAATTAATCTACAAACACAGAACTCAAAAAGAAACATAGAAAAGTAAACAGGGGAAAAACACATTATTAAAGGTTAAACTGTTTATATCTCTAATGGGAAAATGTTATCTGCAAGTCTTGAAATTTGTACTGTTACTGGGGCACATGGACTGAGGGTTGATTGTGAATGGACTCTGATGTGATGACATCAAAGAAAAAGACATTAAGGGGAGAAAAATATTCTGTACTGGAAAAAAGAGGAAACTGGGGGTATAATGGGTCAATGGGTTTACATGAAGAGGTGGAAAAGACCTATCATAATCGAGGGAAAGAAGGAAGGAGGGTAAGCATTATCTAAAGTTTGCTCTAATCAGTTTTGGATCTAAGAGGGAATAGCTTAATCATTCAGTTGGGTATAGAAATTTATCAAACTCTAGAAAAAAGTAGGGGAAGAAAGAGGAAAGAAAAGGGACAGGATAGAAGGGAGGGCAGAAACACTAAGGGAAAAGGTAAGAAAAGGAGAGGAGAAGTGATTTTACTCAGCAGTACATAGCATTTACACAAAAATTGACCATGTATTAGGGCATAAAAACTTCACAATCAAATGCAGAAAGGAAGATACAGTAATTGCTTTTATTTATTTATTTATTTTTCCATGATGTGATCAAAACTATATTCAGTAAAGGGCCAGGAAAAGATATACTAAAAGTCAACTTGAAATTAAATAATCTAATTCTAAAAAATGACTGGATCAAACAACAAATCAGAGATTTTATCCAAGAGAATGATAATAGCGAGACAACATAACATAACTTATAGGATGAAACCAAAGCAGTTGTTAGGGGAGATTTTGTATCCCTAAAAGGTGATATGAATAACATAGAGAAAGAAGAGATCAGTGAATTGGGCATGGACCTTAAAAAGGTAGGAAAAAAACAAGTTAAAAACCCCCAATTAAATGCCAAAATTTCTGAAACTCAAAGGAGAGATTAATGAAACTTAAACTAAGAAAACTATTGAAGTAATAAAACTAAGTTGGTTTTACAAAAAACAAAAACAAAACCCAACAAAATAAACAAAATTTAATTAGATAAAAAACAGGAAAAAACCCCATACCACCAACATCAAAAATTAAAAGGGTGAACTTACCACTAATGAAAAAAGAAATTAAAGCAGTATGGCAGCAATTCTGATAATCTAACCAAGATTGATGAATATTTCCAAAAATATAAATTGCCCAGATTAGCAGAAGAGGAAATAAATTATTTAAATAGTCCCATTTTAGAAAAAAGAAATAGACTAAAGCTTTGATGAGCTCCCTAAGAAAAAAATCTCCAAAGTCAGATGGATTTACAAGGGAATTCTACCAAATATCTAAAATACAATTAATTCCAATAATATAAACTATATGGGAAAAATAAATAAAGGAGTCCTGCCAAATTCTTTCTATGACACAAATATGGTATTGAAACCTAAACCAGGAAGAGCAAAAACAGAAAAAGAAATTACAGACTAATTTCCCTAATGAATATTTATGCAAAAATTTTAAATAAAACATTAGCAAAGATTTTACAGCATTTATCAGCAGCATAATACAATCTTACCAAGTGGAATTTATACCAACAATGCAGTTCTTATTCAATATAAGTTCAATATAAGGAATATGTTATTCCTTATTATATTACATTATTATATAATTATTAATTATATAAAAATAATTATATAATTATATTACATATAATCAATATAAGGAAAACTCTTACCAAAATACATAACAATAACAATACCATCATTAATCACATGATGATCTCAATAGAAAAAGAAAAAACTTTGACAAAATATAGCACCCATTCCTATTAAAAACTCTAGGTATCATAGGGATAAAGGGACCTTTCTGTAAAATAACAAGCAGTATCTATCCAAAACAAACAGCAAGCATTATTTATATCGGAGAGAAGATGGACACATTTCTAATGAGATCAGGAATGAAACAAGGATGTCCATTATTGTCACTATTATTCAACATTGTACTAGAAATGTTGGCTTTAGCAATAAGAAAAGAAAAAAGAAATTAAAGGAATTAGAATAGGCAATGAGGAAATATAACCATCATTGTTTATAGATGATATGATGATATAAAATCCCAGAAAATCATCCAAAAACTTACTGGAAACAATTCACAGCTTTAGCAAAGTTGCAGGATATAAAATAAACCCGCACAAATCATCAGCATTTTTATATATTACTGACAAAGTTCATCAGCATGAGATAGAAAGAGAAACTTCTCTTGAAATTACTGTAGGTAAAATAAAATACCCCCATAACCATATGAACATAATTATAAAACACTTCTTACACAAATAAAGTCAGATTTACACAATTGGAAAAATATAAATTGCTTATGAGGAGGTCAAAAGGTATGAACAGACAATATTCAAATGACAAAATTAAAGCCATGTATAGTCATATGAAAAAGTACTCTAAATCACTATTGATTAGAGAAATGCAAATTAAAATAATTTTGAGATACCTCTTGACATCTCTTGGATTGGTTAAGTCAACAAGAAAAGATAATGATAATTGTTGGAGGGAATGTGGGAAAACCGGTACACTAATGCATTGTTAATGAAGTTGTGAAATTATCCTACCACTCTTTATCTCAAGCCCCAAAGAAATTATAAATTAAAAAATATGTGCAAAAATGTTTGTAGCAGCTCTTTTTGTGGTAGCAAAGAATTGGAAAATGAGTAAATGTCTATCAATAGGGGAATGGCTGAACAAGTTGTGATACATGAACATAATGGAATATTATGGTTCTATAAAAATGATGAGCAAGTTGATTTTATAAAGCCCTGGAAATATTTGTATGCACTGATGCTGAGCAAAAAAAAAAAAAAAAAGAAAAAAAAAGCAGAACCAGGAATATATTATACACAGTAGCTGCAAGAATGTGTGATCAGCTCTGACAGACTTGGTTCTTTTCAGTGGTTCAGAGATTCAAAGCAATCCCAATAAACTATGGAAAGAAAATACCATCTGCATCCCAAAAAAGAACCATGGATACTGAATATAAATCAACCCATGCTTTGTTGACTTCTTTTTTCTGCTTTTTTTTGTCTCTCCCATGATTTTTCCTTTTTGCTCTGATTTTTCTCTCCCAACATGATTCATAAAGCAATATGTATTAAAAATAACTAAATAAAAATTATATCCAGAAAATCAGTCCAACAGTTTAATATATTTATTATAAACAGCAACAATCAAAAAGGTTATTGAAACAGATTAACAAGAATTTTTATAGTTCAGATGAAAATGTAGTTTCATCATTTATAATTTTTTTAAAATTTGCATGTTAACTTTGATAAAGTGAGTTAAAATATATAAAAAAACTATATGCAAGACTTTTATTATATTGAGTGAACCTTCTGTGGAGGCTGAAATAAGCAATTAATAAAGGATCTTTCCAAAATGATTCAAAGCACAGATAGATTAGATTATCAGTCAACCAGCATCTATCTATTTATTCATTCATTCATTTATTTGTCTGTTTATCTATTTCTCTATTATTATTTTTATTAAAGCTTTTTATTTGCAAAGCATATGCATGAGTAATTTTTCCAACATTGACCCTTTTATTCCAAATTTTCCCCTCCTTCCTCTTATCCCCTCCCCTAGCTGGCAGATAGTCTAATACATGTTAAATATGTTGAAATACATCTTAGATCCAATATATGTATGCATATTTATACAGTTATCTTGCTGCACAAGAAAAATCAGATCAAGAAGGAGGAAAAAGAAAAACTGAGAAAGAAAACAAAATGCAAACAAATAACAACACAGAGAGTGAGAATGCTATGTTGTGTTCCACCCTCTGTTCCCATGGTTCTCACTCTGGGAGTAGATGCTCTTTTCATCACTGAACAAGTGGAACTGGTTTGAATCATCTCATTATTGAAGTGATGCCCCATCCACCAGAATAGATCATCATATAGTCTTGTTGTTGCTGTGTAAAATAATCTCCTGGTTCTGTTCATTTCATTCAGCAGCAGTTCATGTAGGTGCCTCCAAACCTCTCTAAAATCATCCTATTGGTTGTTTCTTATAGAACAATAAAATTCCATGACATTCATATGCCATAATTTACTCAGCCATTCTCCAATTGATGGGCATCCACTCAGTTTCCAGTTTCTTGCCACTACAAGAGGGTTGCCATAAACATTTTTGCACATGTGGGTCCCTTTCCCTCCTTTATATCCTTTGGGATATAATCGCAATAGAAACACTGCTGGATCAAAGGGTATGCACAGTTTGATAACTTTTTGAGCATAGTTCCAAACTGCTCTCCAGAATGGTAGGATCTGTTCACAGTTCCACCAATAATGTATCAGTGTCCCAGTTTTCCCACATCCCCTCCAACATTCATCTTTATTTCTTCCTGTCATTTTAGCCAATCTGGCAAGGGTGTGGTGGTATCTCAGAGTTGTCTTAATTTGCATCTCTCTGATCAATAGTGATTTGGAGCACTTTTCATATGACTAGAAATAGTTTCAATTTCTTCACCTGAAAATTGTCTATTCATATCCTTTGAGTATTTATCAGTTGGAGAATGGCTTGAACTATTATAAATTAGTCAATTCTCTCTATATTTTAGAAATGAGGCTTTTATCAGATCCTTTAGATGTAAAAATGTTTTCCAATTTATGTGCTTCCCTTCTAATCTTGTTTGCATTAATTCTGTTTGTACAAAAACTTTTTCAACCAGCATTTATTAAGAACTTACTAAGAACACTCAGAATATAAATTTTTTAATGACATATCGTCTGTCCTTATGGAGCTTACATTGTAATAAAGGGGAAACATATTCACAAAGAAACAAAGGATATAAAAATTAATACATAGTAATGAAATCACTAACAACTAAGTAAAGCAATAGTAGTTTTTTGAAAGATGTATGATGAACTAATTTTGAAAGGAGTTAAGAGTTTCAAGTGGCAGAAATTTGGATAGAGACCATTTTAGGCAGAGGATAATATCTTAAGTTCCAAAATTTAAATTATTGTTATTAACCTTCCAAATTTAACTTATTGAAAATAAGCTTTAAAAACTTTTGTTCTGCAACATCAACTTTAATTAGATCTCCTCTGCTGTATATAACTTTATATATTTAAAAGGCAATAGAATCTTGGACAATGATAATTCAAACTTATGAGTTTATGAGGAGATGGAGTCTTCTGGAGAAATTTACTGGGGAAGACTGAAGAGATGATAGAGGAAAGTCTTTGAGAATACATTCTTCTTAAGAGAACAGAATTAAACTCTTGAGTCGTGAAGAAAGAAGAGGAGACTCTTTTTTTTTTTTTTTTTTTTTTTTTTTTTTAAACATTTTATCATGAGACATTTTCTACACTTCAGTTTCTGGAATATATCAACCATATTAACATTAATTTCTATTCCCTCTAAAACATACATCTTTCTCTTAATCTTTCAGACAGCTTATGACCTCACACAATATGCATTATGACTACATTAAATTTTACGTGCCCAAGTTCATAACTATATAATTTAGTGTTATATTTTGTGGTTCAGATGACAAGTGCTATAGGAATTTAAAGGGAAATTAATTAGAATTAGAACAGATAGTGAAGGATTTATGAAAAAAAGAGCAATTTAAACTTTTTTTTTTTTTTTTTTTTTTTAGAGTGATGGGCCTGGAATAATTGGGAGTGACTTTTCACAGCCCTCCCTCACTTTTTTTTTTTATTATACATATATATATATATTTTATAATATTATCCCTTGTATTCATTTTTCCAATTTACCCCCCCTCCCTCTATTCCCTCCCCCCGACGACAGGCAATACCATACATTTTACATGTGTTACAATATAGTCTAGGTACAATACATGTGTGCGAATATCATTTTCTTGTTGCACAATAAACATTAGAATCCGAAGGTACATGCAACCTGGGCAGACAGATATTAGTGCTAACAATTTTCATTCCCCTCCCAGTGTTTCTTCTCTGGGTGCAGCTACCTCTGTCCATCATTGATCAACTGGAAGTGAGTTGGATCTTCTTTATGTTGAAGATTTCCACTTCCATCAGAATACATCCTCATACAGTATTGTTGTTGAAGTGTACAGTGATCTTCTGGTTCTGCTCATTTCACTCAGCATCAGTTGATTTAAGTCTCTCCAGGCCTCTCTGTATTCCTCCTGCTGGTCATTTCTTACCGAGCAATAATATTCCATAACCTTCATATACCACAATTTACCCAACCATTCTCCAACTGATGGACATCCATTCATCTTCCAGTTTCTAGCTACAACAAAAAGAGCTGCCACAAACATTTTGGCACATATATGTCTCTTTCCGCTCTTTAGTATTTCTTTGGGATATAATCCCAGTAGTAGCGCTGCTGGGTCAAAGGGTATGCACAGTTTGATAACTTTTTGGGCATAATTCCAGATTGCTCTCCAGAATGGCTGGATTCTTTCACAACTCCACCAGCAATGTATTAGTGTCCCAGTTTCCCCACATCCCCTCCAACATTTGTCATTATTTGTTCCTGTCATCTTAGCCAATCTGACAGGTGTGTAGTGGTATCTCAGAGTGGTCTTAATTTGCATTTCTCTGATCAGTAGTGATTTGGAACACTCTTTCATGTGAGTGGATATAGTTTCAATTTCTTCCTCTGAGAATTGTCTGTTCATATCCTTTGACCATTTTTCAATTGGAGAATGGTTCGGTTTCTTATAAATTAGGGTCAGTTCTCTATATATTTTGGAAATGAGACCTTTGTCAGAACCTTTGTTTTTAAAAATATTTTCCCAATTTGTTACTTCCCTTCTAATCTTGTTTGCATTAGTATTATTTGTACAGAAACTTTTTAGTTTGATGTAATCAAAATCTTCTATTTTGTGATCAATAATGATCTCTAGTTCTCAAGAGGAGACTCTTTAAAAAAACTTTTAATTGATATTTGAGAGAAATGAATGGTTGGTTCTGTGTTTTGGAACTTAGGGGAAGTCAACAGTTGAAATAATGTTTAAAGCTGAATTTTGCTGTAATCTTTCTCTCAGTGATACATTATTCCTATTGATTTATATATTTATTTTATTTATTATGCTCTAAATAAATATGGTAACTAGGAACCCTGATATTTATTTAAACCTAAAATTAGGAGAGGGAGAGAGAGAAAGAGAGAGAAGGAAATGCTCACAAAAAAGGTTCCAACAATTTATTAAATACATATTATTAATAAACTAGGATGAGGATTAAGAAGTAACTGATTAATAAAAGATATGCTATTTTAATAATTAATGATGAAGTCTCTGAGCATATATAAATTTAAACAAATCCTAGCTAAAATATTTATTTATTTATTTATTTAGTTCAGCTGATTCAAAATAAACTTTTCTCTGATTTCCTCTTTTAAGTCAATGCAGATGATTGTATTGCAAATGAGATTCTTGTAAAGAGCATATTACAGAGTGATATTTACTAATCCATTCAACAAAGCATTTTGGGCATTGAAATTATTGATTACTATCTTCTTTATCTGGTCTTTTCAAACTCCTGATCATAATTTCAGTTAGGGGTCTAGGTTTGTTCCTGTTTGGAAATCTAGTAGATTTATATCGATCACAGACCTTGGCAGCTGACCAGGAAAAAACTGCAGGTTCTGAGGAACCAAACGCCTATCTATTTCTTTGTCTGAATATATTGTCTTTTTCAATCAGTTTCAGAATTCAGAATAGTCTTGGAGATAAATCAAGGCTGTGAACATTCCTTGCCCTTTTCCACTAATTTTAGATTCAGATCATCTCCTTAGTCAACATAGGAGATGTGATACAGCCCTTGTTGCTACTTTCTATTTTATTATTACAAATGATTTATTATATTCTGTTAGTAGAATATTAAAGTCTCCAAATTTTGTTGTATATGTACATATATGTAATCAATACAATTTATATTATGTATGTGTATTTATGTTTTTAATGAATATATAACATATTTGATTCATTTAACTTTTTTCTTTTAAAATTAATTTCTATAACTTTTAAATATATTGGTACATGTACTGGAGGTACTTAAGAAATGTTTATTCACCCGAATTGAATTGGCAATAGTTATTTTATGTATAATATAGCTCCCAATTATTATCTTCATGCTTTCAAATTCAAATTCAGTTTTGTCTAATACACATGAAGGTTTTTTATTTTTAAGTGAAAATGCCTTCTAAGTAAAAGTTGTGTCAGCAGCAACAAGATTATATGATGATCAATTCTGATGAATGTGATTCTTTTCAACAGTGAAATGATTCAGACCAGTTCCAGTGGTCTTGTGATGAAGAGAGCCTTCCCCAGAGAAAGGTCTATGGGGACTGAGTGGAGAATCACAATATAATGTTTTCACTTTTGTTGTTGTTTGCTTGCATTTCGTATTCTTTCTCACCTTTTTTTCCTTTTTGATCTGAATTTTTGTGCAGCATGATAATTGTGAAAATATATATAAAAGAGTTACACATGTTAAATATATGATGGATTAATTGTCATCCAAGGGAGGATTTGGGAGGAAGAGAGGGAGAAAAATTTTTGAAACACAAAGATTTGTAAGGGTAGATGTTGAAAACTATCTATGCATATGTTTTGAAAATAAAAAGATTTATAAATTAAATAAAGTGTGTGTACTAAAGATCTTCCATTTTTAGAAAATCCATAATATTCTCATGTCAACTGAAGAATTCAATCTGTTTGCACTCATAATTATAATTGCAGGATTTATTTTTATCTATCATATACTACCATAGTATCTATTTTTTAATACTTAATACACTGTATTATGTTTAATGAATACTTGTAGAATTGAATTAGATCAGTGTAATACTCTCCTTTAATTCATTAGATTGATTTTCATTTTCATTTATACATAAAATATATGTATACACACATATACATATATAATTATTTTGTTTTTGTTGCGTATCTTTAGTAATTAACATACATACCAGGTCATAGATATTATTAATTGAGTGATGAAACATAAAGCTTAAATTTCTATTCCTATTTCCATAAATTAAAAAAATATCTTCTTAAACCTTTTTCCCTTTCCTAAAAAAAGAAACATTTCTCTAGACTCTTCTCTAATTCCTTTATCTTTGCTTATAAAATATTAAAATGCATTTTCAGTGGAGTTGACATTTGAGCTTATCTTGCTTCTTATTATCCTGTTTTTGCAATTTTGTTTTTCCTGATGTATTTTCAGAGACTGTGATAGTAATTCACTGATACGTTATTATTTACATTATTTTCATCAATAAAATTTGTTATAGAGGATTTTTACCTACTTAAACCTTTTTATTATTGCTTTTTTCTTCTTGGAACTTTGTTCTGGCTGTTATGTGAATCTGTTGTCTTTTTGAGATTCTTAGATTGTAACTTTTTATTTTGGCATATTTTTTTTAATCTTTGTTCTTTGTGAAAATATGTATGACTTACGTCTTTATATGATGTCTCTTATGTTACCTTCTATCTTGTTCCAAACATGCCCTGTGTCACTCTGATACCAAAGTTAAAAAAAAACACTTTGTTGAGATACTTTGATTTTGCATCATCTTTAAATACAAATATATCTTCCATTCCAATTCTACACTACCATTTCTTTAAAAAAAGTTTTAAAAAGGCATCTGAAAAATATTAATTCTTATGTGATACTTTGAGATTTGTATCAAATCTGAGTGGAACAATTTTATTTAGCTTGTCATTTATCTAATAATGTCCATTTTTGTCTGAGAGAGAAGGGAAATCCAAACTGCCACAATTCTTTTATGCTTTTTTATTTGAACCTTTATCCCAATTTGAGGTGGTGTTTACAGGAATGTTAAATGAGTTCTCCAATTACATGCAAAAATTGTTTTTTAACATTTTTCTAGTTCTGCATTCCCAATTCCATCCCTCAGTAGCAACTAGAGTTGGGTTGTGGACTGTTGACACATAAGCTGTGGGGCAAGAAAATAGATCAAACTGTGCTACTTGCTTATTAGGAATGGAAATAGATACTATTATCATGGTGAGAGATTCTGAGGGAGGGCATAGAACTGGAAGAACAGGGCCTTGGAGAATAAATAAGAAAGAACCTAGATCTTTCTATCCAATTTGAATATAATTCTTCCTGAACAGATGTCATTTATATTGTTACTAACTTTCTAATATGTATAAGTTTAGAGATCAGAGAAAGAAGCTTGATAGATTACAGGGTCTTATCCTGGATTCAAATAGTACAGGACACTCACTGTCATACGCTGATTTTTTTGTCACCTAGTGTAGTGATTGGTTTATTAATTGGATTAATGACAAAGAATTTAACTATAGTTGAAGGGTTGTACAATAGAGAAAACACCAGATCCGATCAGGAAACCTGGATTCAAGTTCCAGATCTGCTTTTATTATCAACATAAACTTGGATAAGATTCTTTCAACTCTTTTGCCCTCACTTCCTTCATAAAGTACCAATCTTTTAGTTTTCTTCTGGAACTAAATCCTATGATACTTTACTAAAGAATGCTAAAAAATATTTGAATAGATACTTGTTCAATACAAAAGTATCCAAGCTACTGATCTTTCTAAGATTTGTACTCTAGAGGGATCTCAGAGCCTATTTGCTGTGATTCTAGATAGGAGGAGTAGAAGCAGTCACTATAATAAATGGAGCCAGGATTCAGAGAGTTCTAATCATTTCCCAAGGGTCACAACCCAAGAGCATCTCTAAACTGCAGAATTGGGAATTTTTCCAATGAGAAATCTACTATTTATGTCCCAATTGAAAGTCAAATGATAAATCTAATAAGGCACATTGGGATGTTTAGTTCTTGGACTCTCCATCCTGGTTGCAACATAGGGCTGTTTCTATTGCTACTGAGAACATACGAACTATACCTTTCCTCAACTTATTCTTACTTCTAAGGAGACTGTGATCAAAAAATTGTAGGAGTACTTAGCCAAACATTTTCAGACTATAAATTTGTAACATGATTTTTCTCCTTTTCTGGAATTTCCATGTCCAGTATCTCATAAAAGAGTCTTAAATTTTTCCCACACAGAATTAATTCTTTGCTGCTCTGGGAGGACAAAGAAACTGATATTTGGGAAGTTTTATGATCTTCCACCTGCCTTGAATCCTTAGGAATCTGAGTCAGAGCTAATCAGAGGAGAAAACCTTTCTTTCTGGATAACTTCCTCAAGCTGAACAAGAAGTCGCAGAGAGGATCTGAATTTCATCTTGAAAATCATAGAGAGAAAGAGAGAAACAGCTTTAATGCACCTGAAAATCTACTTCCCTACAACTTGTTCCAGGTTCCTATATAGCCTCCATATGAGCATACCGAGGTAGTCTTCTAGCACTTGGCTGTGAGTTTTGTGCAAAAAATGTTACACCATCTACTTCAATGTAGACTATATTTTTTGCTCTCCCACTTCTTTATGTATTGAACAGAGAAATTTTTGTTCCTTATTGACTTTAGGTAAGAAGATGGCTCAAAGAAAATTTATTATAAAGATTGAATATACAAAATGTGGGCAAGAGCCCCATATCTATTCTGTGACAGATTTTTATTTTAATAAGTGAGAAAAGTCTCTTGAAAATCCAATGAATTGATATTTGAGAGATGGAGTCAGATTTATTTGTAAAACAACATAGGACAATAAAAAATTCATGATTTCTTTGGGAAATATTGAGAAAGAAGAATTATTTGATATAAGAAAAAGTCCTATTGTTTAGGGTTAGTATATAGAAAACTATTAATTAATAAATAAGCATTTATTAAGTAGGTCCTGGCTCTGTTTAAATTTTTAGGAACACACATTGAAAATATTTAACAATCCCTACTCTCAAGGAGCTTACATTCTATTTGTTATTAAAATATAATAAGTTCTTAGTGTTTTCAGCCTTATCCATTTACATGATATGTGTAATATATGTGTATGTTGTATAAATATATAATATATTATATAAGTACACAAATATATATATATGTACATGTATATATATATATATATATATATATATATATATATATACATATACATATATATATACAAACACATATGTGTGAGTGCCCAAGAGGCTGCTCAATACTGTAGATAAAGAGATAACTGTAGAATCAGTGTCACCTGGATTCAAATCCCCATTTCTTACACATATTACTTCTCTGACCCTGAGAAAGTTACTTCAACTTATCTTAGACAAGTCTCTAAAATAATATGTTCCAAACAGTCAATAATCTGCATAAGAGTGAAGTTCTTCACTAGAACTTCTCTATATCAATAAATCACATTTACATGTGATTTTATAGTGTATGTGTATATATATACATATACATATATATATGTAAACAGAGACATAGGAATATTTTATACTGGCTGTGTATATGTATATGCTTATGTATATATAATTCACACACATATATATTTATACATATGTGTATGTACACATATGTGCATTTGTATGTTTGCATATACACATATATAATATTGCATAAATGTCTAGATATTTAAATAGTTTATTCATATTTTATTTCTGTGGGTAATTCTTAGGAAACTTATATATAGATCAACAACCGGTTCTATCAGGATTACAATCAGTCTATTGTTATTGTTTCTAGTTTGTGTATCTCTTATTGTTTTTATTTTTAAAAATTCAGACTAATATTATTATTTGAGAATTTTAGAAGAGTTATTTTCCTCTCTTCTTTTTTCTGTAATAGTTTCAACAGTTTCAGTACTTTTTCCAGGAATAGAAAAACGATATATGCCAGATGAGGAGACTTGTAACTGGGTTGCAAAAACTCCTAGGCCAGCTCTCTGTCTACTAAATCAGTCTATCTCTTGGGTTACAATATATAGATATGAAATGCGATTTATATTTTTCTCACTAGGATGTGTGGATGGGACTCTAGCTAAAGCTAAGGGGAAGTATAGGCTACCTTCTCAGTGATTGGTTCAGTAGAATGCATAGAATTCATTGTAACTTATATGAATTATTCTTTATCCTTGACATCACATTGTTATCAGAAAGCTGATGGATGGTAGCATTATGAGGACAGTAGCTTTCTTTGTTGCTAGTTTTAGATTTTTGAATCTTTGAAATGGAAGAGGACTGAGGCTTGTTCTAATGAAATGTCCCACTCATTGGGAGAATTTCTTCTACAACTTCTACCAATAGCCATTGGTCTTCAGTTAAATACTTCCTGTATTGAACTTTCCTGCTTGAACTTTCAAATTGGTAGAAATTTCACCTATTTGGCCTTCTAGAGCAAGTAACAAAGTAGATTTTATTCCTTTATGTCAACTATTGATATAGAGAATTTTGAAGAAGGACCTCAACTAACATTATGACTTTTAAAATGGCCAGGAAAAATTTGTCCTCATTTTTTTTTCTGGTGGAATGAAGGAAATTAATGAGCTGGAGAGCTATCTGGAAATGGGAAGAGAATTCATGGATTCTAGACTGAGTATAATATTTGAGAAATGGAGCTTTCCATCTCACTGACTTCTATAGAAGTTTGAAGATCCAGAGAACCTATCAGCAGCTTTAAATTTGGTTTTCCCAGTGCCTTAAACATTAATACTTATTCCAATTGGCTTTTAATTTCTTCCTCTTACATAGTAAAGTATGCTTTAGGGCAAGTGATAGAGTTGGAGATAAAAATATGATTGAGTAAGGTGAGTAAAAATAGTCATGAATATTTTGTATATAAAGACTACTATGAATGTTAAGCATGAAATTGGATTCAAGAAGCAGTAGGATGATACTAGTTATGTCATTTCTTTTGTCTTTTGGAGCTCTGATAGAAAAGAGAATATGAAGAGAGTTTATGACTTCTAGTCACAGGACTTTCCTTTTTTGCCATTCTCCATTCATGTTGTTGCTCTGTTTTTCCTTTAATTCACTAGATGAGAAAATATCTGCTTTAATATTAATAAATTTTAGGGTTTTTTAATGCATAGAGTAAAAATGGGTATTAACCCTGAAATTTTGAGAATTTCCTGCCTCTTCTCTAGATTTCCATACTCAATACATATTTCTTGAGCATTGTAATGACAATGATAGAATTCAATATAAGAGCTCACACGATTTTTAAAAATTGAAAAAACTATCATATTTATCTATTGGTGAATTGTAGAATAAGAAAGTATTTTGTCATTTTTATTGAATATGAAATGACCAAAATTATTATATTCATGGAAATAATATATTATTTCAGTTGATTATATGTTAAATTTAAAAAGTTTCTTGTTTATACTTATGTTTAAATTTTTATTTTATTTTTTAATTTATGGAATAAGATAATAATTTACATAATAGATTATAATAAAAAAGATGATTACATATGAAACCATAAATCTACATATTTAAAAATATGTAACAAAGTTATCCCATGATATTTTTTCTTTTTTCTTCCTCTCTCCTTCCCTTGAGATGGCCAAACTACACAATGATTCTATAGATATTTCTATTTAATTCTTTCTCTGGATTCAGAGAGCATCTTCATGTTTTTCTAGTTAATTTGGATATTCACAAATAGTCAAATCAACTTATCTTTTTAAAGTATTTCTTAAAATAATGTTGCTGTTACTGCATGCCATATTCTCTTGGTTCTGTTCATTCCACTCATCATTATTTCATGCAAGTCTTCCCCCTTTTTTTTTCCTGAAAATCATTGAGATTATCATTTCTTTTAGCCTAACAGCATTCCACCACAATCCTGTACCACAAACTGTTCAGCCATTGCTCAATTGATGGGCATTGCTGCAATTTCCAATTCTTTACCATTACAAAGGTAGCATTTTAGTACATATAAATTGTTTTCCTTTTTCCCCACTGATTGTTCATAATAGATTTAGTAGCAATCTTTGATTGCTGGATCAAAGATAGGTAATTGAATAATTATCTTGGGGTATAATTCCAGATTGCTCTCCCAAATGGTTGAATCAGCTCACAATTCTGCCAATAATGAAGTAGTATTCCAATTTTTCAACATTCCCTCCAACAAGTTTTACTTCCCATTTTAATAATTTTAGCTAATCTTGTAAGTATAATAATGATACTTCAAGATTGTTGCTCTTATCAAAAATGATGTAGATTCCTGATTTTCATATGTCTTAATTTATTCATTGGAAAACTCAATTTTGTTTTACCATTTGTCAATTGGGAAATGGCTCATATTCTTATAAATTTTATAAAAGTTTTTGTATATTTGTGATATGAGACCTTTATTTGAGAAAATGATTATAAAAATTTCCCCAAATTTTCTGCTTTCTTTCTGAAATAGCTACATTGATTTTATGTATAAAATCTTTTAAAATTTAATGTAATTGAAATTATTCATTTTACATCTAACTTTGCTCTCCATTTCTTTATTATTAATAAGTTGTTCACCTATCCATAATTCTGATAAATAATATTTTTCATGCTCATCAAATTTTCTGATAAGGATACTTTTGATATTTCTGTTTTTCTTCCTTTAACTATAAAATTTTTGTGTTTTGTGCAAAGATGGTCAATCTTTGCAAAGGTACCATAAATTTCTGAGAAAAAAGATATAATTCTTTCTATTTCCATTCAATTCTCTTCCAATATCTATCATATTTAACTTATCTAAAATTGTATTTATTTCCTTAGCTTTTTTCTTATTTTTATTAGATTTATCTACTTCTGAGAGGTAAATATTAAATTCCCCTACTATTAAAGTACTACTAGCTATCTACACCTATAATTCATTTGATTTTTAAGAATTTAGATACTATAGTATTTAGCACCCAAAGCTTAAGTATTGATATCGCTTTATTTTAAAATGTAGTTACCCTAATTAAGTTTCTGTTATAATTTTGTGTGAGATCATAATTGCTATTTTTGTGCATCAGTTGAAGCATAATCAATTCTATCCCAACCCTTCATTCTAACTCTGTGTACATCTCTCATTATTAAATGTGTTTCTTATAAACAACATATTGTTACATTCTGATTTTCACATTCAAAGTTATAATTATTATTTGTGAATTTCTCTACATCTTAATTTTACTCACTATTTTCCTTCTCACCTTATTTTACTTTATCCCTGTTATTTTATTCCCTTATCTGCTTTACTCCTTATTTTGCCCATCTAAAGTCTTTCCCTTATTTTTCCCTTACTCTCCTGATCTTAATCTATACATCCTTCTAAAAGCCTCTTACTCACCCTGACTTCAGTTTTCTTACTTCTCTGTAAGTTCAGAAAACTTCTAAATCTCTTCAGATATATATTTTGTTCTCTCTTCAACCCATATGAGAATACAGTTTCAATATTACCAGCTCTCAACCCACACCTGCTTCCTCTATGTTAGTTCTTTATTTCACATCTCAGTTTATGATAATTTCTCCTTTTTTTACTTTTCCTACCTAATTTGGTTTTTACAATCACCCTACCATGCACAATTCAGCCCTAACCTTTCTTTCAAATTGCTTTAGCAATGATGACAGTTTTGAGAATACTAATAACATTTTCATATATCATAAAACAGTTTGAATTTAATGAGTAACTTAACATTTGTCTTTTTTCTAGATTTTTTTTGGTTAAATGGAGGGAACATTTGAATTTTTTGTTATTAGCTTTTTATTTATAAAACATGTGCATGGGTAATTTTTCAATACTGACCCTTGCAAAACCTTCTGTTCCAGATTTTCCCCTCCTTCCTCCACCCTCTCCCCTAGATGTCAGGTATTCCAATACATGTTAAAATATATGTTAAATCATATATATATATATATATGTATATATACATATAAATACAGTTATTTTGCTGCACAAGAAAAATCAGATCTAGAAAAAAAACTGAGAAAGAAAATAAAAAATGCAAGCAAATAACAACAGAAAGGGTGAAAATGCTATATTGTGGTCCATACTCAGTTCCCACAGTCCCTGGTGTAGATGATGCCCTTCGTTACTGAACAATTGGAACTGGCCTGAATCAATTCATTGTTGAAGAAAGCCACATCCATCAGAATTGATCATCATATAGTCTTCCTGTTGCTGTGTATAATGATCTCCTGGTCCTGCTCATTTCACTCAGCATCAGTGCATGTAAATCTCATTAAAAATTTTAAGTCATCTGTACGTCCAGAATTTTTTCTGGATATGTACCACTTACTAAAAACATTGAAATCACCTACCTTCTTTCAAGGGAATCCTAGTGAAACTTTCTTTTTTCCTACTAATTAGCAAAAACTAGCAATAATTTATGTGAAATGTCTTTTGTCTAGCCAGCTAAATAGATTACTGGGTTTGGAGCCAAAATACTCTGGATTTTAATCCTGACCCAAAAACACTTTCTAGTGATCTCAGGTAAGGTACATCACTTTTTTCAGCCTCAGTTCCTATAATTGCAAAATCAGTATAATAATATCACTTTCCTACTAGGATTGTTGTGAGATTTAAATGAGATAACATATATAAACCACTTTGCAAATTTTAAAGTTTTTTATATAAATGTTAATTGCTGTTTTAGCCATTATTATCATACCAAGTTTTTGACAAAAATTTTATCAGCTTTGAATTTTCACAGTGGATGTCAAATCTGATAGATACAAAAACTATATCTCAAATAGATAAAAATAATGTTTTCTTCCCAGGTATAATGCCTTTAGCTGGCCCTAAAAGATTCATTGTTTTGGTTAATTTTCATAATTTCACATAAGTATAGAATTTTCTGAACTTTGGGATTTTCATTATGGTTTTTAAAGTCGTAATGAAATTAGGAAGTCCTTGATGTTATTTCCATTATTCTATATTTTTCCAGTGAGAAAGTATCGGCATATCTGTTAATGGCTTCTTTTCAGTGTTCCAAGACTATTCCTTTTTGTTTGTGTATTTTAATTGTTTTATTTTTCTCTACATAAAATTTTTAGTACACATTTCTTTATGAATCATTTTGGGAGAGAAAAATCAGAACAAAAGGGAAAAACTATAAGAGAAAAAACAGGGAAAAAATGAACATGTTTTTGTGTGTTGATTTACATTAAATCTCCATAGTTCTTTCTGGATGAAGATGACATTTCTATCCAAAGTTTATTGGGAGTGCTTTGGACCACTGAATCACTGAAAAGAACCAAATCTTTCATAGTTGATCATGGCCCAATCTTGCTGTTATGGTGTACAATGTTTTCCTGGTTCTGCATCAGGTTAAATAAATATTTCTAGGGCTTTCTAAAATCATCTTATTCATCATTTTTTATAGAACCATAATATTTCATTGCCTTCAAATTGTGGAGGGTGAATGATAGTGGGGTGATAATGAGATATAAGACCCTTCAACCCCTAAGGAACCTGCTGACAATGTCTGGTTTGGTTTCCCATCTTCCCTAAGGGCTCTTGGCCTTCCTGAGAAGTCAGGAGGCAGTGACAACCTGAGTTGTATTTGGTGCAGTGATACCAAGTGGCAAAGAGTCATCTACATTCAATAGGAAGTTGTTTATGTGGTCCTGCATGTATAATATATAGTTAGTGCATGTGCAGTGTTGTTTTGGTTATATAAGGGTATTAGGGTATATAAGGCTGAGAGAATATAGAATAAATGGACTCCATGTCTTGACCATCCTTGTGGATCTCTGCTTCATCACTCCTCCACTAAGACCAAGAACTTGAGCTGGTCCTGGGACTCTCCAGAGAGCTAATCCAGATGGTATATTTTGGCACCCCAGCATGGGAGCTCTAGAAAGCAAAGTGCATTTTGGCACCCCCAACTTGGAGCCTCTAGAAAGCCCACTACATCATATACCATAATTTATTTAGCTATTCCCCAATTGATGGGCATCTATTCATTTTCCAATTCTTTGCTACCATAAAGAGTTGCTACAAGCATTTTTGCACATGTGGGCCTTTTTTTCCTCTTTTATGATTTCCTTGGGATATAGACTCAGTAGTGGCACTGCTGGATCAAAGGGTATGCACAATTTTATTGCCCTTTGGCATAGTTCCAAATTGCTCTCCAGTTCACAATCCACCAACAAAGTGTCCCAGTTTTCCCACATCCCCTCCAACATTTATCATTATGTTTTCCTCTTATCTTAGCTGATCTAAGAGGTATGAGGTTGTACCTCAGATCTGTTTTAATTTACATTGCTTTATTCAATAGTGATTTAGAGTATTTTTTCCTACGACTTTAATTTCATCATCTGAAAATTGTTTATATTCTTTGATCATTTTTGATCATTTTTAATTGGGGAATGTCAGTGACCATTCTTACACCACAAATTAATAGCAATTGGTATTTTCTCTTACTGTGTTGTATATCAACAACATCAGACAATTTACACACATTTCACTTCTCTCAAATTCAAAATACTTGAGTTATATTGGCCAAGTGGGTATTCATGAGGTTGAAAAGAAATTGTCCTCTAGAAGAAAATGCTTAGATACAGTTGTTGGATGTTTCAATAGAAAAACTGTGTGATCATCACATATCATCAGAGTGACATAGATTTTTAAGAACTTTGATTTTTTCTTAACATATAGTAACAGAATCATTCATTGCCAACCTTGTGCTCACAGGGACAGAATGAATAGTAAATTTATTTTGTTGACCAATTGTTCTATAGACTTTGAAATAACTCATCCTCTCAATAAAGATTTAAGAGAAATAACAACTATTGGGATAAGTTCCTTTCCTAAGATAGTGTAACATTCTTTTTTCCACACAAGGTAAATAACTTCTTCTTACACTATAACAGTATACATAGTACTTCTCTATCCTTGGATAACTGCACATGTATCTACTTTCCTGTATTACCAGATCATTTTAAAGAATTTAATTTTAATTTAATTTTAAATTTAAACTTTAGGAAGGGCAATATTTTAGCAAGTCAAAATAGTCTATAAATTTCTTTATAGGAGAGCAAGTTAAAGAATCATTTGAAGTACTTAATGATTTCAGCCTTCTTTCTGGCCTCTTCCCCAATGTTAAAAAGGATTAATATAAATCAACATTTCATGAAACTGAGTGAAAGTAAATCAAACTATGCATTTTAATATCTTCCTTCAAATTTCTTTGTTTTCATTTTAGGCTAATGGAGAATAACAAGACCACAGTGACAGATTTCATTCTCCTGGGATTTCTTGTTAGCCCTGAGATGCACCTGGTTCTCTTTGGACTTTTCTTCCTACTCTACACCTTCACTCTGCTAGGAAATGGAGTCATCTTGGGGTTGATTCGTCTTGATTCCAGACTCCACACTCCCATGTACTTCTTCCTCTCACAACTGGCTATTGTTGACATCTCTTATGCTTCAAACACAGTCCCTGAACTTCTGGCAAATCTTTTGGATTCAGCTAAGCCCATCTCCTTTGCAGGTTGCATAATGCAGACCTATCTCTTTATGACATTTGCCCACATTGAATGTCTTCTATTGGTAATGATGAGCTATGATCGGTATGTGGCCATCTGCCATCCACTCAGATACACCCTCCTTATGAGCTGGAGAATGTGTGGGGCACTTACTATCACATCCTGGGTATGTGGATCTCTGCTGGCATTGGTCCATGTGCTTCTCCTCCTTAGGCTGCCCTTCTGTGGACCTCGAGAAATCAACCACTTCTTCTGTGAAATCCTATCTGTACTGAAACTTGCCTGTGCAGACATAAGGCTCAACAAATTGGTTATCTTTGTTGCTTGTGTGTTTATCTTAGTTGGACCCCTCAGCTTAGTCCTAATCTCCTACACACGTATTCTTGGTGCTATTTTGAGAATTCAGTCAGGGGAAGGAAGAAAGAAAGCCTTCTCCACCTGTTCCTCCCACCTCTGTGTAGTTGGGCTTTTCTTTGGTAGTGCCATAATCACTTACATGGCCCCTAATACCAAGAACTCTGAGGAGCAACAGAAAATACTTTTCTTATTTTACAGCTTCTTTAATCCTACCCTAAATCCTTTAATCTATAGTCTGAGAAATGCAGAGGTAAAGGGTGCCCTGAGCAGATTGCGTAAAAAGGAGAGACAAGGTTAAGGGATTGAATGAAACCTTTCTACAGAGAAGGGAAAGATGGAGTTTATAACAAGTTTAGATCAACTTTTTTGTGTGTTCAAAATTCTCATGCTCCATTTTTCTATGTTTTCTCCTACAGAACTTCCATGGGTCTCAACTGCTTTATTTTTGCCCTACATTACCCTTCTTTCTGTAATATGTCTCCATACTTTCTATGATACTATTGAAATACTTTTTTCTTTGTTTCCTATCTCTCAGACTCTGGATGTCAATATAGTCCAGAGAAACTGTCAAATGCATTCATGACTTTTATTAAAATCAATATTCATATAATTTGCTTTTATATTACATTTACTGAACTTACTTGTGCTATAAAGAATAAAAATTGAAGGGAAAAAAGTAATTCAGCAAGACTAACATCTGTGACAAGACTATTATCTTCAATATTCTATATCTCTTTTCTTATCCATAAGCACCAAAATCTTCAAATCATAACAAAAGTGTTTGGTTTTTCCATATCTTCTCTGGGAACCACTTTGGTTATTCACTCATTCAGTCATTCATTCAGTCAACAAGTATTTGCTAAGTATTTACTATATATCAAGTATTTTGATAATCTCTGGAGATATTGGGAAGGAAAGTCAAGATTCCTATCATCAAGGAACCAACATTTAATGCAAAAGATAATTTTCAAGCAACTATTTACATTCAATTTATGTCCAGTGTAAATGGAAGTTTATCTCAGGAGGAAAGAGACTAGATTTAGAGAGATTGTCAGAAAAGACTTCTTTTAGAGGGTGGGATTTGGCTTGATATTTGAAGAAAGTCAGTAAAATCAATAGTAGGTGACCATTTAATCATGAGAACATACCAATAAAATATATGGAGTCAGAAAATGGAGGGTCATGTACAAGAACAGCAGGAAAGCCAGTAATTTGGGGTCTTAGAATCCATAATTAATGTATTTTAATTTTTTACTAATTCTGTTAAGTTCATTTTGACTCATTTTATTTATTTATTTTCAGAGTGCTTTTATTTATTTATTTATTTTCCTCAGTACATTCAAAATATTTTTTTTTTATTTGTCTTAAAGCTTTTTGAGTTCTAGGTTCTCCCCTTTGTGCCCATCCACAATTAAGAAACCACATGTGAAGTTATATTAAACATTTCCATAAAAGTCAAGTTGTGAAAGAAAACGTAGATCTCTCACCCTGATGAAAATAAAAACCCTCAAGAAAAATTAAGTTAAAAATAAAGAGATAGAGAAAGAAATAAAAGAATGCTTCAATCTGTATTCAGTCTGGATCAGTTCCTTTTCTGGATTTTCCATTATAAGACTTTCAGAGTAGTTGTGAGTGATTGTACTATTGAGAATAACAAAGTAAATTACTGGTCAATCCAGAGCATTCCTATTACTTTGTATACAGTTTATTTCACTTTGTTTATGGAAGACTTTCAGGATTTTTTTTCCTGAGAGCCTCCTGCTAATCCTTTTGCAGAGAACAATAATATTCTATCAGAGAACCTTGCTTTGAAATTTTTTTTCACAATTACTATCGCTAATTGTATTCCCCCATTTATTCTCTTTCTCCTTTCACCCTGTCCCTCCTCAAAAGTAGTTTGCTACTGACCACTCCCTCCTCCAATATATCTTCTCTTTTGTCACCCACCTCTCCTTCCCGTATCCAATTTCCCTCCTATCTTCTTGCAGGGGAAGATAGATTTCTATATCCCTATTGAATATGTATGTTATTTCCTATATAAGCCAATTTTGATGACAGTGAGTTTCACTCATTCACTCTCTACTCCTCTTCTTCCCCTTTACTGAAAAAACCTTTTCTTGCTTCTTTTTTTTATGACAGATAATTGTCATTCTACTTCTTTTTACTTTCTCCTAGGACATTCCTCTCTCACTCATTAATTTCATCATTTTAAAAAATGATACTATCTCTTCATATTGAACTCATACCCAGGCCTTCTGTCTATATATATTCTTTCTGTCACAATATAAAGAGCTCCAAGTATCATCCTCCCATGTAGGAATGTAAACTGGTAAACCCTAATTAATTCCCTTATATCACTTTCTTGATTACCTCCTTATGCTTCTCCACAGTCCTGCATTTGAAAATCAAATTTTCCATTCACCTCTGCTTTTTTCATCACAAATCCTCTGTTTCATTAAAATACCACCTTTTCCTCTGAAGTATTATACTCAGTTTTGCTGAGTGAGCGAATTCTAGCTCCATTGCTCTCCAGAATGTCACATTCCAAGCCCAACAGTACTTTAATGTAGAAACTGCTAGATCTTTTGTTATCTTGACTGTGGATTCATTGTACTTGAATTGTTTCTTTCTAGAGGCTAATAATATTTTCTCCTTGACCAGGAAGTTCCATAATTTGGCTATAATATTCCTGGGAGTTTTTATTTTTAGATCTCTTTCAGGAAGCGATTAGTGGATTCTTTTAGCTTCTATTTTACCCTCTTGTTCTAGGAAATCATCAGGACTGTGTTCCATAATAATTTCTTGAAAGATGACATCCAGGTTATTTTTTTTAATTGATCATTACTTTCAGGTAGACCATTAATTTTTAAATTACCTCTCCTGGATCTATTTTCCAGGTCAGTTGTTTTTCCAATGAAATATTTCACATTTTTTTCTATTTTTTTTTTTGTTTTGCTTTATGATATCTGGATGTCTCATAAAGTAATTAACTTCCATTTGCTCAATTTTATTTTTTTTAATAAATTATTTTCCTCAGTGACCTTTAGTACCTCCTTTCCCAGTTGGCCAATTTTTCTTTTTAAGGTATTCTTTTCCTCATTAGCTTTTTGCATTTCCTTTTGCACTACTCTCAATTCTTTCCTAATTTTTCCTGTGTCTCTCTTACTTGAGCACCTTTTGAGCTCATCCATTGCCTGAGTCCAGTCCTTATTTTTCCTGGAGACTTTGGATGTAGAAGCTTTGACTTTATCATCTTCTGAGTGTGTATTTTGATCCTTCTTGTCACCATAATAACTTTCAATGGTTAAAAACAAAAACAAAAACAAAACAAAACAAAAAAAACGTATTTTGTTTTCTGTTCATTTTCCTAGCCTATTGTTCTGCTTTTAACTCTGTTAAAGTATAGTTCTGTTCCATTGGTGGAAGGTGTATTGTCTCAAGTTTCAGTGGTTATCTTGGAAATGTGAACCTTAGAAAATTTGTGAATTTATTTATTTATTTTCTTATAATTTGATTTGCATTTGATTCCTTTGCATATTTTAAAATATATAATCAAAATTATCCAAATCATTTTCTATGACCCTTCATTTTTTTTTGAAAGGTGATTCCATCTTTACTCCTCTAATTTATTTTTGATATGTAGCTCCTTTTGGAGCTTATTGTGGTATACAAAATTACATGTTTATACCTAATTTTGGAGTTAATCATCTTATGAAAATTAACATATTCATCTATTTCTGGTTTCTGTTAGACTGTTTTCTATTTTTTTAGCATCATTCAGCTACTAGATTATTGTACTCATTAACTTCTATATTTTAAGTTAATTTCTTTTATTCAACCTTTCTATTTATTAAACATCTTTTTTTTTTGATGATTAGTATTTTGTAGTATGGTTTAAGATATGGTCCTGATAGGATCTTTCTAACTTTTTCATTATTTCTCTTAAGGAGTTGAAACTTTATTTATGTATTTATGTATTTATTTAATTATTTTGCACCAGATGAATTTTCTTTCCTTTTTTTTTCTTTTAAAACTCTATGAAGCAATCTTTTGTTTATATGATTTTATGACACTGAATAAGTAAGTTATTTAAAATAGTAATATATTAGGACAGCTAGATGGTGCAGTGGATAGAGCACTAGCCCTGAAGTCAGGAGAATCTGAGTTCAAATGTGACCTCAGAGGCTTAATACTTCCTAACTGTGTGATCTTGGGCAAGTCACTTAACTCCAATTGCCTCAGCAAAATAAAATTTTAAAAAGTAATATATTTTTCATTCTATTGACTTGGCCTAATGATGTACAATTAATTTTCAGTAATTATTTAACTACTTTAAAGTAAAAGGTATTTTGTAGTTGTATTAAAATAGTTTCTATATAGGTCTCTTTCTCTCTCTCCCTGTTTCTCTCTCTCTCTATGTGTGCATGTGTATGTCTATCTGTGTGTGTATGTATCTTATAAAGTAAGGTTCTCAAGTATTTTATACATTTATTTTATTTTAAATTGAATTTATCTTTCTATCTTATTTTCCTGGGTTTTGTTGGTAATATACAGAAATATTTTTTATTTAAATAGAAATATTTCACATCCTGCAAATTTGCTAAAGTTGTTGTTTTAATTAATCTCTTAGCTTACAATCTAGGATTTTCTAAATAAATTTTCATGTTTTTTTCATAAATGAAAATTGTATTTTATCTTTGAATATAATTATGGTCTCTATTTTTTGTTGTCTATTATACAACTAGCATTCCTATTCTATACAATATAGTGGTCATAATAAACATCATTACTTTATCCCTGACATTGTCAGAAAGAACATATTATATATATATATATATATATATATATATATATATATATATATATATATATATATATATATATATTCTGCATGGGTAATTTTTCAGAATTGTCACTTGCAATCACTTCTGTTCCAACATTTCCTTTCCTTCTCTCCATCCCTTCCCCTAGATGGCAGGAAGTCTCATACATGTGAAACATGTTAAGATGTATCTTAAATACAATATATGTGGACATATTTGTACAGTTCTCTTGTTGCACAATTCAGAAAAGTAAAAATAATCTGGGAAGAAAAACAAAAATGCAAGCAGTCCACATTTATTTCCCAGTGTTCTTTCTCTGGATGTAGCTGGTTCTGATCATCATTGATGAATTGGATCTTCTCATTGCTGAAGATATCTACTTCCATCAGAATTTATCTTTATATAATATTGTTGTTGAAGTGTATAATATTCTCCTGGTTCTGTTCATTTAGTTTAGAATCAGTTCATGTAAGTCTCTCTAAGCCTCTCTGTATTCATCCTATTGGTCATTTCTTACAGAACAATAATATTCCATAACACTCATATACCATAATTTACCCAACCATTCTCCAATTCATAGGCATCCATTCAATTTCCAGTTTCTAGACACTACAAAGAGGGCTGCCACAAACATTTTTGCACATACAAGTCCCTTTCCCTTCTTCAATATCTCTTTGGGATATAAGCCCAGTAGTAACATTGCTGGATTAAAGGGTATGCACAGTTTGATAACTTTTTGAGCATAGTTCCAAATTGCTCTGCAGAATGGTGGGATCCGTTCACAGTTGCACCAACAATGTATCAGTGTCCCAGTTTTCCTGCATCCCCTCTAACATTCGTCATTATCTTTTCCTGTCATTTTAGCCAATCTGACAGGTTTGTAGTGGTATCTTAGAGTTGTCTTAATTTGCATTTCTCCGATCAATAGTGATTTGGAACACTCTTTCATATGAGTAGAAATAGTTTCAATTTCATTATCTGAAAATTGTCTGTTCATATCCTTTGACTATTTATCAATTGGAGAATGGCTTGATTTCTTATAAATTAGAGTCAATTCTCTGTATATTTTGGAGATGAGGCCTTTATCAGAACCTTTAACTGTAAAAATGTTTTCCCAATTTGTTACTTCCCTTCTAATCTTGCTTGCATTAGTTTCGTTTGTACAAAAGCTTTTTAATTTGATGTAATCAAAATTTTCTAGTTTTTTTTTTTGATTTTTTGTTTGTTTTTTTAATTTTATTTTTCCAGTTACATGTAAAGGTAGTTTTTTTTTTCTTTTGATTTTTAATTTTGTCTTTCATTTGTTATATGTAAATTACATTTTAATTGCCCAAAAGGGTTATAATTAAATCTCAGTAGCTTCTCTACCCTTAACCATCCTTTTTAATTTTTTTTATTATATATATATTTTTATAATATTATCCCTTGTATTCATTTTTCCAAATTATACCCCCCTCTCTCTACTCCCTCCCCCCGATGACAGGCAATCCCATACATTTTACATGTGTTACAATATAACCTAGATACAATACATGTGTGTAAATACCATTTTCTTGTTGAACAATAAGCATTAGATTCCGAAGGTACATGTAACCTGGGCAGACAGACATTAGTGCTAACAATTTACATTCACTTCCCAGTATTCCTTCTCTGGGTGTAGTTATTTCTGTCCATCATTGATCAACTGGAAGTGAGTTGGATCTTCTTTATGCTGAAGATTTCCACTTCCTTCAGAATACATCCTCATACAGTGTTAGGATTACTAGGTGAGAACTCAGGTTGTCTGGACAATTACAAGGTGAGAACTCAGGTTGACTTGACAGTTCTCTGGCTCAGACCTGTAAAGGGAGTTTATACCTTAGGAATCCTAGAAGGAGCAAGCTCATTGGTGGAAGTGGTTCTTCCCAGAAGCCCTTGCATTATCCCACGCCCATTCTCTGGGAGGATAAAAGACGACACCACTCCAGAGAGAAGAGAAGTCTCTGCATTACATCAGGCCTGACGGGGCTCTCTGCAGGAAGGGAAGTCACTTCTCTGGACAAGAGTTAACAGCAACTGCCTGGAGACAACCGTTCACTACAGGAAGAAGAATCTGTCCAAGAGATTTGAGTTGACACAGCAGATCTCTTCCCAGAGAGCGATCGGCAGCTTCTGGAGACAATAGCTCGCTACAATACAGTATTGTTGTTGAAGTGTATAGTGATCTTCTGGTTCTGCTCATTTCACTCAGCATCAGTTGATGTAAGTCTCTCCAGGCCTCTCTATATTCCTCCTGCTGGTCATTTCTTACAGAGCAATAATATTCCATAACCTTCATATACCACAATTTACCCAACCATTCTCCAACTGATGGACATCCATTCATCTTCCAGTTTCTAGCTACAACAAAAAGAGCTGCCACAAACATTTTGGCACATACAGGTCTCTTTCCGCTCTTTAGTATTTCTTTGGGATATAAGACCAGTAGTAGTACTGCTGGGTCAAAGGTATGCACAATTTGATAACTTTTTGGGCATAGTTCCCAATTGCTCTCCAGAATGGTTGGATTCTTTCACAACTCCACCAACAATGTATCAGTGTCCCAGTTTTCCCACATCCCCTCCAACATTCATCATTATTTGTTCCTGTCATCTTAGCCAATCTGTCAGGTGTGTAGTGGTATCTCAGAGTTGTCTTAATTTGCATTTCTCTGATCAGTAGTGATTTTGGACACTCTTTCATATGAGTGGATATAGTTTCAATTTCATCATCTGAGAATTGTCTGTTCATATCCTTTGACCATTTATCAATTGGAGAATGGTTTGGTTTCTTATAAATTAGGGTCAATTCTCTATATATTTTGGAAATGAGACCTTTGTCAGAACCTTTAACTATAAAAATATTTTCCCAATTTGTTACTTCCCTTCTAATCTTATTTGCATTAGTATTGTTTGTACAGAAACTTTTTAGTTTGATGTAATCAAAATCTTCTATTTTGTGATCAATAATGATCTCTAGTTCTTCTCTGGTCATAAATTCCTTCCTCCTCCACAGGTCTGAGAGGTAGACTATTTTCTGTTTCTCTAATCTATTTATGATCTTATTCTTTATGCCTAAATCATGGACCCATTTTGATCTTATCTTGGTATATGGTGTTAAGTGTGGATCCATATCTAATTTCTGCCATATTAATTTCCAGTTTTCCCAACAGTTTTTTCCAAATAATGAATTTTTATCCCTAATGTTGGTATCTTTGGGTTTGTCAAAGATTAGATTGCTATAGATGTACCCTTTTTTGTCCTTTGTATCTAATCTGTTCCACTGATCTACCAGTCTATTTCTTAGCCAATACCACATGGTTTTGGTGACTGCTGCTATATAATATAGCTTTAGATCAGGTACACTTAGACCACCTTCCTCTGAGTTTTTTTTCATTAGTTCCCTTGCAATTCTCGACCTTTTATTCTTCCATATGAATTTTGTTGTTATTTTTTCTAGGTCATTAAAATAGTTTCTTGGGCGTCTGATTGATATAGCACTAAATAAATAGATTAGTTTGGGGAGTATTGTCATCTTTATTATATTTGCTCGGCCTATCCAAGAGCACTGAATGTCTTTCCAATTATTTAAATCTGACTTTATTTTTGTGGCAAGTGTTTTGTAATTTTTCTCATATAATTCCTGACTTTTCTTTGGTAGATAGATTCCCAACTCTCAACATTTGTTTGGAATGGACTTTCTCTTTGTATCTCTTGCTGTTGCATTTTGTTGGTGATATATAAAAATGCTGAGGATTTATGTGTTTTTATTTTGTATCCTGCCACTTTGCTAAAATTCTGAATTATTTCTAATAGCTTTTTAGCAGAGTCTTTGGGGTTCTCTAAGTATACCATCATGTCATCTGCAAAGAGTGATAATTTGATTTCCTCATTTCCTACTCTAATTCCTTGAATCTCTTTCTCGGCTCTTATTGCCGAGGCTAGCGTTTCTAGTACTACATTGAGTAGTAATGGTGATAGTGGGCAACCTTGTTTCACTCCTGATCTTACTGGGAAAGGTTGCAGTTTATTTCTATTGCATATTATGCTTACTGACGGTCTTAAATATATGCTCCTGATTATTCTAAGGAATAGTCCATTTATTCCTATATTCTCAAGAGTTTTTAGTAGGAATGGATGTTGGATTTTGTCAAATGCTTTTTCTGCATCTATTGAGATGATCATATGGTTTTTATTAATTTGATTATTAATATGGTCAATTATATTAATAGTTTTCCTAATATTAAACCAGCCCTGCATTCCTGGAATAAATCCTACTTGATCATAGTGTATTATCCTGGAGATGATTTTCTGAAGTCTTTTTGCTAATATCTTATTTAAGATTTTAGCATCAATATTCATTAAGGAAATTGGTCTATAATTTTCTTTCTCAGTTTTCGATCGATCTGGTTTAGGTATCAGTACCATGTCTGTGTCATAAAAGGAGTTTGGTAGGACTCCTTCATCCCCTATTTTTTCACATAATTTATATAACATTGGGGCTAATTGTTCTTTAAATGTTTGGTGGAATTCACATGTGAATCCATCTGGTCCTAGGGATTTTTTCCTGGGGAGTTGATTAATAGTTTGTTCTATTTCTTTTTCTGAAATGGGACTATTTACGCAATTTATCTCCTCCTCTGTTGATCTAGGGAACCTATATTTTTGGAGGAAGTCATCCATTTCACTTAATTTATCAAATTTATTGGCATAAAGTTGGGCAAAGTAACTCCTTATTTCTCTAATTTCCTCTTCATTGTTGGAAAGATCCCCCTTTTCATTTGTAAGACTTTTCTATTTTGTGATCAATAATGATCTCTAGTTCTTCTTTGGTCACAAATTCCTTCCTTCTCCACAAATCTGAGAGGTAAACTATCTTCTCTTCTTCTAATTTATTTATAATCTCGTTCTTTATGCCTAAATCATGAACCTATTTTGATCTTATCTTGGTGTATGGTATTAAGTGTGGGTCCTTCATACATATTTTCTATATAACATTATCATATATTATATTTACATATATCATACATTTTACATGCCTGAAGTATATTCCAAAATGTGTAACTATATATACATAATAAAGTTAAGATAAATCCATTTGTTCCAATGTTTCATATTGTGCCTTTTATTAAAAAAATGAAAATGAATGTTATATTTAGCCAAAATCTTTTTTTCCCTCCATTGACATAATCAAATGCTTTGGTTGTTGTTATTTTTATGAAATATTATGTTGAAAATTTTTCTTATATTGAACTAACTCTACATTTCTGGCATAAATCTAACTTGATCACAGTTTATAATCTTTGTATCATGTTGTTATTGTTTCTTCTTGATGTTTTATTCTTTGCACCAATATTAATTTTTTATTCTCCTTGATGTCAAGACTATATTTTTGAAATTAGACTCTCTTTTATTTTATTATTACAAAGAATTTATATCACATTAAAATGAACTGGTTTTGAAATATTTGATAGGTTACTTATAAATCCATCTGTTCCTGTGGTTTTTTTCCTTTGAGAATTTATGATTTGTTCAACTTATTTTTGTGAGATTTTGTTATTTAAATTACCTATCTCTTGCTAAGTAAACTTAGGCACTTTACTTTTAAAATATTTATTTAATTTGAGTTGTTAATTTACAGGTGCATAATTGGGCAAATAGGTTCTAATCCTTTCCATTTCTTCATCTGTTCTGAGTTTTCTATTTTAAAAGTTTGGAAACATTAAATTCCCTCCTCTATTAAAAAAAGCCAGTTGCCTAATTGCTTGTTGCTTTTTATTTTCCCCAAAAAAACCAACTTGAGATCTTTATTAATCTTTTTTGATTTTTCAGAATTTTTATTTTTTTAATTAGTTGATTCTATCTTCTCAGTTCAGTAGAATTATCAGATTAATAAACAAGCATTGGTTTTAATTTTTTTGGTTTTAATTTAAACCCCTTCCCTTCTATTTCCTCCCAATAAAAATGATAGATGAACTTTAGTCACTTTAAACTCAAGGTGAATTTTTTCTTCTTTAGAAATATAAATTCGGGGCAGCTAGGTGGCGCAGTGGATAGAGCACCAGCCTTGAATTCAGGAGGACCAGAGTTCAAATGTGATCTCAGACACTTAACACTTCCTAGCTGTGTGACCCTGGGCAAGTCACTTAACCCCAGCCTGAGGGGGGGAAAGAAATATAAATTCTCTAATTTATCCTTTCCAAGAATACATTGGTTTCATCTTTAGGAGCTGGTTAATCAGTACATCACCATTTCTTAGATTATTTTCTTCAGAATATCAGACTACTTATTTTTTTCATCCTTCTCTACCTTCTCTACCTCTGAGGTAATTTTTACAAAAAATTATGAAACAAGACGTGATGCTTAGACAATAAATATAATTAAAATTAGTCAAGCTAATCTCTCAGGGTTGCTGTGAGGATCAAACAAGATAGTATTTGGAAATCACTTAACCAGTGCCTGGCATGTAGTAGGCACTACTTAAAAGTTAGACATTATTATTATACAGGGAAACTTAATAGATGTAATCAGAACTAACTTAAAAATTGGGTTAATGTCTACCAAAGGAAAACTACTGTCAGTACATTCATTCTTAAGGGGCCTGCTGATGGTTTTGTGCTAATAGATAATTTTCTTAAGTGAAATCTTTCTTGTGTTGCCTAGTCATTTTGCAACCAAACAAACCCAGTACAATGGGCAATATACTTCTAAAGCTCAGGTGAAATGATGGTGATGATTCACTACATGGTGTCCTATTGGATGCCTCACCTTGCAAATATCCTGATTTCTCAAAGGCTAAATCAGAAAAATATATCTGACTAAAGTGGAAAGTATCTGGAAAGATGCAGGAATATACTTTGAGTCAACAGATCAGAATTAGTGTCTAACTTGAGAATGACCAAAGCCAGACAAAGCAGAACAGAGGTAGGTGTGTAACAGATAGTTCTGTGATGTCAGAAGTTTAATTTTAGAGTTGGGAAAATGCTTACAAGCAAAAGTTCTCATGAAGAGGAAGGCTTTAACATGCTGCAAGTGGGTTGCACCATAAGATAATCATTCTTAGATCTTAAGTATCAGTTTTCATGGCAGGTTCTTGTGTGGACAATGCCAAAGTTCCTGGGTCCTGTGGAAACAATAACCAAGTTGATCTTCTCACAGTGCAGCACAGAACCAAAGTTAGCATTCTGGAAATGAGGGTCGTCCCTGGTTCAGTTCACTTAGCAGTTACAAGAAATATGTATTGTAAGCATGTCAAGATGCATGATGGAAGGCTCCTTGGTCCCTGGAAAATAAGAGGAGCAGCAACATTGATTAAAATGACAATCACAAATCCTTCAGTGAATTCCCTGTGTTGGTCAGGTGCATCATCCAGAGTACAAAAGATTGTTGTTATTCAAAGCTCAAGGTAACAACCTGCCTACTGGGTCTAGCCTTTGGGAAACAGAGTATCTCCAAAATATTATGATTCTGTGTAATTGTCAGAGGAGCAGCCCAGCTAAATTTGCAATCATACACATGGCCTTAGAAAATTTTGTTCAACACAACTGAATTATAGAGGAACCTCTGACTTCAACAGTAGCAGGAGTATCCTCCTCTATGAAAGTATAAATCCTTAAAGTATTGAATATTCTTTTATATAATACTTTAAGCTTTGCAAAGTGTTTTCCTATATTAAATCACTTGATCCTTACAACCAGTTTATGAAGTAGGAGTTGTTTTCTTCTCTTCCATAATACAGAAGACACAACTGAGGTTCAGAGGTGAAGTTCCATGCCCAGAAACTTTCAACTAGTTACTAACTTAAGGTGAATCTAGGTCTCACAGAATTCTAAGGTCAAGGTTGAATTTACCATACCTGCATTGTCTCTTCGTCTTTATTGAAGTAATAATAACAACAGTAATAGCAATGCTATCTCAAATTTAATGTTTAAACTCTGCCAAATTGGGCAACAATGAAATAAGAAAACTTCTACATAAATAAAATTGTAGATATGACCCTATGTAGATATGACCCTATGTACATATGAAAAAGCTTCTTCACTATTCACTTAATTCCTGTTTCCTTTTACTTTTTTACAAGAGCTTGAAGCTATTGAGTGAATAATAATAATAAAAACACCAGCACTTACTATGGGCCAGGGAGAGTTCTAAGTACTATGCTATTATATTATCATTTATTTCTCTGAGCAAAGATGGAAGTGGATATTATTATTATTCCCATTTTATAGTGAATACAAGGTGGAGGAGTAATGTGGAGCCAAGATGGCAGAGTAAATTCAGAGAACTGCTTGAGATTTCCCAGTTTCCCTCAAAAACCAAGCCTCTTCACAGAGTCTGACAGAATGAAACCACTCTATAGCTCAAGAGAGACTGAAAAAACATCAAGAAAGTCTCCCAGTTTCACTGAAATGAAAAGTGTGTTCATCCCAGCTCAGATATACCCAGGGAAAGTTGGTTAAAGGGTCTTAACCACAGCAAATCAGCAACTAAGATCCTTAGTCCTGGCTCAGTAGAGGAGCAAATCAATGGAGCAGCTTCCAGTCCCAGCTCAGAAGGCAAACTCTGGGAAACCAGCCTGTTTCCTGAAAAGAGCAGGCAAACACAAGGGTCCCCTGCAAACACAAGGGTCCCCTGTGCTCAAAGCCAAGGCTCAAAGCTGTGCAGGAAGCTTGAGACAGGCCCCCCTTAATCCCAGGAGGAGAGCTCAATCATAAAAGTAAAAAAAGAGGAAACATCAAAAGAAAAGGAAAGAAAATGAACAAGAAACAAAAAAGAACCTTGACTGTAAAAAGCTATTATGGTCATACGGTAGACCAAAACACAAAATTAGACAAAGACAGACTGTCCACAGAGGAAATCTCAAAGAGTGATATAAATTCATAGCTCAAAGAGGTTTCTTGGAAGTGCTCTTTAAAGACTTTAAAAGAAAATAAGAGAGGTAGAAGAAAAAATGAGAGGTATGCATGAGAGAATCAACAGCTTGAAAAGGATAGAAAAAACTGGTTTGAAGAAAACAACTCCTTAAATAGTAGAATTAATCAAATAGAAAAAGAGATACAAAAGCTAAATAAAGAAAACCACACATTAAAAACTAGGACAGGGCAAATGGAAGCTAATGACTTTGTGAATGATTCTTGAATGACAAGAATCATTCAAACTAAAAACAATGAAAAAATGGAAGAAAATGTGAAATACACCATTGGAAAATTAGGTGACCTGCAATTATTGGCCTACGTGAAGTTCATGACTAAAAACAAAAAAAGAAAAAAGAAAAAAAAAAAAGAGCATGAATACTATTCTACAAGAGATCATTAATGAAAATTGCCCCAATATTCTAGAAACAGAAAGGGAAATACTGATTTTAAATATCCATTGATCACCTTTGGAAAGAGATCCCATAAGAAAAGCCCCAAGGTACATTGTTGTGAAATTCCAGAACTATAATTTCAAGGAAAAAAAATACTACAAACTGCCAGAAAAAAACAAAAACAAAAACAAATCAAATATCAAGGAGCAACAGTCATGATTAGATAGGATTTGGCAGCTTTTACAATAAGGGATGGGAAAGTCTAGAATACCATATTCTGAAAGGCAAAGGACCTAGGGTTACAACCAAGAATTAACTATCCAGTGAGTTTCAGCAACATCTTTTAGGGGAAGTGATGGAGCTTCAATGAAGTAAAAGACTTCAATCATTTCTATGGAAAAAACAGAACTAAACAGAAAGTTTAATCTGTGATTGTGAATGGACTCTGATGTGATGACATTAAAGAAAAAAGATATTAAGTGGTAGAAAGATGTACTAGAAAAAGAGGAGAGAGGAGGTATAATCAGACAATGAATTTACATGAAGAGCTGCAAAAGATCTATTGCAATTTAAGGAAAGAAGGGAGAGGGATGAGCATTGATTGTCTGGAACTTGATGTCATCACTTTGGCTCTAAAAGTCAATAACTTAATTATTCAGTTGGTTATAGAAATGTATCTAATCCTATAAAAAAAGTAGGAGGATAAAGAGGAAGGAAAAGGGAGGGACAGGATAGAAGGGAGGGAAGAAATACTAGGGGAAAATGGTAAGACAAAGACGGAAGAGGTGATAAAAATAAGATAGTAGATGGAGTGGATAAAAAAGAAAAAAAAAACACTAGTAAGAGAGGAGGTAGGAGTGATAGGAGATAAGGTAGTGGATGGGATTGGTAAAAAAACTACACCACTAAGGACAGTATGAAAAGAGAAAAAAAAGTATATATAGGGGAGAAAACAGGATGAAGGCAAATTCAGAGCTGGTAATCATTACTGTGAAGATGAATGGGATGAACTCTCCAGTAAAACAGAAGGGAATAACAGAATGGATTTAAAAAGAGAATCCTCCAATATGTTGCTACAAGAAACACCTTTGATTCAGAGAGACATATACAGAGTAAAGGTAAAAGTTGGAACAGAATTTATTATGCTCCAGCTGGAGTTAAAAAAGCAAGCGTAGCAATTCTGATCTCAAATAAAGAAAAACTAAAATATATATCTTATTAAAAGAAATAAGGAAGAAAAGGACATCTTGATAAAGCATACCATAAATAATGAAGTAATAACAATACTAAATGCGTATGCATCAAGTGATAGAACCGCCAAATTCCTAAAAAAAAGGTTTTAAGACAGTTACGGGAAGGAATAGACAGCAGAACTATGCCAGTGGGGGACTTCAATTTTCCCCTCTCAGAATCAAATAAAACTAACCATAAAATAAAAAATTAAAGAAATTAGGGGGATTAATGGAATCCTAGAAAGCTTAGTTATAATAAACCTCTGGAGGAAATTAAATAGGGACAGAAAAGAATATACCTTTTTCCTAGCAGTACATGGCACCTTCACAAAACTGATCACATATTAGGTCATAAAAACTTCATAATTAAATGCTGAAAGACAGAAATAGTAAATGCATCCTTTTCAGACCATAATGCAATAAAATTATATTCAATTAAGGGCCAGGGAATGATAGACTAAAGACTAATTGCAAATTAAATAATCTAATTCTAAAGAATGAGTGGGTCAAAGAATAAATCACAGAAGCATTCCATCATTTCATGCAAGATAATGACAATAATGAGATAATGTACCAAGACCTATGAAAAGTAGCTAAAGCAATTGGGAAATTTTATATCTCTCGATAGCTACATGAATAAAATAGAGAAAGGAGAGATCAATGAATTAGTCATGTAACCACAAAAGTTAGAAAAAGAACAAATAAAAAACCTGCAATTAAACGCCAAATTAGAAATTCTGAAATTCAAAGGAGAGATTAATAAAACAGAAACTAAGAAAACTTGTAAACTAATAAATAAAGCTAACAATTAATTTTAACAAAAAAACCCCAACAAAATAAATATTTGTTTAATTTGATCAGAAAAAAGAAAGAAAAAAACAAACTAAATCACCCATTTTATTTATGGAGAAACTAAAGCAGAGATTTATAGATCAGGTGACATACTTTTTGACTGTGACTGCATTTGAATTAGTCTTCCTGATTCCACACTTAGTGCTCAATCCTTCTCATATTCTACTCAGAAAAATGTATTTTTATTGAAATCTATAGTTCAGACAGTTAAAAAGTATTTGGTTTCTATCCCTCATAGTTTACACACCACAAATATCTTACACAACTTTGTCTTTTTTCTTTTATTCTACAATAACATTACACAATATAAATTCAGCCATTCTGATATTTGATGCTATTTTTTAATTACTAGTACAATATTTATGCTATTCAAATTTGTTCTAATTTAATAACAAACCTTTTTTATACTCTAAATATTCCCATTTGGAGTATTTTCCCTATAATCCATTTCATTAAGAATCTCTTAAAAATTAATGTAACTATTGGTTATATATACAGCATGATATCTTCACACAATAATAGAAACATGCAGGCAGAAAATATAATATGTTAAAATCATCAATGAGCTTGCATACATTACATAAAATGAAACTAAATTTTGATATAACTCTACCTAATTTTAAAAACTTCAACTGAAGCATAATAGGCTTTGTTCTAGCCCATGATTTTAAATCTATGTTATTTATTTATATTTCAAGTGGGCTTCTTGTAGTCAACTCATTGTAGAATTCTATTTTTTAATCCATTTAGCCAAAAGTGTTTTGGTCCTGCAAAATTTTTTTATTACTACCTGCCTGACCTGATCTTTGCAAACTCCTGACTGTAATTTGGGTTTGGGTGTGACAATTGAATTCTAGTAGATTGATGCTGACCACAAACCCTGTTAGCTGAGCAGAAAGCACTGTCTATTCAAAGGGACAAAACTTTTGGCTATTTCTTTGTAGAGAGCCAGAACTCTGGAGAAGTATACTTACAAGGTGTTAACTCAGTGGAATTGATAATACAATGGTTATCTAGTATAGCATGGTGATTAATAGTACTCTAGTATTGATTTAATCTTACAACAAATAATGGTTCCCTAGTGATATAATGATTGGCTTACACTCAGAAATTTAAAATAAGTTTTGGATTCCAAATTCTATCCACACCTTTCTTCCATTCATCAATAGCACTTACAATTAGTTTGTGGGCTTCAGTTGTCACAGAAGTTGTGGAACAAGAAAATAGGAAATTAATGAGCTACTTGCTTAGTAGTAATGAATGTAGAAAATATTGCTATAGTGAGAGATACTGAGGGAGGGTATAGAATTGAAAAAATGAAACATCAAAGAATAAATTAATAAGAACCCAGCTCTTTCTATTCAATTTGAATAAATTTCTCCTGAACAGATATATTTAGATTGTTACTGACTTTCTTTATGTACAAAATAAAAGTTCAGAGAAAGAAGCTTGATGAACTACAGAGTCCTGTCTTATTCATAAGTAGTTCACAGCATTTAATGTTATATACAGATTCTTTGTTATCTAGTGGGTTGACTGATATATTAATTGGATTCATGTAAAAGAATTTAACTACAGTTGAAGACTTGCATAGCAGAATGAGCATCAAATCTGATCAGGACACCTGGATTCAAGTCCCACATCTGCTGTTACTATTAACAAACTTGGATAATATTCTTTCAACTCTTTTGGCTTCACTTCCTTCATTTGTGAAATAAAGGGTCCGAACCAATCTTTTAGGACCCTTCCAGAACTAAATCCTATGATTCTTTATATAGAATCCTATTATACTAAATATTTAAATAGGTACTTAGCCAATATAAAAGCACCCAAGCTACTGAGCTTTCTAAGGTTTGTACCCATGAGAGATCTCAGAACCTATTTGCTATGATTCTAGAGAGGAGGAGAGGGGAACAGTCACTATTATAGATGGACCCAGACTTTAGAGAGTTCTAATCTTTTCCCAAGGGTCACAGCTCAGAGTATCTCTAAATTGCAGAATTGGGAATTTTTCCAATGGGAAACCTACTATTTGTGTTCCAATTGAAAGTCAAGTGATGGAATCTAATAAGCCCTATTGGGATATTTAGTTCTTTGGACTCTATCCTGGTTGCAAAATAACTTGAATCACATAGAGCTGTTGCTACTGCTATTGAGAACATATGAACTATGCCTTCCCACAACTTACAACTCTTTCTAAGGATATGATAATACATGATCATAACTCAGCCAAACATTTTCAGATTATAAATTTGTAACATGGTTATTCCTCTCTTCTGGAATTTCAATACCCAGGATCTCATGGAAGACAAAAAGTCCTAAATTTTCATCACAAAATTAATTCTCTGCTTCTCTGGGAGGATAAAGAGGGTGATATTTGGGAACTTTTGTGATCTTACACATTTCCTGAACCCTTATGAGTTTAAGTCAGTTAATCAAAGAGAAAAACCTTTGTTGCTGGAGGAGACAAGGATAACTTCTTCAAGCTGAGCAAGAAGTCACAAAGAGTGGATCTGAAACTCATCCTGAGGTTCCTAGAGATAGTGCAAGTTTTAATACTATTTGAAAAACCAGTTCCCTAGAACTTGCTCCAGGTTCCTGTGTAGTCTTTAGATGAGTGTACTCAGGGAGCCTTCTAGTACTTAGGTGTGTTATGAACAAATTTTTAAATCATCTAATTTTTTGTAGATTTTTCTTTTGTTCTCACTCTTCTTTTTCTAGAGGAAAGGTCAATTTTGCTTCTTAATAACTTTAGGTAAGAAGATGTCTCAAGTAAAATTTATTATAAAGATTGCATCTATAAAATGTGGACATTTTATATGGCTTACATATAATATATAAATTTATATACTATATATATATATATATACAAATGTGTTCTGTATTTTATTTGATTATTTTTAATGCTAAAAAAAGTCTTTTAAAGAAAGATTCAGCAAACTGTGATTTTGAGAGAGATTTCCTTGTAAAAGACCAAAGGAGAATAAGTAATCTATGATTTCCTTGTGAAATTTTAAGAAAGAGTAATTTTGAAAAACATCCTATTGTTGAAATTTGATAGATAGAGATCAATTTGTTAATTAACTAATAGATTCCAAGCAGTCTGTTTATTACTAAGGATTAATATTCAATATTTTCAACAATATTACTTTCAATGAGTTTACATTCTATATAAGTTCTTTAAAAATAACAAAAGTTTTTAGTTTTTACTATCTTATTCAATGTGTATTTAATATTTATAGATATGCATATTTCTGTGCATGCACATGTTTATATATATATTCATATATGTTTGTATATACATACATAATATATATTTGTTTGTGTGTTGTATGTGTCTATGTGTGCCCAAGATGTATAGTGAGTGCATAGAGAGATAGCCTTAAAATCAATAGGATCCAGGTTAAAATCCTCACCTTTCACATATTATAGTTCTCTGACCCTGAGAAAGTCATTTAACTGGCAGGGTACTTAAGCAAATCTCTATGACAATATGTTATGAAACATTCAATGATCTGCGTAAGTAGAAAGAGTCTCCTCACTACAACTTTTCTACATCAATAAATGACTCTATAAAATATATGCATATAAAAATACATATGTACATAGATTTTGGGGATACTTTATACCTGTAAAGCACACATGTATACACGTACATCTATATATGCATATACGTATATAGTGATTTTTATATTAAAATGAACAACCTTTATATATATGTATACATATATATATGTATACATATATTTCTCTGTCTTTATGTGTATGTGTATGTGAATGACTGTGTGTGTGTGTGCTCAGATTTCATTATTATAAAGAATTCTTAGTTAAGAAATCTTCAGCAATATAAACCAAAACCAGTTACTAGATATTTCCCAAATTTATTGTCAGGTTGTTTCAATTTTTAATTCTATGAGTTTGTGTGTGTGTGTGTGTGTGTGTGTGTGTGTGTGTGTGTGATTATTTAAAAAATTCATTCAAATGTCATTCTTTGAGGGTTTCAGAAGATCTCTTTTTTGCCCTTTCCCCCCTTAGTGATAGTTATGGCACTCCTTTTGTCATTTGGAGCATTGATGCAAAAGAGAATGTTAAGAGAGATTATGACTTTTAATCGTTGGGCTTTGCATTCTTAGTGTGCCTCTCTGTTTCTTCATATTTTTGCTCTGTGTTTCCTTCAACTTGGAAAATTCCCAGATTCGATATTAATAAATATCAGTTTCTATTCTTATGGGTACCATAAAAGACTTCCATTTACAACACATATTTCTGAAACATTGCAACTATAATGACAAGATGGCATATAAGTGGATACCAGATTATTAAAAACTGGAAATGTACCACAATTACTGATATGTGGATTATAGAATGTTAGAATGTAGAGATTGGGTAATTTTGTCATATCTATTGAAGAGTAAATGATCAAAATTATAAAATGATCAAAATAAACAATTTATTATTTCTGATGATTATTACATAGAATATACAAACTTTTCCTGCTTATATGTATTGAGAATTTTTCAAATTGCCACCCTACCCTGCATGATATTGATATAATCATGAGAGATACACTAAATGTAAAAATACTAAATGCCTTCTTTTTGAACCTCTTATATCATTTAGGCAAGCCTAACCATAAGCTACCCAAAACATATTGTATGATGATGTTTGTTGATTTTGTCAAATATATGTTATATATTTATATATGTGTACATATATATATATATATACATATGTATATTAATATTCATTGAAAGTAGTCTGTTTTAGGTCACAATAATTTCTTAGATGTCAATATTCAATGCTAAAGTGGAAACCAGTGGTATAATTTCATGATTCTCTCATATATTTAGCATTATTTTAGTTGACAACTTCTCACTCAGAATAAGGTCTAACTAAGAATTATATTGTCCTTTAGCCACTTGTTAATGAGTCACTTCACACTCAAGTGTGAGTATATATGAATGACAAATATGTAGTCCATTATCATGCTGTATCCTCCTGTTTTCCTATTTGGTAGAACCAGCCAGATATTTGCAATTAGTTGGCACAACTGTTTTTAATTTTTAATTTTAATTTTGGCACTTTATTTACATTTCAGGAGTGAATTCTTAATTCTACTTTCTACATGAATCAAAATTTTTAAATAATCAGTGGATTCAGAATTTTTTTTTGGATATGTGCTATTTACAAAAAGCTGTTAAGAAAAATGTTTCTCTTTAATTTTGACTGTTCACTGAAGATGTCAAATATGATGAAATACAAAAAGTTATTATCTCAAATAGATTATAACACAATAATTTCCTTTCACTCATGTCAGTTATTCTTTAGATTTTCATATAGGTTGTCACCTGGTATTTGGTACAGTTCTAAATTTTTCATCATTTTTTCTAGAGAAGTCATGGAAGTTCTTGTTATTATCTCCATTGCCATACTTCTTCCCAGGGAGTAAACATCTCACACTTGTTCTCAGTGTTCAGTGATTAGACAATAATAACTGGTGTTTTCTCTGATATTTTCTCTGTGTTATATATATAACATCTGACCATTTTGCATATTTATCAACTCTTAACTATCATGTATTTGAGCTATTTTGGCAAAGTGATAATTTATGAAATTGATGAGTTGTTGAGCAGGAGAAAATGAAAGTGTACTTAGTTGCAATTGTTAGCTACCACTCAATTAAAAAAAAAAGTGATCATCATCCAAGTGATCTAGACTTTTAAGAACTTTAATCTATTCATCATGCATAATAAAAGAATCATCCATTTCCAGTTAACCTTTAGGTTAAAGGACAAGATGATTAGAAAATTTGTTTTATTGAACATGTTTTGAGAGACACATCTCTTCATATTTAATGAGTTGAAGTAATATAACATAATTAGTTCTTTCTGCCTTTGATCCAGACCAATTTTTAAAGACCTTGAAATCATTCATCTTCTCATTGAAATTTTGAGGGAAACATCCTTTCCTAAGATAATATACCTTTTTTTTTTTCTCAACACAAGAGAAATAACCTCTTCTTACACTAGGATAGTTTACATAGTACTTCTGTCCTTGAGTAGCACATCTAATTTCCTGTATTACCAGAATTTTTTAAAACTAATTATTTATTTATTTGCTGAGGTAATTGTCAAGTGACTTGCCCAGGGTTATACAGCTAGGAAGTATTAAGTGTCTTAGGCCAGATTTGAACTGAGGTCCTCCTGACTTCAGTGTCACACCAGACTATTTTTAAAGATTAACTTTAAGAAGGTCAGAGTTGTATAGCAGATTAAAATGGTCTTTAAATTTCTTTATAGGAGAGCAAGTTAAGGGCAAGCTAAAATCATTAGAAGTATTTCTTAATGGTTTCAGCCTTCTCTATGACTTCTTCCCCAGTGTCAAAAAAGGATTAACAAAGATCAACAAATATTTCATGAATCTGAGTGAAGGTATATCAAAATATGCATTTTAATATCTTCATTCAAATGTCTTTATTTTCATTATAGGCTAATGGAGAACAACAAGACCACAGTGACAGATTTCATTCTCCTGGGATTTCTTGTTAGCCCTGAGATGCACCTGGTTCTCTTTGGACTTTTCTTCCTACTCTATACCTTCACTCTGCTAGGAAATGGAGTCATCTTGGGGCTGATTTGTCTTGATTCCAGACTCCACACTCCCATGTACTTCTTCCTCTCACAACTGGCTATTGTTGACATCTCTTATGCCTCAAACACAGTACCCCAGATGCTGGCAAATCTCCTGGATCCAGTCAAGCCCATCACCTTTGCAGGTTGCATAATGCAGACCTACCTCTTTTTGATGTTTGCCCTCATAGAATGCATTCTCTTGGTAATGATGAGCTATGATCGGTATGTGGCTATCTGCCATCCACTCAGATACACCCTCATTATGAGCTGGAGAATGTGTGGGGCACTTACTATCACATCCTGGGTATGTGGATCTCTGCTGGCATTGGTCCATGTGCTTCTTCTCCTTAGGCTGCCCTTTTGTGGACCTCGAGAAATCAACCACTTCTTCTGTGAAATCCTATCTGTACTGAAACTTGCCTGTGCAGACATATGGCTCAACAAAATGGTTATCTTTGTTGCCTGTGTGTTTATATTGGTTGTTCCACTCTGCTTGGTCCTAATTTCCTACTCACATATTCTTGGTGCTATCCTAAGAATCCAGTCAGGGGAAGGAAGAAAAAAAGCCTTCTCCACCTGCTCTTCCCACCTTTGTGTGGTTGGGCTTTTCTTTGGTAGCGCCATAATCACCTACATGGCCCCTAATTCCAGGAACTCTGAAGAGCAACAGAAAATTCTTTTCTTATTTTACAGTTTCTTTAATCCTACTCTAAATCCTTTGATCTACAGCCTGAGAAATGCAGAAGTAAAAGATGCTCTAAGAAGAGTGTTTAGGAGGGAGAGGCAAATTTGAGAGATTGCATGGAGCTTTATTTATGAAGGAAACCATAGGAAATGAACTCTCTAATAATTTAGGGTATTAGAGGAATGGAATTAAATCACCATCTTTTTTTTTTACTTCAGAATCCTAATTATTGCTTTTTTTTTTCTCCTACTGGTGCCCCCTATTAATGTGATTCCACATGCCTGTCTTTATTTTCCTTATCTTATTTTTCTTCTCATGACATGGTCCAATCCATCCTATCCTCCCATTGAAACTGACTAGTTCTAAGTCCCCTTCCCTCAGACCTTGGATATTAGTGCAGGTAATTAAATCAAATGCATTTATTACTATTCCTTTATTTTTATTCTTTTAAAAATGCTAGATTTTGATTGTTACAAAGAATGAAAAAAAATTTAAGAAAAAATAATCAATACATGAATTGTGCCTTCATTTTTTATTTATTAATAATCACCTCTTTTAAATTTTTATTTTATTGTAAATTTGCAAAACAAAACAAGCATTTTCACAACATAATACAATAAAAAGATGATTAAACATGAAATTACAGATCTAATATGCACAACTTGTTATTTCTTTCAAATATACAACAAAATTATCATGTAAATTTACTTTATTCCTATTTTCTTTCCTCTCTCCCAACCTACATATGGCTACCACATGTGTGTGTGTGTGTGTGTGTGTGTGTGTGTGTGTGTATAAAAGGTAAAATTATTCTATACATTCTTCTATGTATCTCTTTCTCTGGATGTAGATAGTATCTTTCTTCATATTTTATAGTTAATTTAGTTGTTATAATAGACAAAATAAATTATTCACCTAAAGTCTTTGTTGAAACAATATTGCTGCTATTGTATATACTATTTTCTTGGTTCTGCTCATTTAATTCTTCATTATTTTTTGTAACTTTCCATATTTTTATAAAAATCATCAAATTCATTATTTTTTATACTACATTTATATGCCATTTTGTATACAACATGTTCAATGATTTTCCAATTGATGGACATCCCTGCAATTTCCAGTTCTTTTACATAAAGAAATTAGGTATAAACATTTTAGAACAATAGGTTCTTTTCCTTTTTTTCTAATTATCTGTGGTAACAGACCAAATAAATTTATTTCTGGATCAAAGAATATAGATTATTTAACCACTCTTAGGTCAGAATTCAAGAAGCTCTCCAAATTTTTGTATCATTTGATAATTTCACAAAAAATGAATTCATGTTCTGATTTTTCCACATCCTTTCAATAATCACCTCTTTAAAGCTTATTGGGAGTACATTTTTCTCAATTCTTTCAAAGTCAAATTTGGATATTATAATTAGAGAGTTCAGTTTTATTTCTGTTATTGTTGGTTGTAGGGTTTTTGTCATTATTTTTCTTGATTCATTTTACTTTGCATCACTTTGCTTCTATATCTTCCCATGCATAGGCATATTCTTCATTTTCATTATTTATTATGATGCAATAATATTCTATTAATTTTTAAATTAATTTTATAATTATAACATTTTTGACAGTACATATGCATAGCTAATTTTTTACCACATTATCCCTTGTATTCTGTTCTGTTCCAAATTTTTCCCCTCCTTCCCTCCACCCTCTCCCCTAGATGGCAGGCATTCACATACATATTAAATAGCTTATAGTATATCCTAGGTACAATATATATGTGCAGAACTGAATTTTGTTGTTGTTGTTGTTGTTGTTGTTGTTGCAAAGGAAGAATTGTATTCGGAAGGTAAAAATAATCTGGGGAGAAAAGCAAAAAATGCTAACAGTTTACACTCATTTCCCAGTGTTCCTTTTCTAGGTGTAGCTGATTCTGTCCAACATTGATCAATTGGAATTGGATTAGCTCTTCCTTATGTTGAAAATATCCACTTCCATCAGAATACATCTTCATACAGTATCATTGTTGAAGTGTATAATAATCTTTTAGTTCTGCTCATTTCACTCAGCATCAGTTGATGTAAGTCTCTCCAAGCCTCTCTGTATTCATCCTGTTGGTCATTTCTTATAGAACAATAATATTCCATAACATTCATATACCATAATTTACCCAACCATTCTCCAATTGATGGACATCCATTCATTTTCCAGTTTCTAGCCACTATGAAAAGGGCTTCCACAAACATTTGGGCACATATAGGTCCCTTTCTCCTCCTCAGTATTTCTTTGGGATATAAGCCCAATAGCAGCAATGCTGGATCAAAGGGTATGCACAGTTTGATAACTTTTGGGGCATAATTCCAGATTGCTCTCCAGAATGGTTAGATTTTTTCACAACTCCACCAACAATGCATCAGTGTCCCAGTTTTCCCACATTCCCTCCAACATTCATGATGATTTGTTCTTGTCGTCTTAGCCAATCTGACAGGTGTAATCTCAGAGTTGTCTTAATTTGCATTTCTCTGATCAATAGTGATTTGGAACACTCTTTCATATGAGTGAAAATAGTTTCAATTTCATCATCTGAAAATTGTCTGTTCATGTCCTTTGACCATTTATCAATTGGAGAATGGCTTGATTTCTTATAAATTAGAGCTAATTCTTTGTATATTTTGGAGATGAGGCCTTTATCAGAACCTTTACCTGTAAAACTGTTTTCCCAATTGTTATTTCCCTTCTAATCTTGTTTGCATTAGTTTTCTTTGTACAAAGCTTTTTAATTTGATGTAATCAAATTTTTCTATTTTGTGATCAGTAATGATCTCTAGTTCTCCTTTGGTCATAAATTCCTTCCTCCTCCACAAGTCTGAGAGGTAAACTATCCTATGTTCCTCTAATTTATTTATGATCTCATTCTTTATGCCTAAATCATGGACCCATTTTGATCTTATCTTAGTATGTGGTGTTAAATGTGGGTCCATGCCTAGTTTCTGCCATACTAATTTCCAGTTTTCTCAGCAGTTTTTGTCAAATAATGGATTCTTATCCCAAAAGTTGGGATCTTTGGTTTGTCAAACACTAGATTGCTATTTTTATTCACTCTCTTGCCCTGTGAACCTAACCTATTCCATTGATCAACTAGTCTATTTCTTAGCCAATACCAAATGGTTTTGGTGACTGCTGCTTTATAATATAGTTCTAGATCACATACAGCAAGGCCACCTTCATTTAATTTTTTTTTTCATTACTTCCCTTGAAATTTTCAACCTTTTGTTCTTCCATATGAATTTTGTTATTTTTTCTAGGTCATTAAAATAGTTTCTTGGGAGTCTGATTGGTATAGCACTAAATAAATAGATTAGTTTAGGGAGTATTATCATCTTGATTATATTCACCTGGCCTATCCAAGAGCACTTAATGTTTTTCCAATTATTTAAATCTGACTTTATTTTTGTGGCAAGTGTTTTGTAATTTTGCTCATATAATTCCTGACTTTCCTTTGGTAGATATATTCCCAAATATTTTATACTATCGACCATTATTTTGAATGAAATTTCTCTTTGTATCTCTTGCTATTGGGTTGTGTTGGTAATGTGTAAAAATGCTGAGGATTTATGTGGATATATTTTGCATCCTGCCACTTTGCTAAAGTTCTGAATTATTTCTAATAGCTTTTTAGCAGAGTCTTTGGGGTTCTCTAAATATACCATCATGTCATCTGCAAAGAATGATAGCCTGATTTCCTCATTACCTACTCTAATTCCTTGAATCTCTTTCTCGGCTCTTTTTGCCTAGGCTAGCATTTCTAGTACAATATTGAATAGTAATGATGATAGTGGGCAACCTTGTTTCACTCCTGATCTTACTGGGAAAGGTTCCAGTTTATCGCCATTACATATGATGTTTACTGATGGTTTTAAATATAAGCTCCTGACTATTTTAAGGAATAGTCCATTTATTCTTATACTCTCAAGTGTTTTTAGTAGGAATGGATGTTGGATTTTATCAAATGCTTTTTCTGCAACTACTGAGATGATCATATAGTTTTTGTTAATTTTATTATTGATATAGTCCATTATGCTAATAGTTTTCCTAATATTGAATCAGCCCTGCATTCCTGGTAAAAATCCCACTTGGTCATAGTGTATTATCCTGGGGATGATTTTCTGTAGTCTTTTTGCTAATATTTTATGTAAGATTTTAGCATCAATATTCATTAGGGAGATGGGTCTATAATTTTCTTTCTCTGTTTTCAGACTACCTGGTTTAGGTATCAGTACCATGTCCATGCCATAAAAGGAATTTGGTAGGACTCCTTCAATCTCTATCTTTTCAAATAGTTTATATAGCATTGGAGTTAGTTGTTCTTTAAATATTTGGTAGAATTCACATGTAATATTCTGTTAAATTTATGTCTAACAGTTTGTTTAGACATTACTCAATCTTTTTCCCAGTAATTTGCAACTCCAAAAATATTGTTATAAATCCATTGGTCCATAAGGGCTTTTTATGTTTACCTTTTATTTCTTTTGTATATATACCAAATAGTGGGGTATCTAGATGAAAAAGTATTGGTATTGTAGTTATTTTTAACATATTTCTCACTTCATATCTTCACTAAGTTTATGAATATGCTTATCTTTTCACAACCCCTTAAAATTGACTATGTCTCTCCACTTTTAGTCATGTTTATAAATTTTTTTTCTCCTGAAGTTACATAGTTTTTCAATTTCCATTTTTTCTTATTGTTAGTAATTATTAAAGTTCTTTATATGATTAATAGCTTATAACTTATTGAGAATAGTTTATTCATATTTGACCACTTATTCATTGAGGAATAACTTCATATTATTTATGTTAGTTTCTTCTATATTTTGGATATCAAACATTTTCATATAAATTTGTTAAAAAGGTAAGCTCCCTACCATTTAGCTGTTTCCCTTCATATTCTGACTTTAATTTTTGTTCATAAAGTACTTTTAATTTCATGTAAATTAAATTATCTATTTCATCTTGTGTGAATACCTTTTTAGTTTGATTGGTCAAGAACTTTTGTCCTATTCATAGCTGTAAAATAAGCCTGATTAGGTTCTTTGTAATGCTACAGTATCCAAGTTCAATATTATATTGCAATGTTACAGTATTCAGGTCACACATCCTAATTTGATTTTATAATGGCTAAAAATGTAAGATAATGGTCAAAACATAATTTTTTCTGAGGTTTTTTTTCCCAGCATTCCAGCCAACATATGTATTTTTATTGTACTCTTAAGAAATGATCAGAAAGATATGTTATCCATTGAAAGATGCCCAATATGAGAGATATTGAATAGAAATTAAAATTTGTCTTAGCTCTACAACAATGAACTAAGATCAGAAGTTCTGACAATGAAACTGTTTAAAGAGAAAGAAAATATCTTTCTAGGGATTAAGATGGTGACAGGTTACCATAAGAGTTAGGAGGTCTATATCACAGGAAATTTTTAAAAACAGAAGCTGTATGACATTTGTTAAACATGATTTAAATAAGATTTATGGCTTAGTTAGAATGTTTAATAAATTAGAAAAAAGATCTTAGAAATCCTTTCTATCTCTAGGATTCTGTGATGCTATATATACAGATGGAAGACATTTTTAAAAACATACAGAGCCTCTCTTATTCTATGTAACTGAAGGGCAAAGGTGGAGAAATTTTATCATATCTTCATTTTTTATCAGTTACTCTCCAACTATAATGAATCTTTAAAATAAATTGAAAGAATGATAGGATCATAGAATTCACAGGTCTCATCATTAAAATTATCTCATCCAATGTCATATCTCTTATAGAAAAATTATGTTACCAGATTCCTGACAGACAAAACCTCTGCTGGCAAAAACTACAGTGACTGGGACCTGTCCAAGACCAGAGTCCCTGAAGAACCAGAGAGAAAGAGAGACAGAGATGGGGACAGAGAGAAAGCAACAGAGAGAGAGAGAGAGAGAGAGAGAGAGAGAGTCCAAGATTATGTGGAATATAATATATAACATTATAAGCCATATATATAAAATTTTATTTATCAATTATGGTCCTTACTTATAGTTTTACATATATTTATATATATATATATATATATATATATTTATATACATATATTATATTTTATATACACACATGTATTTTTTAAATAGTTATTTACTTTTTTTTGAAGTTAGCAATCATGTCTGCCCTTAGATTTTCATTTTTTATAGAGTAAAAGTATTTATTTTGAATAATTCAGAACAACAATAAAAGACATATAAATTGATGCAGGATAAAGAAGACGAAACCAATAGGACAATATCAATAAGGAAAAAGAAATAAAAAGATGACAATAGAAACCAACAAAATTCATAGTAGACAAGGCTGGACTCTAATTTACTACAATAAAAACATATATCCTCCATTTCTTTTAAATATTGTAATTCAGTCAGAATTTTAATAAAATGAAATAAAATCTAATATGTCAGTCAATCATTTATAATGCATAATAAATAGTGTTCCATTATATTCATATGTCATAATTGTTCAAATATTCCACAGTTGGACAGGCCCTCAATTTCAAGTTCTTTATTACCACAAAAAGAGATGCTATAAATATGTTTGTACCTGTTATTCATTTTCCCTTTTGTATGATCTCCTTGGGATAGAGAGTCCATTTTGGAGTTGCTGGGTCCAAAGCTATGTATAGTTTTATAGGCTTCTGGACATAGTTCATGAAGTTATATTTCTCCTCCCTATCTGCCCTCTCTTTTTCTGTCTTCTACATCACTTTCTTCCTCTTCTCAGCTAAATACCTTGAAAAAATTTACACTCAGTATGCACATTCATCTCTTTTAAAGCTTCTGTTATGTGACATTAAGTTTCATTATATAACAGAAATTATGCTCTCTCCAAAATCACCAACAATATATTAATTGTCAAATCAATTATTTTTCTGGGTCTTCATCCCTTTTATCTCTGCAGCATCTGATATTATTGATAAAACTTTTCCTCCTGGATGTTCTTCATCTCTGTGTTTTTGTGATTCTACTTTCTCTTAATACAACTCCTACATGTCTACTTCTTCCCAATCTCTTTTGCTTTATCTTCATCCATGTCACATTCACTGAATGTGAATATCTTCCATTGCTTTTTTTCCTTGCTTTTTTCTCTTTTACCTGTATACTCTTTATTTTTTGATCTATCAGTTCCAATAGGTTTGATTGTAATTTTTGGAAATAATTAGACACACATCAAAAGCAAAATACTGTGGAGGAGGAAAGGGGGAATGGAAATAACTTGCTTTCATCAAATTTGTACAAAAATGACCATGTATTAGGGCATAAAAACCTCAAAAATCAAATGCAGAAAGACAGAAATAGTAAATGCATTTTTTCAGATCATGATATATGAAAAATAAAATCATTTTGATAAAAAATGCAATATTAAGCCAGCCAAAAATAGATAAAATGTTCATTGGAAATGAAATAATCTAATCTTAAAAAATGAATGAGTGAAACAGCAAATCATAGACACAATCAATAATTTCATCCAAGAGAATGACAATAATGAGACAGCATATCAAAATCTTTGGAATACAGCTAAAGCAGTTCGGAAATTTTTTATCTCTCAATAGCTACATGAATAAAATAGAGAAAGAGGAGATCAATGAATTAATCTACCACAAAAGCTAAAATAGAACAAATAAAAAACCTGCAATTAAATGCCAGATTAGAATTTCTGAAACTCAAAGGAGAGATTAATAAAACAGAAACTAAGAAAACTTTTGAATTAATAAAGCAAGCTAAGAGTTACTTTTATGGGAAAAAAACCAACAAAATAAATAAAACTTTATTTAATTTGATCAGAAAAAGGAAAGAAAAAAACTAAATCTTTCATTTTATTTATGAAGAAACTAAAACAGAGACTAAGAGAACAGCTGACATAGCTTTTATCTGTAACTGCATTTGAGTCTTCTTGACTTCACACTTAGTGCTCAATCTTTCTTATGTTCTACTCAGAAAAATGAATTTATTGAAATCTATAGTTCAGACAGCTAAAAAAGATTTGGTTTCTATCCCTCATAGTTTACACATCACAAATATCTTACACAACTTTGCCTTTTTTTTATTCCACAATAATATTCCACAATATAAAGTCAGCTGTTGTGATATTTGATCCTATTTGTGCTATTTAAATTTGTTCTAATTTAATAACAAAATCTTTTATACTCAATATTAAAATATTCACATTTGGAGTATTTTTTTCTATAATTCATTTAATTAAGAATTCCTTAAAATTAATGTAACTATTGGTTATATAGACAGCATGATAAATTCACACAATAAGAGAAACATGAAGGCAGAAAATGTAATGTTAAATTATTAATGAGCTTACATAGATTACATAAAATGAAATTAAATCTTGATATAACTCTACCTAAATATTTTTAAACAAGCTGAAGCATAATAGACTTTGTTCTAGCCTATAATTTTAAATCTATGTTAATTATTTATGTTGTAAGTGGGCTTCTTGTAGTCAATTCATTGTAGAATTCTATTTTTTAATCCATCAGCCAAAAGTATTTTGGTCCTGCAAAATTTTTGATTACTACCCTCCTGAGTTGGTCTTTGCAAATGACCGACTGTAATTTGGTTTTTTGGTGTGACAATTACAGGTTGAATTCTAATAGATTGCTGCTGACCACAAATCCTATCAATTGACCAAAAAGCACTGTCTATTCAAAGGGACAAAACTTTTGGCTCTTTCTCTTTTTCTTTCTTTTCTGGAACTTTGCTTCTTCTGCTACATTAGTATGTTTTCTTTTGAGATTTTCAGATCATTCACCTGCTAATGTTTTTTTTTTTAATTTTGGCATGTTTTTATCTTTGTTCTTCTAGATAATATTTGTAACATGTCTTTATGTGATTTCTCCAATATTGTTCTGAACATGTTCTGTGTTATCTGTTGTAAATCTGATGCTAAAGACTTAAAAATCTTAATTGATATATTTTGATTTTGCATTGACTTTAATTCCCAGTATATCTTTTATTTCCATTCCATATTATGATCTCTTAAGCTTTTAAAAAGGCATGAAAGAAAAAATATAAATACTTACATGCTACTTTGTGATTTAATACAAAATCTTCAAGTAACAATTTTATTTAGCTATCTATGGTAAGTTGGTTTCATTTAGTTGTTGCTTTGTATCTTTAGTCATGAACATGATTCCTGGGCATATAAGAGCCTAACAAATGTTTCTTTATTCAATGTTGAAAGATAGTGCTATTTAATATTTCATCCATTTCTGGTTGAAATGAGAAAAGGACCAAACTGCCATGGTTTTTTTATGCTTTTTGACACGAACCTTTACCCCATTTTGAGGTGACATTTACATGAATCTGGAAGAAGAAATTTTTATTTTATTCAATAACATTTTATATAAATTTAATATTTTATTTTTCTCCAATTACATGTAAAATAATTTAAAACTTTTAAAAATAAGTTTTGTATTCCAAATTCTATTAACACCTTCCTTCCATTCATCAGTAGCACCTAGAATTAGTTTTTGGACTTCAGTTGACACAAAAGTTATGGAACAAGAAAGTAGGAAATTAATGAGCCTATTTGCTTAATAACAATGAGTATATAAAATATTACCACATTGAGAAATATTGAGGAAGGGTATAGAATGGAAAGGATAAGACAACAAAGAATAAATGAATAAGAACCCAGCTCTTTCTATTCAATTTGAATAAATTCCTCTATTCTTTCTCTATTCGTTCTATTCAATTTCTCTGTTCTTTCTATTCATTTTTAATAAATTTCTTCTGAACAGATATATTAAGATTGTTACTGACTTTCTAATAGGTACAAAATAAAATGCCAGAGAAAGAAGCTTGATGGTCTTGTCTTGTTCACAAGTAGTTCACAGCATTCAGTGTTGTGTACAGATTCTCTGTTATCTAGTGGGTTGACTGATTTATTAATTGGATCCATGAAAAAGAATTTAACTACAGTTGAAGGGTTGTGTAAGCAGAGAGAGCATCAAATCTGATCAGGATACCTGTATTCAAGTCCCATATCTGCTCTCACTACCAACAAACCTGGGTAAAGATTCTTTCAATTCTTTTGACTTCACTTCCTTTATCTGTGAAATAAAGGGTCTGAACCAATCTTTTAGGTCCCTTCCAGAACTAATCCTATGATTCTTTACTATAGAATCCTATTATACTAAATAATTAAGTAGGTACTTAGCCAATACAAAAGCCCCCAAGCTACTGAGCTTTCTGAGATTTGTACCCTTGAGAGATCTCAGAACCTATTTGCTATGATTCTAGATAGGAGTAGATGGTTGCTATAATAGATGGACTCAGGCTTTAGAGAGTTCTAATCTTTTCCCAAGAGTTACAACTCAGAGTATCTCTAAATTGCAGAATTGGGAATTTTTCCAATGGGAAATCTACTATTTGTGTTCCAATTGAAAGTCAAGTGATGAAATCTAATAAGCCCCATTGGGATATTTAGTTCTTTGGACTCTATCCTGGTTGCAAAATCACTTGAATCACATAGAGTTGTTGCTATTGCTACTAAGAACATATGAACTGTGCCTTCCCACAATTTACACCTCTTTCTAAGGGTATGGTCGTACAAAAATTATAGGAATTGAGAGATACATAACTCAGCCAAACATTTTCAGATTATAAATTTGTAACATGGTTATTCCTCTCTTCTGGAATTTCAGTACCCAGGATCTCATGAAAGATAAAAAGTCTTACATTTTCCTCACAGAATGAATTCTTTGCTTCTCTGGGAGGATAAGGAGGGTAGTATTTGGGAAGTTCCACCTTTCCCGAACCCACCCTTATTAGTCTAAGTCAATTAATCAAATAGGAAAACCTTTGTTGCTGGAGGACACAAGGATAACTTCTTCAAACTGAGCAAGAAGTCACCAAGTGTGGATCTGAATCTCATCCTGAGGATCCTAGAGATAGTACAAATTGTAATACTATTTGAAAATCCAGTTCCCTATAACTTGCTCCAGGTTCCTGTATATTCTCTAGATAAGGGTATTCAGCTAACCTTCTAGCACTTGGGTGTGAGTTATGAGCAAAAATTTTACATCTAATTCTATGTAGATTTTGTCTTTTGTTCGCACTCTTCTTCATCTAGAGGAAAGGTCAATTTTGCCCCTTAATAACTTTAGATAAGAAGATGCCTCAACTAATAATTATTATAAAGATTGCATATATAAAATGTGGACAAGGATTTCTGGTCTGTCTGTTACTTAACTATTTTTAATGGTAAAAAAATATATATTTTAAAGAAAGATTCAGCAAACTGATTTTGAGAGATGTAGTCAGAGAGATTTCCTTATAAAAGACCAAAGAAGAATAATTAATCTATAATTTCCTTGTGATATATTGAGAAAGAGTAATTTAGAAAAACATCCTATTGTTGAAAGTTGGTAAAGATCAATTGCTTAATTACCTAATAAATTCCATGCAGTCCTGTTTATTACTGGGGATTAAAATTCATTGTTCTTAACAATATAATTTTCAATGAATTTATATTCTATATAAGTTCTTCAAAAGTAAAAGTTTTTAGGTTTTTTGCCTTATTCAATGTGTATTTAATATTTGTAGATATTGCATAAACTTCTGTGCATGCATATACATGTGTATATACATATGTAATGTATATATACATATATAATACATATTTGTGCCTGTGTTGTATGTATCTATGTTTGCCCAAGAGGTATAGTGAGTTGATGGAGAAATAGTCTTAGAGTCAATAGGATCCAGCTTAAAATCCTCACTGTTGACACATATTAGTTCTCTGACCTTAAGAAAGTCATTCTAACTGGAAAGGTACCTAGGCATATTTTTATGACAACATGTTGTGGAACATTCAATGATCTGCATAAGTAGAAAGAGTTTCCTCACTAGAACTTTCCTACATCAATAAATGACTCTGTAAAATATATACATATAAAAATACATATTTACATAGATTTGGGGGATACTTTATACCTATAGGTATACCTTTATACACATACACATATATGCATATATGTGTATATTTATTTTTATATTAAAATGCACAACCTTTCTATATATATACATACATACATATGTATGTATAAATATATTTCTCTCTCTTTGTATGTGTATGTGACTATGTGTATGTGTGTGTGTGTGTCGTGTGTGTGGTTTGCTCAGATATCATTGCTATAAAGAATTGTTAGTTAAGAAATTCTTCAGCAATATAAACTAAAACCAGTTCCTAAATATTTCCCAAGTTTATTGTCAGGTTGTTTCATTTTTTAATTCTGTGAATATGGGTATGTGTGTTATCATTTTAAAAATTGATACAAATGTCATTGTTTGAGAGTTTCAGAAGATCTCTTTTTTGATCTTTCCCCCCTTAGTGATAATTATGGCACTCCTTTTGTCTTTTGGAGCACTGATGCAAAAGAGGGATTATGACTTCTAATCACTGAACTTTGTATTCTTAGTGTGCCTCCCAGTCTCTTCTTTTTTCTCTGTGTTTCCTTCAATTTGGAAAATTCCTAATTTCAATATAAATAAATAAAAGTTTCTATTCTTATGGGTACCATAAAAGTATGAACTGTGATGAAAAATATTTTTTAAAATTTTCTGCCTTTTCTCTAGCTATCCATTTGTAACATATATTTCTGAAACATGGCAACTGTAATGACAAGGTGGCATATAAGTGGTTACCAGATTTTTAAAAACTGTAAAAGCACCACCTGTATGTGAATTACAGAATATAGTGATTGAGTGATTTTTGTCATACCTATTGAAGAGTCAATGACCAGAATTGTTACATTCAAGAAACAATTTATTATTTGAGTTATTACCCTAAATATGCAAACTTTTCCTTTTTATATTTATTATGAATTTTTAAATTGCCCACCCTATGTAATATTAATATAATTATAAGACATACACCAAATATAAAACTATTAAATCTGTTCTTTTTGAACATCTATAATCATTTAGGCAAGTCTAAACATAAGCTACCTAAGACTTATGATATGATAATTTTTGTTAATTTTGTCAAATATATATTACATATATATATATATACACACATATGTATATTAATATTCATTGAAAATCTGTTTTTAGGGCACAACAATTTCTTTGACATCAATATCCAATACCTAAAATGGAAACCATTGATATAATTTTATGATTCACTCATATATTTAGCATTTTTATAGGTGAAAACTTCTCTCTCAGAATAAGGTCTTTAACTGTTTCTCTAACTAAAAATTACATTGTCTTTTAGCCAACCTGGTAATGAGTCACTTCACACTTAATGGTTATGATATATGAATGACAAATATGGAGTTATGGAGTCCATTAACATGCTGTATACTCCTATTTTTCTATTTGGTTGACCCAGCTAGATGCTTGTGGTTAGCTGGCACAATATTTTTTAATTTTTTAATTTTATTTTTGGCACCTTATTTATATATCAGGAATGAGTTCTTAATTATACTTTCTACATGAATCAATGTTTTTAAGACATCAGTGGGTCCAGAATTTTTTTCTGGATGTGTATTAATTACTAAAAGCTCTTGAGAAACAAGTTTCTCTTTATCTTTGATTGTTCATTAAAGATGTCAAATATGATGAAATATAAAAAGTTGTATCTCAAATAGATTATAACATAATACTTTCCTCTCACTCATGTCAGTTATTCTCTAGATTTTCCTATAGGTTGTCACCTGGTAGTTGGTATAGTTCTAAATTTTTCATCATTTTTTCTAAAGAAATAATGGAAATTGGGCAGTCCTTGTTGTTATCTCCATTGCTATATTAATTTCCAGGGAGAAAACATCTCATACTTGTTCTCAGTGTTCAGTGATTAGACAGCAACAACTGGTGTTTTCTATGTTCTATATCAACAACATCTGACCATTTTGCATATTTAGCATCTCTTAACTATCATGTATTTGAGCTATATTGGCAAAGTGAGAGTTTATGAAATTGATGAGAAGTTGTTGAGTAGGAGAAAATGAAAATGTAAGAAAATGTGCTTAGTTACAATTGTTAGCTACCACTCAATTTTTAAAAAGTTATCCTTCATCATCTAAGGGATCTAGAATTTAAGAACTTTAACCTACTCATTATGCATAATAGAATAATCATCCATTTCCACCTAATCTTGGGTCAAAGGACATGATGATTAGAAAATTTGTTTTATTAAACATCTCTTCAGACTTAATGAGTTGAAGTAATATTCCATAATTAGTTCTTTCTGCTTCTGACCCAGACCAATTTTTGAAAGACCTTGAAATCATTCATCTTCTCATTGAAGCTTTGAGGGAAACAACAACTATTGGAATGATTTCCTTTCTTAAGATAATATGACATTTTTGCTCATCACAAGAAAAATGACCTCCTCTTACACTATGGCAGTTTACTAGTACTTCTTTAATCTTCAGTAGCCACACACATATTTAGTTTCCTGTATTACCAGACTAGTTGTTTTTTTTTTTTTTCCCATAAGGTAATTGGGGTCAAGTGACTTGCCCTGGGTCACACAGCTAAGAAGCAATGTGTCTGAGGTCAGATTTGAATTGAGGTCCTCCTGACTTCAGTGTCACACCAGATTATTTTTAAAGATTAACTTTAGGAAGGGCAAGAGTTGTATAGCAAATCAAAATAGGAGAGCAAGTTAAGGGCAAGCTAAAATCATTAGAAGTACTTTTTAATGGTTTCAGCCTTCTGTATGACTTCTTCCCCAGTGTCAAAAAAGGATTAACAAAGATCAACAAATATTTCATGAATCTGAGTGAAAGTAAATGATAGGCTAATGGAGCACAATAAGGCCACAGTGACAGATTTCATTCTCCTAGGATTTCTTGTTAGCCCTGAGATGCACCTGGTTCTCTTTGGACTTTTCTTCCTACTCTACACCTTCACTCTGCTAGGAAATGGAGTCATCTTGGGGCTGATTTGTCTTGATTCCAGACTCCACACTCCCATGTACTTCTTCCTCTCACAACTGGCTATTGTTGACATCTCTTACACCTCAAACACAGTACCCCAGATGCTGGCAAATCTCCTGGATCCAGTCAAGCCCATCTCCTTTGCAAGTTGCATAATGTAGACCTATCTCTTTATGACATTTGCCCACATTGAATGGCTTCTATTGGTAATGATGAGCTATGATCAATATGTGGCTATCTGCCATCCACTCAGATACACCCTCATTAGGAGCTGGAAAATGTATGGTGCACTTACTATCACATCCTGGGTATGTGGATCTCTGCTGGCATTGGTTCATGTGTTTCTCCTCCTTAGGCTGCCCTTCTATGGACCTCAAGAAATCAACCACTTATTCTGTGAAATCCTATCTGTACTGAAATTTTTCTGTGCAGACATAAGGCTCAACAAATTGGTCATCTTTGTTGCCAGTATGTTTATCTTAGTTGTTCCACTCTGCTTGGTCCTAATTTCCTACACATATATTTTTAGTGCTGTCCTGAGAATCCAGTCAGAAGAAGGAAGAAAGAAAGCCTTTTCCATGTGCTCTTCCCACCTTTGTGTGGTTGGGCTTTTCTTTGGTAGTGCCATAATCACTTACATGGCCCCTAACACCAGGAACTCTGAAGAGCAACAGAAAATTCTTTTCTTATTTTACAGTTTCTTTAATCCTACTCTAAATCCTTTAATCTACAGCCTGAGAAAAGATGCTCTAAGAAGAGTGTTTAGGAGGGAGAGGTAAATTTGAGAGATTGAATGAAACTTTTTTTATGGAGGAAAGCATAGGAAATGAGCTCTCTAATAATTTAGCATGTAGGGGAATTAAATCACCTTTTTTTTTTTTACTTCAGAATCCTAATTTTTTCCTTTTTTTAATTGGTGCTCCCTATTAAAATATTTCTACATACCTATGTTTGTTATTTTCCTTATCTTATCTTTCTTCTTATGACATGGCCCAATGTAACCTTTTATTTCTTTTGGATATATACCAAAGTAATGGGATATCTAGATGAAAAAGTATTGGTACTGTAGTTATTTTTAACATATTTCTCAGTTCATATCTTCACTAAGTCTATTAGTATGCTTATCTTTTCACAACCCCTCAAATATTGACTATCTCCCCCACTTTTAGTCATGTTTATAAATTTTCTTCTCCTGAAGTTATATAGAAGTTTTTCAATTTACATTTTTCTTATTGTTAATAATTATTAGAGTTCTTCATGTGATTAATAGCTTATAATCTATTGAGAATAATTCATTCATATTTGACCACTTATTCATTGAGGAATAACTTCACCTTTTATATTAGTTCCTTATATATTTTGCATGTCAAACATTTTCATATAAATTTGTTAAAAAGGTAAGCTCCCTACCATTTAACTGTTTCCCTTCATATCCTAACTTTAATTTTTGTTTATAAAGCACTTTTAATGTCATGTAAATGAAATTATCTATTTCATTTTATGTGAATACCTTTTTAGTTTGATTTTTTTAAGAACTCTTCTCCTATTCATAGCTATTTTAAAAAGTCTGATTAGGTGTAAGAGCCCTTTAAATGGGTGGCGCCACAGCACATCGGGAGATTTGAGTCCCCCAGGAATTAATTTCTGTGGATATTAGGACTGCCTTGTAGGTGGGATCTTGGCCACATTGAGATAGCTTCTTAATGGATGACTCTCTCACTGATTGGCTGTGTGTGTGACATCACAGGCCCTAGATAAGCCCACTGCAGACAGCAGTGGCTCTCTTTAACCTGGCGCTCTTTACCCTGGCTCCCTAGCCTGGGGTAGCCAAGCCAAGATGGGTAGCCAAAAGAGGTAAGGATTTTTGTAGTGAACACGTGGGTCTTCTGACCAGGTGTTCACTCGGGAACCAACAAGTCAGGGCATTATGTGAGTAGGTATAATAAAGGCTTTTAAGATTACACGTGGCTGTTCTTGAGTGCACTATTATTAAGCTATAGATTCAAGAGATTGTGGCCAGAGACCTTTGAAGGCCTCAGAGAAGGCGAACCAGGTAGAGTTGACACTGCAAAGGTCAGTGATCAAAGGTACTCTGTTGGGCCTAGGACAGACTGGTAATAGTAACTGACAGGAGGCATGTTACAAATGGCGCCCAACGTGGACACATCAGGAATTATCAGGTTTTGAAAATATTTAATATTCAGAATTAAGATTCTGAAAGATCCAGTAGAAATGCCACTTAGGAGGGAAGGTAGAGAGGCAATATGGACCCAGGTAACTCCAGGATCAGGCTCAAGGATACAGCTGAACATAATGCTTATATAAGTAGGTTAAAGAGCCAGATGGAAGATCTTTTAGCAAAGATCACCACTGAAGAATAGCAGGAAGCTTGTAATCAAGCTCCAAGAAGGCTATCCCCACACCCAGTAAATATAGCTTGGAGAGGGAGCAACCTAGAGCTAATGTGTTTGTATGACAGTATAGAGTATAAAATGCCACAGCAAGAGTTGCTGGAATTAAGCTACAGATTGAGGTAGAGAAAGAAGAAAAAGCTAGGTTACTACAGATAGAACAGGAAGAGTTCAAACCAGTGGCTGAAACTAAGGAGGGAAATAAATGAACCACATGGACTTCAGTTGGAGAAATTCTTCTTAGCATTTTGTTGGTTTACCTCGTGCATTATTGTTTTAAGGAATTTATTGATTACTCTTCCATTGAGAAGAAGTTTAGTCCTTTTTATGTGCAAAGCTCAGGTTGGATTTTAAATCAGCCTTTGGGGAATTTTCCAATTCTTATTCCCTCTGCCTCACCTTCTTGGGCCAAGGGAGAAGGGGGAGGAGGAAAAGGAAGGGCGATAATATCATCAGCACTGCTCATTAATCCATTCAAAACTCCCATGTCTTCATTTCAAAAGACAGGAGTAGGCTTTATGGCCCAAGGTAAAAAGGAATTGTGGTGTATTGAGTATAATCAGAAAAATTTTAAAAATACAGTTCAGTTAATTTCTAAGAAACCTTACAGGGATAAGGCCTTGCAGTTAGAGAGAGTGGAGTTTTATACTTGTAAAACTGCTAGGATCGTCTTTGGAGAGTTGGAAATTCTCTTTTCTTACCTCGTGGATTTTCCACTTCCACAGGTGAGCTTGATTTCCCAACCCCCTACGGGTACTTATAAAACAGTGTTTATGTTTAGAATGATTTGGAAAATTGCTGTTTTAATCGCTAGAATAAATAGACAGTGTGTGATCTTTGACCCAGAAGGAAAAGTAATATCAGATTTATTGATTCATACTCCTGAAGTACAACTCGGTATCAGAAACTCAAACTTTGATTTTAGGCAAAAGAATTCAGGGATATAGCCGAGTGTTCTTTTTTCATTAACTGTATGAGTGGCAGACCACTGAAAAGGTATCAGCTCTTCGAGAAGAACTTCGAGAACAAGTGAGAAAGCGCTCAGATAAATATACCCTACATGTCCATTTTCAGAGTGGACCTTCAAATCAGGCTGCTAGAATCTTATATTTGCAAATTGTGATAACTAAAGAGGAAGCTAAGAGCATGGCAAAAAGCTACACAGCTTATCTTTCTTTCACTCTCCTATACTCCCTATAGGACAAAACCCTTATGTTTGAAATTTAATGTTTTAAGACCAATGGACATTATGGCTTCATTCCAATCTGGAGAAGCAGCTAGACATGTGATCAACCATTTTTCCATTGTAGAAATTTCACATGCATTTAAGACAGTTTATGGATTGGCTTACAAATATTTTCCCTTTGGGTGTTTTTGCATTGAATTTGACTTTGCCCATTCCATTGGCATTTCTTATAATCCTACTAGTAAAGTCATTACTGCACAGACTATATCCCCAAGATAGTCTTTTCTAAACAAGAGAAGGGAATTTTGGGATATGCACAAGATGTGGCAATACATATATGTGAATGCTTGCAATTTTTAAATTTTGATTTTACATTTTTAAACACTTTTGATTTTATATCTTTAAAGTATTTTGATTTTACATTTTAAAGTTATTTTGGTTTTACATTTTTAATCTATTTCGGTTTTACACTTTTAAATTATTTTGGTTTTACATTTTTAAATTCTTTGCCTTTTACCTTAGCAATGCACTTGGGGCATACACAGAAAGTACAGCTAAGTGACAGACTGACTAACTTTTGCCTGTGTTGATCTTTTTGACAACAACTTTGTTTCCACTGTGATGTGGAAAGGCCTGGATGGCATTTGGAAAGGCCCAAGTTGGGCCCCGGGTACATTCCTTCCTAGGTGCAGATCCAGCAGTAGAGTTCATCCCCACGAGAGACATTTGTAACCTGGGGATCCAAGAGGACCAGACAACAGCCCAGAGGGACCAGCCAGATGTCAGCAGCCCTCCAGACGCTGATGACAGCAATGTCCCTCCTGACCGTGACACCAGAGACATCAGACACAGTTCCAGTGTAGCAGCTGAAATAGACTGTCTTGGGTGATATGCAATATAAAGACTGTAAATGGACAATGGGCCTTCGTGCTTCTCCCATGGCTACTTGCCATATGGTAGCCTGGGAAGAGGCTTTGCCCTATGCTTTCTATTGAAGGACTATGCTTTTAAATTAGTGGGTGAAAAACCAACGCACCCACCTGCCGTTGTTATTGAGACAATGTTACTGGACATGACTTTGCTTATGTGCACCTGTGAAACTAGAATTGTTCTAGGATTGTGAAAAGTGCAATAGAGAATTGTGAGAAACTAGAATTGTGATAAATGTAACTAGAATTGTGACAACCTATCTCACTGATATTTAATTGTTAACTAGAATTGTGATGTTTTACCTTGTTGACTTCCCACCTCAGTGTTGACATCTTACCTCATTGGCATCCAGCCTCTTTGGCTTATTATCTCGAGTATGACTTTGATGAATGGGTTGAACACTTGGGCCACTGTTGAACCTGGTTCTTATTGTCATACTTCTGTTTACTGATCTGCTGCTTTGTACCTCCTTGGACATAACACTCTGTCATCTCATGGATCAAGTGAACTATAGCTGGTGCTAAAAGTTTAGCTTGATGAGATGTGCAGTTCCTGCAAAACAAGAGAAGGGAATTGTAAGAGCCCTTTAAATGGGGGGTGCCACAGCGCATTGGGAGATTTGAGTCCCCCAGGAATTAATTTCTGTGGATATTAGGACTGCCTTGTAGGTGGGATCTTGGCCACATTGAGATAGCTTCTTAATGGATGACTCTCTCACTGATTGGCTGTGTGTGTGACCTCACAGGCCCTATGTAAGCCCACTGCAGGCAGCAGTGGCTCTCTTTAACCTGGTGCTCTTTACCCTGGCTCCCTAGCCTGGGGTAGCCAAAAGAGGTAAGGATTTTTGTAGTGAACACGTGGGTCTTCTGACCAGGTGTTCACTCGGGAACCAACAAGTCAGGGCATTATGTGAGTAGGTATAATAAAGGCTTTTAAGATTACACGTGGCTGTTCTTGAGTGCACTATTATTAAGCTATAGATTCAAGAGATTGTGGCCAGAGACCTTTGAAGGCCTCAGAGGAGGCGAGCCAGGTAGAGTTGACACTGCAAAGGTCAGTGGTCAAAGGTACTCTGTTGGGCCTAGGACAGACTGGTAATAGTAACTGACAGGAGGCACATTACAATTAGGTTCTTTGTAATGTTACAATATCCAAGTTCAATATTGTATTAAATTCAAATATTCAATATTCTATTGCAATATTGAATATTCAATATTGTATTGCAATGTTACAGTATTCAAATCACACATCCTAATTTGATTTTATAATGACTAAAATTATAAGATAATAGTCAAAACATAAATTCTTTTCTGATGCATTTTTTGTTTTTCTAGCATTCCAGCCAACATTAGTATTTTTATTGTACTCTTACAGAAGTTTAGAAAAAGGTGTTATCCACTGAAAGATGACCAATATGAGAAATATTGAATAGAAATTAAACTTTGTCTTAGTTCTAAAACAACAAACTAAGATCAGAAATTACCACAATGAAACTGTTTGTTCAAGAGAAAGAAAATCTTTCTAGGGATTAAGAAGGTGACTGGCTACTATACGATATAGGAGATCTATTTCACAGGGAAATTTTATTTTATTTTATTTTATTTTAATTTTTTATTAATTTTATAATTATACATTTTTGACAGTACATATGCATGAGTAATTTTTTTTATAACATTATCCCTTGTATTCATTTTTCCAGATTTTCCCTTCCCTCCCTCTACTCCCTCCCCTAGATGACAGACAATCTCATACATTTTACATGTGTTACAGTATAACCTAGATACAATATATGTGTGTAAATCCCATTTTTTTGTTGCACGTTAAGTATTGGATTCCGAAGGTATAAATAACCTGGGTAGATAGACAGTGTGCTAATATTTTACATTCAATTCCCAGTGTTCCTTCTCTGGGTGCAGTTGTTTCTGTCTATCATTGATCAACTGGAAGTGAGTTGGATCTTCTTTATATTGAAGATATCCACTTCCATCAGAATACATCTTCATACAGTATTATTGTTGAAGTGTAAAGTGATCTTCTGGTTCTGCTCATTTCACTCAGCATCAGTTCATGTAAGTCTCTCCAAGCCTTTCTGTATTCATCCTGCTGGTCATTTCTTACAGAGCAATAATATTCCATAACCTTCATATACCATAATTTACCCAACCATTCTCCAATTGATGGGCATCCTTTTATCTTCCAGTTTCTAGCCACTATGAAAAGAGCTCACAGGGAAATTTTAAAAGCAGAAGTTGTATGGCATTTATTAAACATGTTTTAAATAAGATTTATGGCTTAATTAGAGTGTTTAATAAATTAGAAAATGATTTTATAAATCCTTTCTATCTCTAGGATTCTGTGATGCTACATGGAAGCCATTAAAAAAAAAAACATATAGAGCCTCTGGGGTTGTCTCTTATTCTATGTAACTGAAAACCAAAGGTGGAGAAATTTTATCATATCTTCATTTTTTATCAGTTACCCCCCAACAATAATGAATCTTTAAAATAAATTGAAAAAATGATAGGATCATAGAATTCACAGGTTTCATCATTAAAATTATTTCATCCAATGTTATATCTCATAGATAAATCCTGACAGACAAAACCTCTGCTGGTAAAAACTATAGTGACTGGGATCTATCAAAAAACAAAGTCCTGAGGACCACAGAAGAGAGAGAGAGAGAGAGAGAGAGAGAGAGAGAGAGAGAGAGAGAGAGAGAGAGACAGAAAGAGGTCCAAAATTATGTGAAATATATAATATTATAATATTATAAAACCATATATATGTATAATTTTCTTTATCAATTATACTCCTTAGTTATAGTTATATATAATTTATTATACTATATTTTATATGCACAAATGTATATTTTTAAATAGTTATTTAAATATTTTGAAGTTAGCAATCATGTCTGCCCTTAGCTTTTTATTTTTCAGTATAAATATGTCTATTTTGAATAATTCAGAGCAATAAATTGATGCAGGATAAAGAAAATTAAACCAATAGTACAATATCAACAAGGAAAAAAACAAAAAGATGGCAATAAAAAAATAGAATTCAGAGTGCACAAAGCTGGACCTTAATTTATTACAATAAAAAACATACATCCTCCATTTCTTTTAAAAATTATAATTCAGTTAGAAATTTAATAAGATGAAATTAAATCAGATATGTCAATCAATCATTTATAATGCATTTATTAAATATTGTAATATATTGTGGTGTGCTTTCTAGAGCCCCCACACTGGGGTGCCAAAATGTACTATGTTTTCTAGAGCCTCCACAATAGGGTGCCAAAATATACCATCTATACTAGCTCTCTGGAGGATCTTGGGACCAGGCCTAGTCCTTGGTCTTAGTGGTAGAGTGATAAGCTTGAGAACACCAGAGATTGGTCAAAGATGGAGTCCATTCATTTCCAGTCCTCTCAGCCCCTAAATACTTTAGTAAAATCACATCACTATAGCACACAGCTCAAGTGCTAACTATAAGCACCTTGCTATTGATATGTAAATACATCTCTTTACTCTAAGTATCCCTTACTTCTGGTAGAGTACAGGTGGTCACACCCCTCTAGACTTCTCTGGAAGGGTGAGATGCCTCAAGGGAAGAAGAGAGCCTAACCTGACATTGTCAGCAGGTTCTCTCTGGGCTGAAGGGTTTTATACCTAACCAAGAGTCCCCCACTGTCTGTGGCTCTCTGCAATATATTAGGCATTATACTTGGTGCTTGGTCTTAAAACCACAAAGAACAAAACAAATTTTATCCTTAAATAACTTACATGTGAATATAAAATATAAAAATGGAAAATAGTATGTACTGCTAGATAAAAATAATCTATTTTTCTAGGAAGATACCACAGGGGAGAGTTGGTTAGGGGAAGTAATTAATATGTTAAAAACAAATATTCAACACAAAGTATAGTATAAACATACAAAGTAGGACTTATTAATAATAAAATGCTTCAAATTTGAAATAAAATTCTAATTTTCTTTAGCCACTCAACTAACCTTTGTAAGCTGTTCTAGCCTTTTATCATCCTAGATATCATTCTTTGCAGTCCTTTCCATTAAAAGAGAGGGGAAAACATTGAAGACAGACTGAAAACATAAACATTTTTGGATATGTATGATTTTTTTTAATATGTAGGGGACAAGTATTTGTAGCATCTTTATGCACAAGTCAAAACCATCCCATGATGTCATTGGTCCTCTTCAAAATGAACAAAAAACAATTCCTTAATCTTTTGCACTTCACTCCATCACCTTTTTGAAATTATTCTTTTCACTCTTTTAGATATATACTTACTGTTTTAAAGTAGTAAAATAAAATTTGAACAATACAGTCTCTGATGCTGTACCATTGACAATAGCAAATTTTTGACCATTCACAAAAGACTCAACTTTTTTAATGTCTTAGAAAGATCTAGCCTTGTTCTTCAATGGGAATTGCTATCTATAAATAAAGGCTTCTGTTCTTTTCCTCTAATGTGACCATGATGCTGGAAATTTCATCTATAATGAGACATTGTTAATTAGATAATCTAAAACTTCTTACAATCTTGTTAATGAAGAAAACTGGATATTTTCAGAAAGCTGGCTGCAAGTTGGATAATTTGCCTTTCTATCTACTTCAAATGTATATGTGTACTGCCCATCTATATCATTAAATAAGAAGTAATTCTAATATATTTTTATCATTAAAACTTTTTATTTTCAAAACATATGCATAGACAATTTTCAACATTCACCCTTACAAAACCTTGTGTCCTAAATATTTCCCTCTCTTCCCCGACTCCTTCCCCTAAATAGTAAGAAATCCAATATATGTTAAACATGTGCGATTCTTCTATACATATTTCCACAATTATGCTGCACAAGAAAAATCAGATCAAAAAGGAAAAAATGAGAAAGAAAATAAAATGCCAGCAAAAAACAATAAACAGAGTAAAATACTATGTTATGATTCACACTCAGTCTCCATAGTACTCTCTTTGAATGTAGATGGCTCTCTCCATTACAAGAACATTGGAACTGGCCTGAACCATCTCATTGTTGGAAAGGGTCACATCCATCAGAATTGATCATCATATTATCTTGCTGTTGCCATGTAATCATCAGGTTCTACTCACTTCACTTCACATCAGTTAATATAAGTCTCTCCTGATATCTCTAAAATCATCCTGATGATTGTTTATAAGAAGTAATAATTAAGGAGAATATATACACTTGTGACTATTTTTAAAACCTCTGTGGCACACAGCTATAGTGACAGCTTTTGTGGAAGCTATCACTGGAATGATTTTTTTTTTAAAGCTTGTAGGTAACACCCATAATAATAAATTGTGATACTCTCTCTACTGATTTGTGGAAAATCCACAGAATGTGATCAGGATCATTTCCATCCCATGTAAGCCCCTCTCCAAAAGGCTGTTCCTTGGACTCCTGATATATCCTTGCATACCCAATTCAATGTTCTGGGAGCCTAAGCATAGATATGTGGAGAAAGTAATCTGTGGTGGATAAAGTTTCAGTGTATATTCAAAATAAGTTGTCATTCCTTATTATTTCCTTCAAAACCCATCTATCAAATGAATAATAGAACTTGGATTTAATATTCCACCTTCATAATTTAGAGGTGATAACAGCATGCCAGTTAATAATCTTCTACTAATAATGGAATCTAGACAACACAGAATAATATAAAATTGTCTACATAAAGTGCCAAATTTTGAATCTTATTGCAATGTGCAACTACAGCATAATCAGGGGTCCTATAATTTAGTAATTCTTCAGCAACTTCAACTATGCATCTTCTAATATCTTCAGGCATAAACAGAAACTATCTATTTAGATTGGAAACATCTTTGGTGTTTGTGTATGTCACATACATTTGTCTAAAACCAGATAATGGCACATTTTTTAGGGACTTTTTTTTAGGCATTTTTAGGCAGATTTTTTTAAAGGACATCCTTTTGCTCCAATGACCAGCATTTTACCAGCATTTATAAAAGCTGAGGAGATTCAGTGATTGGTTCAAAATCAAGGCAGGCAAATGGTTCAGATCATTGAAGGAAGTTCTTTACAAAGTTTCAGTGACTTTCCCATTCTCCAGTATCCCCACACCCATTATCAATAGCCATTCTTGTATATATTTTGAATGTACTTATCTTTTAATAAGATCTTTCTCAAAAATAGAATATAAAGTTCTTGAGGATAAGGACTCATTGTGTGTGTGTGTATGTGTGTATTTATATCATTAATCTCTTAGGAAAGAAATCCTTTTTTTCACCAGTCACTCCTCCACTCTAATTCTTTTCTTTTTGGCTCCTCACCATCCACCATATTGTTTCTTTCATTCTTCCTACTTTCAAGGTGGGAGGCAGAAGTGGCCCTGAAATTCTCTTAAAATTCATTAATAGTCATCTTTATTCCCCCCACTTCCAGCAAACAATACTTTGATTCTTTTTTTCTTTGTCTTTTTTTTACTTAATTGCAAATCATTTTTCCAAATACTTTTCAACATTTTTCAACATTCATTTTTATAAAATTTTGAACTCCAATTTTTTTCCCTCTCTTCCCTCTCCTCCTCCCAAGAGAGTAGTTTGATATAGGTCATATATATACAATCATGTTAAACATATTTGCTTAATTTTCTTTTTTCTTTCTTTTTTTTGTGAGACAATTGGGGTAAAGTGACTTTCCCAGGGTCATCCAGATAAGTGTTAAGTGTCTGAGGCTGGATTTGAACTCAGTTGCTCCCAACTTTAAGGCCCATGCTCTATATACAGCACCATTTAGCTGCCCAGCATATTTTCATATTAGTCACATTGTGAAAGAAGAATCATGAGAAAGAAAAAACAAAAGTAAAATGTGAAAATAATATGCTTCCATTTGTATTCAGACTGTAGTTCTTTCTCTGGGTATGAACAGAATTTCCATTATGAATCTTTTTGAATTATTTTGTCTCATTGTTAATTGTTCCACAATGTTGCTGTTACTATATATAATGTTCTCCTGGTTCTCTTCACTTCACAAAGTTCACATTAATCTTTCCAGGCTTTTTATTAAAACTGCTCATCATTTTTATGGAAAAATAGTATTTCATTACATTCATATGCTACAACTTGTTCAATCATTCCCCAGTTGTTTGGCAGGCTCTCAATTTCAAGTTCTTTACCACCACAAAAGAGCTGCTATAAATATTTTTGTACCTGTTATTCATTTTCCCTTTTTGTGACCTCCTTGGGACAGATAATTCATTGTGGAGTTGCTGTATCACAAGGTATGTATCAGCGTAATAGATTAGTCAATAACTATAATAATCTAGTGTTTGACAAACCCCAAAACCCCAGCTTTTGGTATAAGAACTCAATATTTGACAAAAACTGCTGGGAAAATTGGAACCTAACATGGAAGAAATTAGTACTTGACCTACATCTAATACCATATGCTAAGATAAGCTCTAAATGGGTTCATGATTTAGACATAAAGAGGGATAATATAAGGAAATTAGAAAAACATAGGATAGTTTACCTCTCAGATCTGTGGAGAAGGAAGGAATTTGTGTTCAAAGAAGAACTAGAACTCATAATTGAACACCAGATAGATAATTTTGATTATATTAAGTTACAAAGTTTTTCTACAAACAATACTAGTGCAGAAAAGTTCAGAAGGAAAGCAATAAAATAGAAAATAATTTCTGCATTTAAGGGTTCTGATAAAAGCCTCATTACTAAAGTATATAGAGAATTGATATAGAGAATTTATAAGAATTCAAGCCATTCTCCAATTGATAAATGGTCAAAGCATATGAACCAATAGTTTTCAGATGAAAAAATTACAACTATTTCTGATATCTAATCTCTAATAGAGAAGGTGCTCTAAATCACTATCAATCAGAGAAATACAAATTAAGACAACTCTGAGATACCACTACCAACCTCTCAGATTGGCTAAGATGACAGGAAAAGACAAGGATGAATGTTGGAGGGGATTTAGGAAAACCAGGACACTAATATATTGTTGGTGTCTGTGAACAGATCCAGCCATTCTGGAGAGCAATTTGGAACTATGTTCAAAAGGTTATCAAACTTTGCATACCCTTTGACTCAGCTTTGTTTCTATTGGGCTTGTATCCCAAAGAGATCTTAAGGAAGGAAAGGGATCCACATGTACAAAAATGTTTGTTGCAGCCCTTTTCGCAGTGACAAGAAACTGGAAACTGAGTGCATGCCCATCAGTTGGAGAATGGCTCAATAAGTTATGGTATTCTCAGACCTGTGGAAAAGGAAGGAATTTATGACCAAAGAAGAACTAGAGGTCATTATTGATCACAAAATAGAAACAAAAAAACCCTACCTTTCTTCTGAATTTCCCTATTATTTTCAAGGTCAATATAATCCTTCTGGTATTCTAGGTTTGTAATCTTGGTATCATCTTAGATTTTTCTCTCTCATTTACCTTATACATCCAATCAATTGCCAAATCTTTTCATAGATTTTTCTATAACATCTCTCAAATATACTGCTTATTGTTACTCACATGGCTACCACCACTATTATTTTTGCTTCATATATGATATATTTTAATAATATTCTAATTGAACTTTCCAACTCATGTCTCTACTTTAACTCATCCTCTATACAATCACCAAAGTGATTTCCTTAAAGAAGAAATTTTATCTTGCCCCACTTGTACTAGTAAATTCTAAACTATTACCTCTAGAATCAAATAAAAGCTATTAGGCATTTAAATATTTTAATAACCTGCTCCCCTTTTATCATCTTTAGTATTTTAATACATTATTCTATACCATTCATGCTATAGTCCAACCAAAGAAGCCTAATTTCTGTTTTTGCTTTTTCACTCCACACATGATGCCCCATCTGTCATCTCAATAACTTTGCAGTGGCTCTTATATTAACAGAACACTCTTCCCAACTTCTGAGTCTTAGAAACCCTGCCCTCATTTTAAATTTACTTGATGTGCAACTTCCTGCAACAGGTTTTTCACTTCTGCTCTGATGCTATGATTATTTTTTATTCTACCTATACTGTTTTGTGCATTAGTTATGTCTCCCATTTAAAAAATATGAACTTCTTGAACTTTCATTTTTTCCCTTACATCTCTAATCTAGCAAACAGTAAGTACTTAATATTTTGTGATTGATTAATTGTTATGACTGATGATAGCTGGGATATTTTCATTGAAAACTATCTCTTTGTGTCCTTGGAGAACTTGAACATTTATGGTAATGGTATTTTAAGAGGTATATCGTCATGAATGAGATGGTAACCAGGATAGTGTGTGTATGTGTGGAGGGGGGGGTTAAATGATGCCAAATAAGTTGGCTGTGTGAAATTATTTACTTATTATGTATTATGGATTCAAATTATTTTTTAATGTAACCCAACATAGTAAACAGCCAAGGGCATAGTAGAGAAAGAAAGCATGAATATTAGAAGTTAGGGCTGAATTCCAATAGTCTACTAGAGTCCACTTTCCTTAAGTTATAGTGAATTCACTTATGTGATTCTGAAGTTGGAGCAACCTCAGGAGTCATGGAATATCAGGAGGGTTTAATTGTTGTCTTGGAATATTATGACTTGTTTTTGTTGAAGTTTTCAGTGTTTATTTCATGAGTTGACAACATGGCTCTTTGCTATTCCCCTGAAATCATTTTACTGATATCCTAAGGGACTGAAAAAAAATAATCTTGGGTACGAAGTTCCATAGACCTCCAATTATTCTCAATCTTTAGAATTATCTAGGGATGGATTTGGGCTGAGTTGTATAAAGAATAAAACTTCTTTCTGTGTGTCTATATATGAAAAAAAGTTTCTGATTCTTACCTTGAACTTATTTGCCTGGGCAGTAACGGCTTCTAAAACTGAAATTCTCTTCTGGTACTTGCAGATGGGAGCTGGATCTCCAGTCCTACTTTATATATTCTTTTACAATTTCTCTAAGGTTTGAATGTCTCACAAAGTAGAAAAGAGTGTGACTAACAACAATGTGAGTATAAATGTTTAATTCAGTAGGTGGTGGCTTGTAGGAATATTGGATATACTTAGGATGGTATAAGTAACCAGTTCTATGATGGAGTCCAAGAAGCTACTTCTTGGATGCCCCATATTTAGTCTCTGATTCTAAGTTCATAGAGGCTGGGCTAGGGTTACAAGCTCCTTCCCAGAACAGATTCTCATGACATGCTGCATCAATGGTGACTTTCTGAGGTAGCGATGAAACAAAGAGTAGTCAAAGAGCCATACAGCCAGAGAATGTGGTGGGTTCCCATAGTAGAACAATATGTTGCTATCAACCCAAATTAAGAGCAGCGAGAGAAGTCCCCTTAGAGGCTAGGTTAACCTAACCTTTTCACGTTTCCTGGCCCCAGCTCATCCAAGAAGTAAAATCTTTGAATAATTAAAAGACCATTGAAGTTTGCTATTGTCTTCTCAGATACTCAGGTAAGAAATGAAATCACTACTCAGAGTACATGAAGGAAGAAAGTGACAAATGTCAGCTGTGGGAGATTTGGATTTTTATTCTTTTTTTTCCCTTTCAAATTGATAAATCCTGAGTTGTGAAGAAAACTGTTCAGAGTTGAAATTTTTCCTCAAATTTCATTTCTCTCTCTTACTTATTCCACTTCTCTCCTCATATCATAGTCATTTCTTCTCACAGGATTGAATATCCCTTGTGCTCAATTTTTATCTTACCTATTTTTGCATTTGCATTTTCTATTGGAATATTTTGTACATGACAGATATCAACAAAAGATTATTGATGGAATTGTATTGTTTTGAATTGAATCTCTAAACCCAAATTATTCAGTGACAAAAAATTTCATGAGAAGGTAGCAAGAAAAATATAATAATATGGAGAATCAAATTGCAAAGAAAAAAAATTTGCTATAATGCTTGTTTCAGTTTCATCAATGAGAAACAGAAAATTGGTCCCACTGAACTAATGAGAACAAAACACATACATCTCAAACCTCTACCAACTACCACAAGTCACTCCTTGTGTTGTTTTTCAACACTTGGTAGTACCACTTCATATTAATTCACAAGTTACAATATTTCCTATGGCCACTTCCACAGACAAACTTCAGGTGTTAATGTAAGGTTTCATATTTATTATATCTTCTGGTACAATAGAAGCTATTGGTGGAAGATAAAAGATAGTCCTCTTTATCACCAGCTCTTCTGTTTTCTTCTTCCTCTAAGACCTCCCTCCATAAGCCCAGAATTGTAGCCTGATTGCCCAGTTTGTTCTTCCTTGTCCAAAGCCTTGAACATCACAATTATTTATTGTCACTTTTATTCATTTCTTAATGATTTAACAATATAAAACCATGCTACTATTTTTATTAGGTTTCTACCTTTTATATATGTCATTGACAGACTTTTTGTCTGTCTCCATTTTTTTTCATAAGCTCTGTAGCTTTTGTACTGTTTGCCCAGCATAGTTATTTTTAGGAGCTGAATGTATAGCTTAAACTATAGCAGAACTGAGTGTATTCAGAAATCTAAGAATGCAACTAATTCCTACACAGTCATAAATTATGGATAAAAAATTAGTAACTACAATGTACCAGGCACTGTGTCTGATATTGCAAGTACTGAGATAGCCCTTGCTTTCAAACAAGATCATATTCTAAGAAGTCAAAAAGGACATATATGGAAGTAGCAGCCAAAACATACTTTTGGTCCAGTGATTCATAAAAATTATGAATATATAGTATTGTCAATTAACAAATCTAGCTTGAGGAAGAGATGGAATGATGAGAAAGGAAGAGGAAGGCAAATAAAATAACACTGCTTTGAGGATAAATAGATATATGAATACATAAATGCATATATACAAACTCATGTTATTTATATATATACAATTATGTATACATATATATAATTAAATGCTGCTTTTTTCTTTCTTTTTTTTTCATTTTGGTAAGCCTATTAATAATTCTTTTGTGCTCATGAAGACTTTGCCAACAAGAAGAAAAAAGAAACAACCCTTTCAATCAAATATATATTGTTATACCAAATGAGTCAACAATTGGCTATATCTGAAACTAATTGTTTCTTCACCTTGAGTTCATCACTTCATTGGCAGGATGTGGGCAGCATTTTTTATTCTATAGATTTGAAGTTGACATTGATCATCTTAACTATTTCTTAGTTGTTTGTTTCCTTTACAATGTCATTGTTATAACATTTTTTTTCTCATTTAAATCTTCTCAAGTTTATTCAGAGCTATTCCTTTAATCATTTTAAAAATGCGATTATACTCCATTAGAGTCACATGCCATAATTTCTTTAACTATTCCTCAGTAGTTGGCTAGCCCTTTTCCTCCATTTTTAATCTCTTTGGAGTATGGGTTAGTAGATATGCACAATTTAGGGGTATAGTTTATATAGGGATATAGACATTTGGGGTATAGTTCAAATTGCTTTCCAGAATAGTTGGATCAATTCATAGCTCCATGTGCCTATTTAACCAGAAGTCCTCTAATAAATATTGATGTTTTTGTTTTTTTCCAATCTGATAGTATGAATTGGAATCTAAAGGTTGATTTTCATTTTTCTATTAGTGATTTTGTATTTTTATATACTTATTTTTTTTTTTTATCTTTGATTCCTTTCATTGAGAACTGACCATATATTTCACCATTTATATTTGGGAAAAGGCTCATATTCATACATATATGTATATGTGTGTATATATATATATACATATATATATATTTGAGTGAATTAATTTTATATCTTAGAAATTAGGCTTTTATCAGAGGAATTTGCTAGAAACATTTTTCCTAGTCAACTATTTCCCACCTACTTTGGTATTTAATTTTCAGTTTTATAAGTGTTATACATGTTATCTTTTTATATTTTATATCCCTTGTATTATAATATGTTCTTCTTTCATACATAGTTGCAGTAAATATTTCCTTCACTGATCTTCTGATTTTCATATTATGTGACACATATGGCTAAGTCATAAATCTATTTGGAACTTGATATGTTATGTCAAATTTGAACTAAAGCTGATGTCTGCCAGACTTCTTTCTTGTTTTCTCATAAGTTTTTGCCAAATAGTGAATCTTTCCTCCAGTAGTTGAGGTCTTTAGAAATAAAATATAATTTGAATAGAAACCGAGTTTTCAGGAATTCAAGTATGTCATAGCAACAACATTGAAGATGTATCTTACAATAAATGGACAAAACTATGCACAATGTAATCACTTCTCATTTATTGGATCTGCTTTGCAATCTCTTTATATTACAGAAGTATGACAATCAATCAGACACTGGTCAGAGAATTCATTTTGATGGGATTTCCTGTAGGACCTGACATGCGAATGTTCCTCTTTGGACTCTTCTCTCTGATGTTTGTCTTCACCCTATTAGGGAATGGAGTAATCTTAGTACTCATCTGTCTGGATTCCAAACTCCACACCCCCATGTATTTCTTCCTCTCACATTTGGCTATTGTCGACATTTCCTATGCCTGCAATACTGTGCCCCAGATGCTAGCAAACCTACTGGATCCACTCAAGCCCATCTCATATGCTGGGTGCATCACTCAGACCTTTCTCTTTTTGACTTTTGCCCACACAGAATGTCTCCTCCTAGTAGTAATGTCTTATGATCGCTATGTAGCAATCTGTCACCCCCTTAGATACTCTGTAATCATGAGCTGGAGGGTATGTATCACTTTAGCACTGACCTCTTGGGTCCTTGGGTACCTTTTGGCTCTGGTCCATCTATTTTTATTATTGCCATTGCCTTTCTGTGGTCCCCAGAAAATCAATCACTTTTTCTGTGAAATCATAGCTATTCTTAAACTTGCCTGTGCTGACACTCATATCAATGAGATCTTAGTCTTGGCTGGGGCTGCTTCTGTGTTGGTTGGACCCTTTTCTTCAATTGTGATTTCTTACATGAGAATAATCTGTGCAATCCTGCAAATCCAGTCAGGAGAAGGGAGACAGAAAGCTTTCTCTACCTGCTCCTCCCATCTCTGTGTAGTTGGGCTTTTCTATGGCACTGCCATCATTATGTACATTGGACCCAAGCATGGGAATACTAAAGGGCAGCAGAAATATCTCCTATTATTCCATAGTCTATTTAACCCCATGCTGAACCCCCTTATTTATAGTCTAAGGAACAATGAAGTAAAAGGTGCCCTGAAGAGAATTTTGGGGAAGGAGAGACCATCATAAAAGCTGACTACTTATATGAACTATATATAAATCTGTCAAAAAGTGTAACTATTTTCATTTTAATAGCCAGTTAAAAATCAGATCTCTTCTACTAAATTGTTTGATAGAGTTTGTGTATGTACATATGTGTTACTCCTCTTTGTTGGAGTGTGTAAATATTTTATACAATGTATGAAGTTTCCAAACAAAAAATAAAAATGACCTATCAAAATTACTGAAATTGGCCAAAGAAGAGGATCTCACCAAGGAAAGTTTCTGTCAGGTTAGTAAAGGAAGTCATCTGGAACTATGCATCGAATAGATGAACCAAGGCAAAAAAAGACCAAAATGATAAGAAAATGCCAAGACAAGGCAGAAAAATGTTACAATTCAGATCAAATACAGATGCCATTTGACTCTGCCAGACAAGTAAAGAACCATGACTATTCCTGGAAATATTTCATCAAAGTTAGAACATTTCTGCAATTGTTGAAAATTAATGATAAATATAAACTACCAGAATATTTAAAAATTATAAAATGATTTTGTGATTTTGTTTTATCTATAGTATATGAAACTTTGTGATGAATGTTTTTGACAAAAAGAATATTATATTGTGATTAACCTAATTCCTGCTTCACTCAATCACAGATTATATGTATAATTGTTTCTTTGATAGCATTACTTATATTCAACTTCACTGTTGCAATATTCAATGTCAGGTCAACGTCTAAGTACAGTCTTTATGGGTCAAGAAAGTTAGTGATTTTTGTCCTGATAGTCTTCAGAGTTTTAGGAACCAAGGAAGGGGAATTAGCTCTGTCTTTCTAAGCATCATCCCATATATAAGATTCAGAAAATAACCAATCAGCTCTAGTTATTTCTGGATTTCAGAACTAGAAATGCAATTTCTAACATCTTCCACTTCTTGCCATTAAGGATTAATACTATTATGATTTTTTTCTTTCCAACTTTATCGGGGGACAAAAGGAAAGGAAATTGATGTTTTGCCAATATTATCTCATTATCTCTCACACAACCTTGTGGGGCAAGTGCTATTATTGTCCCCATTTTACAGTTGAGAAAATATATAGAGTCATTCTCAGGGTTAAACAGTTAGCAGGTATGTAAAGAATGGTCTTGAACTTAGGATTTTCTGACACTATGCCTCTTAGGTGTTTTAGTAACTAATATAGTGCCATGCAAATAATAATAGACTGGACCATGAATTATTGTTATAGATAATTGAAGAATGAGGAAAATACCTTCACAAATACAGTTCTGCACTTTCTCTGCAACTTATGTTCTTGAAGAATTTCCTAGATCACTCCAAGTTTAGTTGTCTCATCCAGGTTCACACAGCCAGTATGAGTCAGAGGTAGGATTTTAAACAAGATTATCCTAAGACTGACTGTCCAGCTATTAAACTACAATGTGTCTATTTCATGTCTAAATAAGTTGAATTGTACACTAGGGCACAGATAGTAAAGAGTTCTGTTAGTTGCCATGGATTGAAAGGAGAACAGAAAAAGTATCCTATCAATTTGTACCTAAAATCCCATTCCGTGATTGACTTCTAAAAAATTAAAGATATAAAAGGTCTGAAGGTACTAGTAAAAAATATTTTAAGAGGAAGAAGATGATCTTATACGGAGATCATATATGGAGATGATCACTTCATTGATGATTATTGAATGAATAACTAGATGAAATGGTCTCTTTAAAAGGCATCAGAATCCTTCTATATCTAATCCTAAAGTTTAGCTTATTTTTTATTTTTCATACTTTTTTATTTGAGTATAGTTTTTTAAAAATTTTTATTTTAATAGTTTTTATTTACCAGATATATGCATGGGCAATTTTACAACATTGACAATTGTCAAATCTTTTATTCTAATTTTTCCCCTCCCCCCAGATGGCAGGTTGACCAATACATGTTCAATATGTTAAAGTATAAATTAAATACAATACATGTATACATGTCCAAACAGTTGTTTTGCTATCCAAAAAGAATCGGACTTTGAAATAGTGTACAATTAGTCTGTGAAGGAAATCCAAAATGCAGATGGATAAAAATAGGGGTATTGGGAATTCTATGTAATGGTTCATAGTCATCTCCCAGAGTTCTTTCGCTGGGTGTAGCTAGTTCTGTTCATTACTGCTCTGTTGGAACTGATTTGGTTCATCTCATTGTTGAAAATGGCCTCATCCATCAGAATTGATCATCATATAGTATTGTTGTTGAAGTATACAACTATCTCCTGGTCCTTGAGTATAGTTTTTACTTAAAGACTATTCAAAATCCATAAAGAGAAAGACAAACTCAATTCTAAAGGGCAATGCATTAAGGTAATTTAAAGTTACAGAAGAACTTTATACATTTTCCAAATTCTCTTCTGCCAGAAAAAGGAACTCACAATTTTTGTAGTAAAAACAAACAAACAAACATGAAAAGGCATAAAATAAAATTTCTTCTTTTTTATTTGTTTTTAATGGTAAAAACAGGTAAAAAAAAACAGGAATGGTAAAAACATTACTTTCTGTACTAAGTTTAAGAAATGGGGGAAATAGGTTGAATTTATGGAAATAGTTTTTTTTTTTAATTAGTCTGGATAAGCCTAGAGAGAAGAACAGCAAAGAAATAAAAATGATAAAGAGGAAATCCACCTTAAAGGGGTTTTCATTCAAAGCAAACTAAGAAAAACAAGACCTTGATTTTTAATTGAACAGATTCAAGGAGGGAATAGAATTGAAAAAAAAATTTTTATTCATGCCCAAGTGGTATATAACAAGATAAGCTTAATCTGTTTGCTTGTCTGCTGTTAACTATTATTAAGGACTAATGAAAATGCCACCCTAATATTTGCATTTCTGTAAATCATATAAATTCTTTCAAATAATGACTCTAAACAAATTTTAGACCATCAAAACACAAAAAGATGTAGTAGAACAATTTCTTTAGCTGAAGATAATTTAGAAGTTCATCAGGAAAAGCCTGTGATACCAGGATAGAAGTCTAGCACATAGTTTCAGAAAAGGCTATGCCAGCAGAGTTCTGGCTTTGGCCCAGACTTAACAGTAGCAAAACAGGAACAGGCTTATAGACCTCTAAATCAGTAGAAGCACTAGCTCTTTCTAGACCTCTTAACCCAGAGACATCAGAAAGGACTTGGAAGTTCACCAGTAAGATTTATTAGTAGGTGAGAGGGCCTTGGGAAACTAGCATACCAGAAACAGGCATGGGCAGTGGTGGTAATGGCAACTTCCAGGGACCTCAGCTCACAGCAGGTCTTTTTACTAGCACTGAAGAAGGACTTTTACCACATAAAAACCTACAGCTACAGAGGGACAGGGGCTCTCCTAATAATTCCAGGGCAGAAAAGAGTGCTTGTGGTTAGGTCCCTAGAAGTTTCTCTGAAAACAGCTGCATAAAATCCCTGAAGTTTGGGACAGTGCACCTTCCACTCTGGAAACCAAGCCCTACTTTAATACAGAGTTAAAAGTCACATAATAGGCTAGGAAAATAAGCAGAAAAAGATTGTGATCATCGAAAGTTAGTATGGTAACAAGAAAGATCAAAACATCTACTCAGAAGAAAAAAATCAAGTCAAATCTTCTATATCCAATGTCTCCAAGAAAAAAAATAAGAATTGGTCTCAGTTCGTGGAAGAGATCAAAAGGGATTATGAAAATCAAGTAAAAGAGATAAAGGGAAAAAAATAGGGAAAGAATAGAGAGTAGTCCAAAAGGAAATACAAAAAGCTAATGAGGAGAAAAACCACTTAAAAAGCCAAATTGGCAAAATGGGAAAAAAGGTACAAACACATTGAGAAAAATAATTTCTTGTAAATTGGAATTGAACAAATGGAAACTAATGACTTTTTGAGAAAGTAAGACATAATAAAACATAACTCAAAAAATAGAAAAATGTGAAATATTTTATTGGAAAAACAACTGACCTAGAAAATATATCCAGGAGAGGCAAGTTAAAAATTATTGGTCTACCTGAAAGTCATGATTTAAAAAAATTGGACTAGACATCATCTTTCAAGAAATTACAAAGGAAAACTGATCTGATATTCTAAAATCAGAAGGTAAAATAGAATATTAATATACCAATCACCATCTGAAAGATATCCAAAATTGAAAACTCCCAGGAATACAATAACTAAATTCTGGAACTCACAGGGCAAGGAGAAATAGTGCAAGCATCCAGAAAGAAATAATTCAAGCATAGTGGAGCCTCAGTCAGGATAACATAAGACTTAGCATCTTTAAAGGATCAAAAGGCTTGGATTATGATATTCTGGAGAGCAATGGAGCTAGGATTACAAGCAACAGTAACCTACTTAGCAAAACTGAGTAAAATCCATTAGGGGAAAAGGTAGACATTCAATGAAATAGAAGATTTTTCAACCATTCATGATGAAAAGATCAGAGCTTAATAGAAATTTTATTTTTCAAATATAAGACTCAGGAGGAGTCTCAGGAGGAGAAGGAGTTAATCAATAAAGTGATATAATAAACATAAGTTTCATCTGTTTATATTCCTACATGGATGATACTTATAACTCATTAGAAATTTCTTATTATAGCAGTTAGAAGGAATAAATATGGACAAAGAGCATAAATGTTAAGTTGCATATGAAGGGATAATATCAAAAACATTAAATTAAGGGGTAAAAGAAGAATATACTGGGAGAAAGGGAAAAGGAATGATGTAAATTACTGTCATAAAAGAGGCAAGAAAAAACTTTTACATTGGAGAGAAAGGGAAGAAGGGGAGGGGAAATGAGTGAATTTTACTCTCATTAAAACTGGCTTAAAGAAGAAATAAGATACACAACCAATATGAGTATAAGATAGATTTCTCTATCTTTCTATATCTTGCAGGAAAGCAAGAGGGGAAAGGGATACAGGAAAGAGATAGAGGATAATAGAAGAGAGGGCATATTAGGGGAGAAACTGGTCAAGCAGCAAAATACTTTTAAGGAGGGACAGAGTGATGAGGGGGGTAAGAGAGAGAGAGAGAATGGAATAAATGGAGGGAAATACTGTTAGCAATAGTAATTGTAAAAATAATTTTGAAGCAAGTTTCTCTACTTTATATATACTGTATATATACACTTTATGTTTGAGAAGACTTTATTTCTCAAATATAAAGTGAATTGAGTCAAATTTATTAAAAAAATAAGTCATGCCCCAATTTATAAATAATCTAAAGGGCTATAAAATCATGCATAACTTTTGACCTAATATTACCACCATGAGTCCCAAAAGAGATTTTTTTTAGAGGGAAGGACCTATATATACAAAAATATTTATAGCACCCTCAAAGCAAAAACCTTAAAACTGAGGGGATGCCTTGTTAGGATTTTTACAAGGTGCTAAGTCACTGAAATTGATACTTGACAATAATTATCTAATTTAACATGGTTCAGTATAATTGATATGATCCTACAAGGAGATGTTATGGACCAGAACTTGAGACAAGGTATTGTACTTAGTTCATACCTTTAAAGAAGTTCATACCTTTAAAGGAGTTTCACTCATTGGTTCACACATTAGAACTCACACCTTTAGAGAGCATATATAAGGAGGAAAGGAAAAGCCTGCTCATGGACTTCCAGGAGATTCCCAACTAGGATGGACTTCCAGGAGATTCACAAACCCACCCACAAGCCCACTCTCTGGGAGGAGGAATCAAGACTCATTCCAACTTTCACTTTTGTGCTGGCTGGAAACATTTGGATAAGAGCTCTCAGGAACCAAGTTGAGAGGAAGGCCTCCAGGAAACTAGCTGAGCTCCAAGTGAAGGATATAAGATTTTGGAAGAGACAATAAAGGATATGGACTTTAACTCCTGGCTGCATTTGAGGTGATTATTGAAACTGAACTGAAACTGTCTGCCTCCAGAAGCCCCTCAAGAAATCTGCTCCCAGAGAACGATTACAATTTAGAGAAGTGAACATTACATTTTGGCACCCAAATGTGGGACAGACAGGATCCTGATCCAGTGGAAAAGTCTCTATGACCCAGAAATCAGGGTGAGTGCAACAAGGAAACTTTGTTAAAGAGCTAAAGTAGAATTTCAGCGAAATGGAGCAAATTTTTAGAAAACAGCCTTCTGTTTCTCTTCAAGGAAAATGTTTAGAGAGCATTTTCAAGGTTGTGAAAAGCCAAGAATTGATTATAATTTTGGAGGAGATCACTGAACTTTTAAAAACTGTGCAGTACATATCACCTTGGTTCTCTATGGAAAACGAATTGGATCTAGAGGAATGGAAATTAGTAGGAGAGCAACTTTGTCAATACTACAACAAAAATGGACCTGACTCAATTTCCAAAGACAATCTTAATACATACAATTTAATACAACTGGACTTAGGAAATTATATAAGTTATAGAATAAGGAAAAAGAAGAAAGAGCAGGAGGGGAGGCTGCCAACTAAACTAGATGAAAAAGATGAATCAGATAACAATGGAATTAAGTATAATTCTGATTATGGCATTTCACTACAGGAGCATTTCCTATCTCCTCTTCCCTCAATTAACCCTTCATGGGTGGGGAGAGAAGGAGGAGGAGGAGAAGCAATGACACAAACAGAACCACCTATGAAGCAGCCTATGGCAAGATTAGAAAAAGCATTGGTTAAGGCAAAAAAATGAAGGAGAGGATATATCTGATTTTATAGATGCATGCCCTGTGATTGAAGAGCTTGACTCTTCAGGTCAAAAAAGGAGAAGATATACTCCTTTTGATTAAGGATTAAGGATTTTTAAAAAGGTTGCACTCTTTATGGGGCTATATCATCTTATGTTAAAATGTTACTACATAATTTGGCTTATAAAATCCTAACCCCTAATGACTGGAAATTCACAGCAAGGACATGTTTAGAACCTGGACAAAACTTGTTGTGGCTTTCAGAGTATTGTGAATTATGTAGGATTCAAGTCAGAAGCAATAGGCAAACAGGAGTTAACACACAAGTCACTTTTGACCAACTAGCAGGTGAAGGTCAGTATGGAGAGAATTCAGAACAGATTAGTTGCCCCACAATAGTTTATGAGTAGATCGCCATGGCTGCAACAAAAGCTTGGGGTTCCCTTCCCAAACAGAAAGATGGAGGTGAAGCCTTCACAAAAATAGAGCAAGGTCCCAATGAACCTTTTGCGGATTTTGTGGGACATTTGCAAACAGCTATAACAAGAATCATTGGAGAAAGTGTAGCTACAGAAATAATGACCAGATATTTGGCTAAAGAAAATGCCAATGAGGTTTGCAAAAGAATTATATGGGGGGGGGGGCAGCTAGGTGGTACAGTGGATAGAGCACCAGCCTTGAATTCAGGAGGACCTGAGTTCAAATCTGGTTTCAGACACTTAACACTTCCTAGCTGTGTGACCCTGGGCAAGTCACTTAACCCCACCCTCAGGGAAAAAAAAAAAAAGAATTATATGAGGACTACACAAAGGTGCTACAGTGGGCACAAATGCTTATTATACTTGTACTATGATGAACATGGAAAGACGGGGTCCCTCTTGGCAAGTTACTTATAGAGAAAATCATCAATGTTTTCAATGTGGAAAAGTTGGACATCTAAGAGCTCAGTGTAGATAGAGAGATAAAGTGAGAAGACAGGCTGAGAGAAGACCTAAAACCCCATGTCCAAAATGCCACAAGGGCTTCCACTGGGCCTCAGAATGTAGATTGACCCAGGGAAATGAGAGGTGGAACCCAGCTCCAAGATATCAATCAAAAGACAGGTGGGGCATGATGGCAGCTAAGGTTACACCCAGGGAGTCTTTACAAGGTCAGGACTCTGATGTGATCAATCAGCAGAAAAGTAATCACATGGCAGAAAGGGATCACATGATAAAAGAACAGAAAAGCAATCAGATAGAAGAAATGGATTGCAACTAGGGAGAATACAGGCCTTTTAAATCAGCAGTGCAAACAGCTCCAATATAATTATCAGATGATGAGAAGAGATTTAGAAAGTGGTAAAGAGAAGGGAAACAGATAGGTTAACTGCCTGGGAGAGAGGATTTGCTTGTATTTTTACAGACAGAGAAGGAAACAGATGGGTGGCACCTGGAGAGAGACAGAAAAGGAGAAAAATCTCAAAACAAAGGAGATCTAAGAAACATCTAACACTGAAATAACATGTTTAATGATAAAGACTGTTGCAGGACTTGAAAACCATCAGGAATCATTGGATTCCCTAACACAAGATGGAACTATTGCAAGACTTCAAAACTTGCAGGAATTATTGGATTGCTGGCACATGAACATTCCTGGCACATTCCTTTTGGACTATTTCTAGGATTTATGGATATGTTGAATTCCTTATGTGTTATGTTACTATATGCTTATGTAATTTATGTAATTATGTGTAATACCCCCATATTGATGGATTTATGTATACTTGTTTCAAGTGAGCCCCTTCAGAAACCCGCTAATCTGATTTGATTTCCCATTTCTTTTGATGTTTTCAACTCCCTGAGAAGTCAGGGAGGATGTGACCATCTCCTTTTTATGATGTTTTCACTTCTTTTTTGAGCAGACAGGGAAAGTGTGATTGCCTTCTTTTTGGGGGTTCTCACCTCCTTGACAGGTCAGGGAGGTCATGACCACCCTATGTTCTAAATCAAAAGAAAGGGTGAGATGGTAGGATTCTTACAAAGTGCTAAGTCACTAAATTGATAGAAGCCATGGTTCAGTATGATTGATCTGCTAAACCATTGATCATGCTAAACCATGTCATCTTAGTCAGTACGAGAAGTGTGAGGTGGTACCTCAGAGTTCTTTTAATTTGCACTTAAAAAAACCAGTAATGATTTAGAGCATTTTTTCATATAACTATAAATGATGTTAATTTCATCATCTGAAATTTTCTATTCATATCCTTTGACCATTTATCAATTCGGAAATGTTATATCACTTCTTATATTACTTCAGAAGAACTTAAAACTCTCTGATCTAAAGGAGAGAACAATAGAACATTACCTCTGAGTGTCAGTTTACTCATATATAAAATAATAAGATGAAAAGCATATGGATCACAGGGTTATCATGAGGATTAAATGTGTAAATGTATGTAAAGTACTTTGTAAAACTTGTCATTATGTAAATGCCAGCTATAATATTTTGACACCTTCTCCACTGTTCTGACTAAAATGTAACGGCAATATGTTATTCCACATGATTCTAAGGTTTGCAAATATTAGAATAATAACAGAAATATGGAAGTATTTTTAGACTATATTTCATAGGAGTTATTTGTGAAGGACTTCACTGGAGTTCAATGTCAGCAAAACTGTTTAGGAATTGATGTACCTTAGATACATGAATGAAGTGAAAAATAGATATTCATATTGACTTGGGGGATGGAGGCAAAAAAAAAAATGTGGCCAAGAACCATTGCCTCATTTATGTGATTTGGGGAACAAGATTAAAAATGCAGCCATTAAGAGGTCTTGAGTGAAATAAGAAGGAAAAAAGCTATTTTGACAGCTTCTACTAAGAAAAAGAAGAATCAAGGTGAAGAAGAGGCCTACAGAGACACAAAGGAAGATTAGATTCAGTAGCAGCAGCACCTTGAAGAAGCAAAGAAAAAATGTAGAAAGATAAATTGAAAACTAGTAGAATCAGGCTTTCTAGTAATGGGGCTTGCTCTTGTTCTATCAACTAATTGACTAAATTGTCAACTGTCAAAAATAAAAATGTCAAAAATCCTAGGTTACCGTGACTAATTATTTGCTGGCCCATTTCAAATATCTAGGGCAAGACAGTGAGAAACTCTTGAGAATTCATGGGCTAAACAATTAGATTTTTGCTTTATTTGTTTACTTGATGAATAAAATAGCTCTTTGTCTCAGCTTCAAGAATAAAAAAGAGGGTTTTATTTTCTTTTAAAAAGCCAAACAGAATAAAGCTATGAAATTATCACAGTCCCTAAGAATTTTCTGAGCTGTTTATCATGGAGGGGTCACTTGAATTTCTAAGCTATTAAGATGCCAATGAAAAGAATAGAAATAATCACTGATCTAGGAGTCCCTGGGCTTTAGAGAATTTCACAGCTTCCTGAGGAAAAAGACAAAGTGTGGATTAGGAATGATTCCAAAAAGAAGTTTTCTCAGTATTTCTCTATTAAAGAAGAAGTATTAAAAAGAGTATGAACTACAGGAGTACAATCCAGGAGCCAGGTCACTGTCACCTACGAGTAGTATTAGCTTCTCCCAATCTCACCAAAATTCATATTTAGAAACGAACAGCAAAAGCACATATTTAGTGAGAGGTACTATCTAACAGATATTAGATGATAATGAATAGAGGCAGCTAGATGACTCAGTGGATAGATATTTCAGTCTGGAATTAGGAAGATGTGAGTTCAAATCCAGCCTTATTCACTTATTAGCTTTTTTTCCCTTGAAGATAGCTCAGTGACTCAGTGAATGGAGTCAAGAAGATCTGAGTTCAAATTCAGTCCTAACAATTCACTAGTTGGGTACCCCAGGCAAGTCACTTAACAGCTGTTTGGCTTTGGAGAAGGAAATAGCAAACCACTTCAGTATTTTTACCAAGAAAAACCCATAATAGGCCATAAAGACATCCCTGAATAATGAACAACAATAATAACAATATGTAATGGATATCTAGAATATGATCTCTGTCTTGAAATTCCTATGTATAGATACTTCTGTGAATTGAAACTTTCTGCTTATGGCTTTTCCCTTGAATTTCTCTCACAGGGGCCCTGAAAGACAATAACAATCTTGTGTCACCCTGTAGGGAATAAATATGTGGGTAAATGCATTTTTATTAATGATTGGGCTCTTATTTTCCCTGAATGGGTATGATGCCCCATGGACCTTCTTTACTGAACTTTGTGATAATTGAGATGTAAGATTATATTTACCTAATAGGGAATAAAAATTCCCTGTTTTTTGAGAGATGACTCTCTCAAATCATATCTCAACTAAAACCAATAGGGATAGTGAGATGTCAGTATGTAAGACATTTCAAGAGTAATTGCTAAAGAGAATGGGAATTTAGACATACAATGGTAACTTATAGATGAACCTCAACTCTGTTTTGGTGATACTTCCTTTCGTTTCATGCCCAACAATGAGGTAAAAAAGAAGGGCTTTTTCACTAGGCTCACAAGATAACAGGTAGAAATCATAGATTTTTGGATGAATGGGACATAGAAAGTCAAAGGATTGTTGAAATACAGATTCAAACTGGAAGAAACCTTAGAAGTCATCTAGTACTATCTTCTCATGTTACAGCTGAGGAAACTGAGGATCAAAGAGGTTAAGTATCTTCCTCACATTTCACTTTTATCATTTACTCTCCTCCAAGTAATCTATGACTCAGCATCCTTACTGTTCCTTGCTCACAATATCTCATTTCATTTTTCCATGCATTTTCACTTGGCAATACACTATGCTTGCAATTGTCTCTCTCATTACACCTCCTGGCTTCCCTGACTTCTTTTAAGTCTCAGTTAAAATTTCACCTTCTATTAGAAGCCCTTTCCAGTCCTCTTTAATTCCTTTCTTTTATGGATTATCTATGATTTATCTTGTATGTATTGTGTTTGTTCATGTTTATTTGTTTGTTGTCTCTCCCATTAGAATGCTAGTTTCTCTCTTTTGCCTTCTTTATGTTTCCAGCAGTTAACACAGTGCTTGGCAAATAGTAAGTATATAAGAAATGCCTGACTAACCAAGATCACACAGTTAGTAAGTAAAGCTGGGACGGGAGGTCATGTCTTCTAACTCCAAATGTAGCACTCTTGGGAGGTGTAGGTGATGATTCATAATAACAGACAAGTTCAAGGCATCAATAGCCAGACTAATATCTGGATGGGGATACCATGATTGGCTCCATTAGCTGCTTTGCTACTAAAATGCTGATATGCATCGTATGGATCCTGGCTCCTCTGTTTTCTCTCAGCTTCCCTTGTCTGTGACCATTGCAGAGAATAGTTGGTGGTAGGAGTTTGACATGACACAACTAAATCTATGAGGACCCAAAGAGGACAAAGGAGTCCATCTGACCATATCATGGCTTATAGAAATTACTGCCAGTAATGTTGGACTGTGTACTATTCTTACCCCAGAGTATGGACCAGGTAGTTAGTCTTTCTATTACCAATAGTGATTGTTGCCTGAACTGAACACATTCTAGAGGTAATTTTTTTCAGAAGTGGCATAATAGATGAGTTACTCTTATTTTCCCTTCCACAGACACTCAGAAGACAGGTAAAATAATTTATTTGGAATGCCCTAGGCAATGAGATGCCAGGAGACATTTGGGGTAAAAATTCTCATTATTCTTTTTCTATTGTCACTACAAAATTGGATTGTGCAATTGAGTCAGGATAACTAAATTCATCCAGTGACAGTCAATGTCACAGGAAGGTAAGAAAAGAATAGATACTGGGGGCCCAAGTAGAAAAGTATATAGATAGCAAGACAACCTCCCCCATCATGTCCAGCACAGAGTAGGGGCTTAAGAAATGTTTCTTCCTATGTTGTTTAGGTAATTAGACATTATAGAGAAGAGTTTATATTATGTTATTGCTACTTTGGTAATGATCTATTTTTAACACAGATTTGGGCTCCTCAAAAGGACTAATATAAAAATAAAAGCATGAATCCTAGGACCTTTAGGTTCACTAATTCTCTCTCTTAAGAACCACATCAGGGGGTCTGTCTTTGATCTTTCACTTTTCACTCTTCCAAATGTCCTGTGTCTATGAAATCAAAATGATGAGCTTATCAAAAATCAAAATGTATGTTTCCTGTCCACAGATTTTATTTTGCTTCCTTTGTCATTGATTCTTCTGGATATTTTCCTCTAACAATCACTTTCTTATTTCTCTTCTGCCCTATAACTGCATATGCTGAAAAAAGAGAGATTTTTGAAAGTATATGTGTGTTGATGTAATATCCCATTATTAAAATGTGAGTTCTATGAGACAGATATACTAATAGTAAGTGATATTACTACATATAGTTTATTATATAGAACATACCACTATACATATAATAAGTGATACTATTACATATAATAAGTGATCAAAAACTGATTGCTTTTTCTTTTTTAAATAAAGGGGAAAATATACACATTTGCTATATAGTATACCTATTATCCAAAAATCAAACAAAGCAAGACACTAAGGTGTTAGAAAAAATTTTAACCTACAGAGAAAATTATGAAGAGTACCAAATATAGTACTGAGGGATTGGCATATACTTAGGAAGGAGGATTCACAACAATAGAAACCAGGAATGTTTTTTAAAATACTCTCTTTGTCAAGGAAGACAATATGATGTAATGTAGAGGAAGTAATTGTCAGACTCAGGAAGGTCTGATTCAAGTCCTGCCTTTGATATATTGATGTCAAAGTGTGCCCACATAAGTGTGGACAAATCATTTTATCTCTCAGTGCCATCTTGCAATGCTCAACAGCTATAAATTGCATAGAAGGTACTAATCTTCATTAAAGTAAAATTATAGAAGTAGTTACTTGCTTGAAATTCCATACTTGTATGAAAAAGTACTACTAATAATGTGTTATTTTCATCAAAATAAGATGCCTAAAAGTACATTAACTAAAAATGAACAAAACGCTAGATAGCAGCTTTCTGTGAAACACTTTGCCTAAATGGTCTTTTTGTCTCTGTTACAGAAGTATGATAAACAATCACACAGTGGTTAAAGAATTCATTCTGATGGGATTTCCTGTTGGCCCCGACATGCGAATGTTTCTCCTTGGACTCTTCTCTCTGCTATATGCCTTCACCCTAATGGGGAATGGAGTAATTTTAGGACTTATCTCTCTGGAGGCCAGACTCCATACCCCCATGTATTTTTTCCTCTCACACTTGGCGATAGTTGACATTTCATATGCCTGTAACACTGTGCCTCAAATGCTAGCAAACCTGCTGGACCCACTCAAGCCCATCTCATATGCTGGGTGCATAACTCAGACATTTCTCTTTTTGACTTTTGCCCTCACAGAATGTCTCCTCCTAGTAGTAATGTCTTATGATCGCTATGTAGCAATCTGCCACCCCCTCAGATATTCTGTCATCATGAATTGGAGAATGTGTATCTCTCTAGCACTTACCTCTTGGGTCCTTGGGTTCCTTCTGTCTTTGGCCCACCTAATTTTACTGCTGCCATTGCCTTTCTGTGGTCCCCAGAAAATCAATCACTTTTTTTGTGAAATATTGGCTATTCTCAAACTTGCCTGTGCTGATACTCATATCAATGAGATCTTGGTCTTGGCTGGGGCTGCTTCTGTGTTGGTGGGACCTCTCTCTTCAATTGTAATTTCCTACATGCGAATCCTCTGTGCAGTCTTGCGTATCCAGTCAAGAGAGGGCAGACAGAAAGCTTTTTCTACCTGCTCCTCCCATCTCTGTGTAGTAGGACTCTTCTATGGCACTGCCATCATTATGTACATTGGACCCAAGCATGGAAATCCCAAGGAGCAAAAGAAATATCTTCTTCTCTTCCATAGCCTATTTAACCCAATGCTGAATCCACTTATATATAGTCTAAGAAACCATGAAGTAAAGGGTGCCCTAAAGAGAGTGCTAGAGAAAGGAAGACCATTTTAACAGATTTAACAATTAGAATTCAATAATTATGATTATATTCTGATAAGAGTTATAAAAATAACCTGAAATCTGATTCCATATTGCTTAATAAAAAGTAAAATAGAATATAATTCTTCTTCTATAATATAACGAATATTGATTGGATGACCTCTGATATCCCTTTCAGCTCAAAATCTATTAACCTATGAGTCTTCAAAAGTATATACATACATACATACATATATATATATATATATATATATATTTCATTTATCTTTTTGAATAGTCTATAGAAAATTTCTAAGGTACTAAAGTACCAAATAATAAAGGAAATACTTCTATTTAACCAAGATCCTAAAAGGATTTTGAGTTTGGCAGTTTTAAACAATTTAAACAATAATCCTTTGAATAATAATCTGGAAAATCATTCAAGGCTACATTGAAACTTTTCACCCTGAAAACAAAAACCAAGACATGACTACCATGCTACAAAAACATTGTGGAAATATAAAGTAAAAAGAACAACACTAGAATTGGTCTTTGTAGGGAGATAGACAGGCAGGGGAGTTGTTTGGAGGTAAGTTGCATGACTGTACTAAGATAAATTAAAGCCACTGTTTGTTCAAAAATATGTCTAACAACACTTATGCTGGGCAAAAAATTGAAAAGTGAGGAGATACCCGATAACTAGGAAATGGCTCAACAAATTGTGATATGATTGTGATGGAATAATAATGTGCTATAAGAAATTATAAGCAGGATGGTTTCAGAAAAACCTGGGAAAACTTAATAGGAACTCATGTGAAGTGAACTGAGCAGAACCAGGAGAATATTATAAATGGAAACCATGTTATAAAAGGTTTTGCTATTCTAATCAAGGCAATGATCCAAAGAATTTCTAAAATGTCCATGATAAAAATGTAATTTAGCTCCAGAAAGAGAAAATTTTTGAACTATTAATCGCTTTTAAATTATACTTTTTAGAACTTTATTTTTCTTTTTTTTCCTGTGTTTTCTTTTGCAATATGTCTAATATGGAAATATATTTTCTGTTTTGCATAATGTCACATATATAATTGATATCAAATTGCTTATCTTGTCAAGGAGGGGTAGGGATAGGAGGATGAGAAAGAATTTAAAACTAAAGTAATTAAATAATGAATGTTAGAAATTTTATATGTAATTGAGAATTATTGAATGAAATAGAGGATACATATTTAAAAATATATATATATATATATATATATTTGTCACTTCCTTAGTATGAACTTTACTCATGGCTCTATTGTTAAATCTATTCTGTAAGGCAATACATGCTTTTTCTATTTCATTGAGTCTATTTTGTAAGGAATTATTTGCTTTTTCCATTTCACTAAATCTATTTTTAGGAGTTTTCTTCAAGTAATTTCTGTTTTCTTTTCCAAACCCTCTTACAAAGTTCTCATTTTCCCCATTTGGGAAATATTGAATGAAATAAACAGAAGATACATATTTTAAAACCGATTTTTGCCACCTTCCTAGTATGGACTTTACTAATGATTCTATTGTTAACATTGTTAAATCTATTCTGAAAGGCAATACATGCTTTTTCCATTTCATTGAGTCTATTTTGTAAAGAATTATTTGCTTTTTCCATTTCACTAAGTCTATATTTAAGGAGTTTTCTTCAAGTAATTTCTGTTTCCTTTTCTAAACCCTCTTGCAAAGTTCTCATTTCCTTTACCCATAGATACTTTTATGGAGAAAGAGAAGAACAAATTTCAAACCCTATAAGCAGATCATCTCCAGATGAAGCCCCCAAAACTGATATGAATTGGTCCCCATCTCACAAGGCTCTCTTGGAAGAATTCAAAAAGGATTTTAAAGGAGAGTTAGTATTTGTGTTGGATATCTTACAGCTTATCTGCTGATATACTGGTTTGCAACCAGTATAGAGTAGTCAACACTGCTGTAGATTCCTCCAGTTAGATTCCCTTGCTCATGGAACTCCATACTACCTGAGACCCTGCACTTGTCCGTACTTGATCCCTCCCTCTGTGCCTGATTGAAACAAATCTTTTCTGCAGTTTTTCCCAAATATTTTCTGCTGGAAATTTGTTATACTCCAAATATTTGTGAGTTTTGTCACTCCAAAACCAGTTTTGAGGCTTGATTTGGTATTGATCTGAGAGAGATCAAGGAGTGCTCAAATAAAGACGTCTTCTCTCCACAGTCTTGGCTCCACCGCATTAGTGAATTTCCTAATTGCTAGCTTTGTATTTAGTCTATTATATATTTTTTAAAGAATTGTTTTCTTCAGTGAATTTTTGTTCTTCCTTTTCTAAGCTATTGAGAGTCAACAGCTTACAACTCATTTCTCTTCCAATTTTTTTCTTCTTTTATTTGACTGTAAAAATCCTTTTTTGAGCTCTTCCAAGAAGACTTTTTGGGCTTGAGACCAATTCATATTTCCCTTTGAAGTTTTACATGTAGGCATTTTGTCCTTTTCAGAGTTGTTGTTTTGAGATTGTCATCACATTAGCTTTTTTGACCAAGGTTCTTTTTAGTTTCTTGCTCATTTTTGCCTTTTACAAGGCTTTTTATAGATGAGTTCTCCTCCTGGGGCTCAGAAGATGCTGTCTTAAGTTTCTTGTATGGGATCACTGGCTTTAAACACTGTAACCTCAGGTGCCTTCTGATTTGGGACAACCACTGGTCTGCTATGCTATTGTTCTATTGATCCACAGACTAGGTTTTTCTGGTTTATAATCTGTACTATGGCTAAGACTCTTCCTGGACATCATCAGTGCAAGGATGCATTCCCCTTTCACCTGACTGAGACTGACCTTTCTTGAAATCCTCCTGAGCTATCTTAAATTGGAAAATTGTTTCACTCTGTCTCTGTGTAGGTATTATTGCTCCAAAATTTGTTCAGAAAATTGACTTAAAGTTGTTTCTGAGGGAAATGGATGAGAACTCAAGCAATTTAATGGTTTCTCTCTGCCATCTTGACTCTGCCCACTGCAATTTTTTCACATCTTTTAAAAGTGAATTCTGCTTCTGGTATACTAGGGACATTGTCCCAAGCTTCTTACAGAGGAATACAGAATCCTGACCTTTTACCTGCTGCTTTAGGGTCTCTGCACCTTGTGGCTCCTCTGCTGCATTGAAGACTGGAGGCCTCAGAGTTGGTCTGTGGTGTCATTGGCATATCATGGGCACACTTTGTGGGGTATCAGATGTTGTTCTGTGATAGAGTTAAAGGCCTTATGCTGGTTTACCTGAGTCACAACTATGTTGAGCTGCAATTCTTTTTTTATATGGATAAAATAGACCTTTTCTGCAGTCTTTCTAAATTATCTTGGGTTGGACAGTTTTTTCATTTCCTTCTTTTTGGGATTCTACTGATTCAGAATTTGTTTTGAGGCATTATTTAAAAATTTTTGGAAGGAGATTCTGGAGAGCTCAGGCATGTTCCCATTTTTTTCTCTGCCATCTTTGCTTTGCTTCCAACAAAAACTCTTTAAAAGATTTTGGGAATATTTCAGGAGGAAGAGGAAGAAACTACTAGACATATGGGTGAGCTGATTTACTAGGTGCTTCTTCAATCATTCAACAGATCTTGTATTAGGATGTTCACTTTTTTTTTTACTTCCTTGTAAGTTACTATTTGGGAAGGCAATCATTCAATGTAAATAATTCTGAACTATAGGTTCTTTTTTATTAAAGTTTTTTTTCTATTTTCAAAGCAGATGTATGGATAATTTTTCAACATTAATCCTTGCAAAACCTTGTGCTATAAATCTTTCTCTCCCTTCCTTCTATCCTCTCCCCTAGGTGGCAAGTATTCATATTAAACATATATATTAAATCCAATATATGTATACATATTTATACAATTATCATGCTGCACAAGAAAAATCAAATAAAAAAGGACAAAAATGAGAAAGAAAGCAAAGTGCAAGCAAATAACAACAAAAAGAATGAAAATTCTATGTTGTAATCCATACTCAGTTGCCATAGTTCTCTTTCTCTGGGTGTAGATGTCTCTCTTCATCACAAGATCATTGGAACTCCTTTCAATCATCTCATTATTGAAAAGAGCCACACCCATCAGAATTGATCTTCATATAATATTTTTGTTGTCCTGTACAATGATCTTCTGGTTCTGCTCATTTCATTTAGCATCATGAACTATACGTTCTAATGGCAAAAAAAAATTATGCTATTTTGAAACTCCTTTCTAACAAAAAAAAAAAGATCTTAGGCTTTCTAAGATTATAAATATGCATTTTGAATTATTTTAATTTCTGCTTCTTTTCTTTTGTTTGTGATAGGAGAAAAGAGAAATAGAAAACCATAATACTGGCTGTGAGTGATAGAAAAAGTATCTTAATTAATTTTCTTCAAATTTTGTTTGGATGTATTTGGAGAGAAAAAGAATAGATGTTGGGGATTTGGTTTTTATTTGAATGTTCACAATTCATTCTTTCATTTTGTTAAGAAATAACATATGATCTCTTTAAAACAAATTTTTTAACCTTTTTGCATGTCATGGAAAGATATTTCTTGAACAAAGATTGTCACATTATTGGCACCTGCAACAACAAATAGTTTTTTAGAAAATAAATGAGGGTGATATTTGAAATGAAAAAGCTAAGAATGAGATTTAAAATTTGATGTCATCTAAATAAGCTGACTACATTATTGTTAGTAGTCCCATTGTCACCATTTTAACTTCAAAGAATTCATTTTTCATGCATAATTCTAAAGTGTTGGCCTAATTATGTTAAGCAAAAATTATGGACTAATTATGATAATAACTGACATTTTATAGCACATTAAAGTTGCCAAAATACTTTTGTAAAATGAACCAGAAACATACTTTATCATCAAGGTATTGCCATCAGAAATGATGATTGGATACAAATAAATTTATAGAAGGACAAAGCTAGGGTTATCAGTTGGAACAAATATAACTTTAAATAATGTATGACAAATTTGCAAATTTTTATGTTCTTAACTTTTGGCTCTTATAGTTCCTGAGGCTCAAAAGAATATTCTATATATCCATTTTCCTCTTACCAATTCTCTCCAGATCAACTGAGCTAGATCATTTTTACTATTGGAGACTGCTTTGAGAAACATTCAGTAAAAGACAGAGGGAGTTCTTATTGCTCACCAGAAAGAGAAAGATGTGCAGTCTATACTAAAATTTCTCTTGTGTAAGAAAAATGCATAGTCCTTATAAAGTATATGTAAATCTCACATTAATTACATATAGTGTAAATTATATTTGATTGACTTCTGGCCAAGATGGCGGCGTGGAGGTAGACAGCTGCTTGAGCTCCTCGTTTTCTCTCAGAACTTACTTCATGACAAGCCTCTGACTTAATGCTTGACCCAGAAAGAAATCCACAAAAAATCACCAAGAGAAGACATCCTTGAAAGTCGCCAGAAATGGTCTGTGTTTGTTCGGGGGAGGGTCAATCAGACTGGGCGCAGACTGAGGGCAGGCAGCCAGAGCAAGACTGGCAGCTCACACAGCTCAGACCGGAGGGGGAGGGGTGTGATCTCTGCCGTTTCTGTGAAAGGGCTTTTGTCCCAGTGTGGATGCTCCGTCTTGGCAACAAGCCAGGAGCGGCAGAGAGGGTGTAAACACCGGAGGTGAAGATTAAAACCCCAGAAAGCCAGCGTCTCTCAGAGCCCGGCCACCCCCAACCCCCACCTGGACTGACTTGGTGCGTTCTCAGAGCCTCAGAGCGCAGACTCAGTACAGTCATTGCTGTTCTGTTAGTGGCTCTCTGCTGCCCTACCCCCAGTCTGTAGAGGAAGCCCATTAATACCATCCAGCCCCATCCCCCACAAAACAGACCAATTGTTTCTCTTGTCAGTCTGTTTTCTTTGATTCCTACTCTGACAAAATGAACAAAAAATTCAAAAGAGCTCTAACCATTGACAGCTTCTGTGTGGAGAGGGAGCAGACTTCAAATGCTGAGGAGACTAGGAACAGACTGTCCCCAGATGTATCCCCTGGGAGGGATATAAGCTGCTCCTCAATACAAAAGAACCTCATAGAGGAAATCAAAAAGGCTCTCACAAGAGAGCTGGAAGAGAAATGGGAAAAGGAAAGGGAAGCTTGGCAAGAGAGCCTGGAGAAGTCATCCCATGCATTCAAAGACAGAGTGGATAAAGAAATCAAATCATTGAGAAACAAGATTAGTGAGCTGGAAAAGGTAAACAACTCCAAGGAAAACAGGATTAGTGAGCTGGAAAAAGAAATCAGCTCTCTAAAAAATAAAATGGATAAAATGGAAAAAAATTCCATAGAAGATAAAAACTCAATTGGACAATTACAAAGAGATATAAAAAAAGCGAATGAAGAAAATACATCATTGAAAATTAGACTGGAACAAGTGGAAATGAATGACTCAAGGAGAAACCAAGAGGTAGTCAAGCAAAACCAGAGAAATGAAACAATTGAAAAGAATGTCAAGTACCTTACCAGAAAGACAACAGACCTGGAAAACAGATGCAGGAGAGACAATTTGAGAATAATCGGACTCCCTGAAAAATGGGAGGAAAAAAAGAGCTTGGACACCATTTTTGAGGAAATTATCAAAGAGAACTGCCCAGACATTCTGGAAACAGAGGGTAAAATAGACATTGAAAAAATTCATCAATCACCTACTGAAAGGGACCCTAAAATCAATACGCCAAGAAATATAGTGGCCAAGTTCAAGAACCATCAGACAAAGGAAAAGATATTGGAAGCTGCTAGAAAAAAACAATTCAGATATGGAGGATCCACAATAAGGATAACCCAGGATCTAGCAGTGTCCACATTAAAAGAACGAAGGGCCTGGAACATGATATTCCGAAAGGCTAAGGAACTTGGTATGCAGCCAAGAATAACTTACCCAGCAAGAATGAACATCGTTTTCCAGGGAAGAAGATGGACATTTAACGAAATAAATGAATTCCATCTATTTTTGATGAAAAAACCTACATAAAAGGTTTGATCTTCAAATACAGAACCCAAGAGATTTCTAAAAAGGTAAAAAGAAATCTTGAGAACTATACTTCTGTCAAAAAATATGTAAAGAACATATATACAATTTGTCTTAGAAACTAGAGGTGGAAAGGAGATTATATCATAAAAAAGTGTAAAGTGGTGGTACTACATCTCATGAAGAGGCAAAGGTAACCTATTATATCTGAGAGAAAGAAAGGAGGGAGATGAACATAGCGTGTATCAATAGACATATTCGATTTATGGTGAAACTTCTTCCACTTCATTGAAAAGTGAAAGGGAAGGAGTAAGCTAAGGGGAAGGGAATACAGTAATTTTGAGGAAAAGGGGTAAAATAAGGGGAGGATTTTTAAGGTGGGGGAGGGATCCTAAAAAGGGAGGGCTGTGAAAAGCAAGTGGTGTTCACCAGTTTAATACTGGATAGGAGGGTAAAAGGGAAGGAAAGGGGAAAAGCATAAGCAGGGGTTAATAGGATGGCAAGCAATATAGAATTAGTCCTTCTAACTTTAAATGTGAATGGGGCAAACTGCCTCATAAAGAGGAAGCAGTTAGCAGACTGGATTCAAAGTCAGAATCCTACTATATGTTGTTTACAGGAAACACACCTGAAACAGGGTGAGACATTCAAACTAAAAGTAAAAGGGTGGAGCAGAATCTATTATGCTTCAGGCAAAACCAAAAAAGCAGGAGTAGCCATCCTCATCTCAGATCAAGCAAAAACAAAAATTGATCTAATTAAAAGAGATAAGGAAGGGCATTATATCCTGCTAAAGGGCAGCATCAATAGTGAAGCAGTATCAATATTAAACATGTATGCACCAAGTGGTGCAGCATCTAAATTCTTAAAAGAGAAATTAAGAGAGCTGCAAGAGGAAATAGATAGCAAAACTATAATAGCGGGAGATCTCAACCTTGCACTCTCAGAATTAGATAAATCAAACCACAAAATAAATAAGAAAGAAGTCAAAGAGGTAAATAGAATACTAGAAAAGTTTGATATGATAGATCTTTGGAGAAAGCTAAATGGAGACAGAAAGGAATATACTTTCTTCTCAGCAGTTCATGGAACCTATACAAAAATTGATCATATACTAGGGCATAAAAACCTCAAAATCAAATGCAGTAAGGCAGAAATACTAAATGCATCCTTTTCAGACCATAATGCAATCAAAATAACATTTAATAAAAAGCCAGGGGAAAATAGACCAAAAAATAATTGGAAACTAAATAATCTTATACTAAAGAATGATTGGGTAAAACAGCAAATCATAGACATAATTAATAACTTCACCCAAGAAAATGACAATAATGAGACATCATACCAAAATGTGTGGGATACAGCCAAAGCAGTAATAAGGGGAAATTTTATATCTCTACAGGCCTACTTGCATAAAATAGAGAAAGAGAGGGCCAACGAATTGGGCTTACAACTAAAATTGCTAGAAAAGGAACAAATTAAAAACCCTCAGACAAACACAAAACTTGAAATTCAAAAAATAAAAGGTGAGATTAATAAAATTGAAAGTAAAAAAACTATTGAATTAATTAATAAAACTAAGAGTTGGTTTTATGAAAAAACCAACAAAATAGACAAACCCTTAATAAACCTGATTAAAAAAAGGAAAGAGAAAAAGCAAATTGATAGTCTTGAAAATGAAAAGGGTGAACTCACCACTAATGAAGAGGAAATTAGAACAATAGTTAGGAGCTACTTTGCTCAACTTTATGCCGATAAATTCGATAACTTAAATGAAATAGAAGAATACCTTCAAAAATATAGCTTGCCCAGATTAACAGAGGAAGAAGTAAGTAGTCTAAATAGTCCCATCTCAGAAAAAGAAATAGACCAAGCTATTAACCAACTTCCTAAGAAAAAGTCCCCAGGACCAGATGGATTTACAGGTGAATTCTACCAAACATTTAAAGAACAACTAAATCCAATGCTATGTAAACTATTTGAAAAAATAGGGATTGAAGGAGTCCTACCAAATTCCTTCTGTGAAACAGACATGGTACTGATACCTAAACCAGGTAGATCGAAAACTGAGAAAGAAAACTATAGACCAATTTCCTTAATGAATATTGATGCTAAAATCTTAAATAAGATATTAGCAAATAGACTTCAGAAAATCATCCCCAGGATAATACACTATGACCAAGTGGGATTTATACCAGGAATGCAGGGCTGGTTTAATATTAGGAAAACTATTAGTATAATTGACCATATTAATAATCAAATTAATAAAAACCATACGATCATCTCAATAGATGCAGAAAAGGCATTTGATAAAATCCAACATCCATTCCTACTAAAAACGCTTGAGAGTATAGGAATAAATGGACTATTCCTTAAAATAATAAGGAGCATATATTTAAAACCTTCAGTAAACATCATATGTAATGGTCATAAACTAGAACCTTTCCCTGTAAGATCAGGAGTGAAACAAGGTTGCCCACTATCACCATTACTATTCAATATAGTACTAGAAACTCTAGCCTTGGCAATAAGAGCCGAGAAAGAGATCCAAGGAATTAGAGTAGGAAATGAAGAAATCAAATTGTCACTTTTCGCAGATGACATGATGGTATACTTAGAGAACCCCAAAGACTCTGCTAAAAAGCTATTAGAAATAATTCAGAATTTTAGCAAAGTCGCAGGATACAAAATAAATCCACATAAATCCTCATAATTTTTATACATTACCAACACAATCCAACAACAAGAGATACAAAGAGAAATTCCATTTAAAATAACAGTCGATAGTATAAAATATTTGGGAATATATCTACCAAAGGAGAGTCAGGAATTATATGAGCAAAATTACAAAACACTTGCCACAAAAATAAAGTCAGATTTAAATAATTGGAAAGACATTCAGTGTTCTTGGATAGGCCGAGCGAATATAATAAAGATGACAATACTCCCCAAACTAATCTATTTATTTAGTGCTATACCAATCAGACTCCCAAGAAACTATTTTAATGACCTAGAAAAAATAACAACAAAATTCATATGGAAGAATAAAAGGTCGAGAATTGCAAGGGAACTAATGAAAAAAAAGTCAGAGGAAGGTGGTCTAAGTGTACCTGATTTAAAGCTATATTATAAAGCAACAGTCACCAAAACCATTTGGTATTGGCTAAGAAATAGACTAGTTGATCAGTGGCATAGGTTAGGTTCACAGGGCAAGATAGTGAATAAAAATAGCAATCTAATCTTTGACAAACCCAAAGATCCCAAATTTTGGGATAAGAATTCATTATTTGACAAAAACTGCTGGGAAAACTGGAAATTAATATGGCAGAAACTAGGCATGGACCCACATTTAACACCACATACTAAGATTAGATCAAAATGGGTCCAAGATTTAGGCATAAAGAACGAAATCATAAATAAATTGGAGGAACATGGGATGGTTTACCTCTCAGACTTGTGGAGGAGGAAGGAGTTTGTGTCCAAGGGAGAACTAGAGACCATTATTGATCACAAAATAGAACATTTTGATTACACCAAATTAAAAAGTTTCTGCACAAACAAAACTAATGCAAACAAGATTAGAAGGGAAGTAACAAATTGGGAAAAAATTTTTACAGTTAAAGGTTCTGATAAAGGCCTCATCTCCAAAATATACAGAGAATTGACTTTAATTTATAAGAAATCAAGCCATTCTCCAATTGATAAATGGTCAAAGGATATGAACAGACAATTTTCAGATGATGAAATTAAAACTATTTCCACTCATATGAAAGAGTGTTCCAAATCACTATTGATCAGAGAAATGCAAATTAAGACAACTCTGAGGTATCATTACACACCTGTCAGATTGGCTAAGATGACAGGAACAAATAACGATGAATGTTGGAGGGGCTGTGGGAAAACTGGGACACTGATGCATTGTTGGTGGAGTTGTGAAAGAATCCAACCATTCTGGAGAGCAATCTGGAATTATGCCCAAAAAGTTATCAAAATGTGCATACCTTTTGACCCAGCCATACTACTACTGGGCTTATACCCCAAGGAACTACTAAAGAAGGGAAAGGGAGCTGTATGTGCCAAAATGTTTGTGGCAGCCCTTTTCATAGTGGCTAGAAGCTGGAAGATGAATGGATGTCCATCAATTGGAGAATGGTTGGGTAAACTATGGTATATGAAGTTTATGGAATATTATTGTTCTATAAGAAATGACCAACAGGAGAAATACAGAGAGGCTTGGAGAGACATCAACTGATGCTGAGTGAAACGAGCAGAACCAGAAGATCATTATACACTTCAACAATGATACTGTATGAGGATGTATGCTGATGGAAGTGGATTTCTTCAACATAGAGAAGAGCTAATCCAATTCCAATTGATTAATGATGGACAGAACCAGCTACATCCAGAAAAGGAACACTGGGAAATGAATGTAAACTGTTATTTTTACCTTCTGAATCCAATTCTTCCTGTGCAACAAAAAATTCGGTTCTACACACATATATTGTATCTAGAATATACTGTAATATATTTAACATATATAAGACTGCTTACCATCTGGGGGAGGGGGTTGGGGGAGGAAGGGAAAAAATCTGAATAGAAGTAAGTGCAAGGGATAATATTGTAAAAAATTACCCATGCATATGTACTGTCAAAAAAAGTTATAATTATAAAATAAAATAAAAATTAAAAAAAAATAGACTATAAAAAAAAGAAACTGATCATGTCTAGGATATAAAAGTATAATAAATCAATATTCATTATAGAAAAAAAATAAATTATATTTGATTTATAGTTAATAAAAATATAATATATATGCATACTTTGTTATTAGGAGTCATCATCTCCCAGCACACATTCCAGCTCAGCTACACATTGGATAGGCACATTCTAGCTCTCACCATGATGCAGAAATGCTCTATTACTTTATCAAATCTGGCATTGCTCTATTTGGCCATAATCCCCTATCATTCCAATTCTCCCTTTGACACCTCTCCTAAACCTAATCTTTGCCCCAATCAAGACCTCTACTTATTACAATTGTTATGGCTTCATATTTCTCCCTTACTAATCTGGACCCACTACTTAGCCATATAAATCCTATACTTTGCACTCAAATACTTTGCCTAACTGTCCTATTACTACTCATTTCTTGACAAAATTCAGCTCTGGATTATCTCTCTTCCTAGCCTCCCTTCTCTCCTTCCAATCCTATTCATGGGCTGATCAATGAAGAAAGAGGAATTCCTATAACCATGTTGACTAGGTTGATTATAAATTCATATTAGCCAACTTAATTGAGCCATCATTATGACTAGTCAGTTCTTTCATCCCTCCTAAATTCCTCCCTTCTCTTATTATCCACAAATTTTTTCCCAAACTTTCTCTTCAATCCATAATTTCCATAACCATTTTTACCCTTCTTACCCTCAATCAATGGCTTGCTTATTACTTCAAAAAGAAAATGATACCATCCAACATCACCTTGCTCATTCATTCTATTCCCAGAAACAGAAATATCTAAATCTGACTTTGGAGATAAATATAATGACATGATGAAGAAGTTTATGGGTGTCATTCCATTTTATTCAGTGGATTCATCTAGAATGTCATGATCACTAATGCAATTCATGTCAACTTCATATTGCAATTTATATTAACCAGTTGGACAACTTTGTAGACAATGGTACCATAATTGTGTTCTATCATTCCTTATATATTTCTTTCTCATAGAATCTCTAGTTTCTTTCAAGTTTTACCTCAACTGCTACCATAAAGATGAAGCCTGTCCAAATTCCTTCAATGGTTGATGCCCCTTATTCTCTTCTCCTCCTCCCCCAGTGATATTGCTGCATAGTACAATGGAAAAAACCAAAAACCTGGCTCTAATATCACCTCAGATACTTGCTTACTACCCATTAACCTTAGGCTAGTCCTTTTCCCTCCTGGAATTCAGTTTCTTCACCTCTCACATGAGAAGGTTGGTTTGTATGCTTCTGGTGTACATTCTTGCCCCAGATCTGTTACCTGTGTTTTCTTTCCTCCTGAAATGTAAGGTCTCTAAGGTCAGAACCTAATAATTCTCCCTCCCCTATTGTGAAGTAATATATGGAAATGGATTCAGGTCTTGCTTAGGGTAAGTCCAGAGACTTTCATTCCTCATCAAACTCTGGCCTAGTTCCCAACCCAGATTCAGGATTTTTTAAAAAAAGATTTAAGTACAAGATAAAAGCAATGAAACTATCTTCATGGGATTTTTTTCATGCTTCTAATGATATCCTTCTCTTTTATATGTCTTTTCTAGATTTAGAGATATACTTGTGAATTGTTATTTGTTTCATTAGGAATCTTATTGTGCATATTATTACTCTTATACAACTTTTTTCCTGGGTGGTAACTATTTATTCCATCCATGTTAAGATTTGAGTATTAAGGTGGGTGGCTAGTAGGTATAGATTAGGCATAATCAAAATTATATGATGATCAATTTTGATGGACATAGCTCTTGTGAACAGTGAGGAGATTCAGACCAGTTCCAATGGTCTTGTGATGAAGAAAGCCATCTGTACCCAGAAAGAGGACATTGGTAACTGAATGTAAACTACAACATAGTATTTTCAATCTTTTTGTTGTCAACTTGCATTTTGTTTTCTTTCTCATTTTTTTTCCTTTTTGACCTGGTTTTTCTTGTGAAGCATGAAAATTGGGGAAATATATATAGAGAAAGTGCATATGTTTAACATATGTTGGATCACTTGCTGACCTGGGGAGGGGGTGGAAAAAAGGGAGGAGGAAAATTAGAATACATAATTTTGTAGAGGGTGAATGTCAAAAATTATGCATGTATATGTAGTGTTCTCGGTGGGTTTCTGGAGATCTTTGGGGCAGCTTTCCTTTCAATAGAGTAATGACCACAAGAATGGTCAGGTGTTAAAGTCCAAATCCTTTATTATCTCCTTCAAAGTCTTGTCTCCTTGCCTGGGGCTTCAGCTCGCTTTCTTAGAGACCTTTTGAAGTCTTGGTTTCAGTGAAGAGGTGCAGGAGGCCAGGCCAGCCACCAGCAGTCTGACTGAAGATGGAATTGAATCTTCTCCAGTCCTCCTTGCTAGCTGTCATATACTACTTTATCATAGGTGTGAATCTTGTGGAACTATATGAAGTACTAAGTACATGTGATGAACTAGAGAACTATTAGTCACCATGCTAAACTAGATAACAATCCATCAATTCCACTGACTTAACACCTTGTAAGAATCCTTGTTTTAAGTGCAAGAGTTCTGGCCCATAACATGCATGTATTTTGAAAATAAAAAAAAAAAACTTTAATTTAAAAAAATGCTTATTCTAAAAGTAGAGACAAGATGACAGAGAAAAGACAGCTACTCTCCTGAACTCTCCCTAAAATCCTCCTAAAAACCTTTAAATAATAGTATAATACAATATCTAGAGCAACAGAATCCACAAAAAGAACAGGATAAATAATTTTCCTGTCAAATTTATAAGGTAGGCAGGAAAGATCTGTTGTACGCAGGTGAGAGTGGAGCCATAGTCCAACACAGACTAGGTCAGTGCAGACAAAATCCCAGAAAATTAGGAGCAATACTTAGAAGCCACTGAATCTGCAGAAGCTAAAGTGGCTTCTTCCAAGTTTCTTAGTCCACACATTATAAGGGAACTGAATAACTGGAAAGAAATTACATCTGTCTCTTTGCTGGCACTGGGGTGCTTCGCTCATATTCAGATCTAGGTTATAGCCTAGGGTGGCAACATTAGGAGAAGAGCACACTATAACTTGTAGTTGTGATAGAGCAGGGATCCTTGTCAGGTTTTCAGGACAAACATTTAGCAATCAGACTATTAAAAAAATTTGAAGCAAGTTTGTCTAATAAAGCTTCATTGCTCAAATAAATAGAGAACTGAGTCAAATTTATAGAAATAGGAACCAATCCCCAAATGACAAATGATCAAGAGATATGAACAGTTTTCAGAGAGAGTAATCAAAGGTATCTTTAGCCATATAAGAAAATGTTCTTAACCACTATTAATTCAAGGGAATACATTTGAAACAATTCTGAGGTATTACCTCATATCTATTAGATTGACTAATAGGACAAAAAAAGAAAATGACAAACATTAGATGGGATGTAGAAAAATTAGACATTAATACAATATTGGTGGCATTGTGAATTTACTCAACCATATATTAGAGTAATTTGAAATGATACACAAAGGGCTATAGAACCAAGTTTACTGTATGACTTAGCAGTACTTTTACTAAATCTGAATTCAAAACTATATTTTAAAATAAAGGGGGAAAAACTAATGTGTACAACATATTTATAGCAGATTTACAGCAACTCTTTTCTTGTGGCAGAGAGAGGGAAAATCAATTGGAAAATGGCTGAACATATTGAACATATATACTTTTGTACTATAAGAAATTATGAGCAGGATGCTCTCAGAAAAACTTGGAAAGGCTTATCTGAGCTTACACAAAGTGAAATATACTGTGTTCAAAGTAACAGCAATATCGTAAGATGATTAGCTGTGAATGACAGCTATTCTCAATAATACAATGGAATGATTCAAAAAAACTCTGAAGGATTTACAATGAAAAAATGTTATCTAATCCTGGACAAAAAACCATGATATCTGCATAGCATACGTTTTTGTCTATGTTTTCTTTCACAACATGGCTCCTATGGAAATATGTATTATATGACTACACATTTATAATTTATCTTGAATTGCTTACCTTTACAATGGAGGAGGTGGGGAGGAAGAAAGGGTAATTTAGAATTTAAGGTTTTAAAAATAATTTTTAAATGTTTTATATGTACTTGGGAAAAATAAAATAATAAGAATTCAAAAAAAAAAAGCTGAATCCCTTACCAACTTCCCTTTTAAATAAAAGATAATAAAAAAATTCCTCAACCTCAGTTACATCAGATTTCTATACTGTTCTTTGACTTCATCCAAGGTTTTTCAAAGACTTTTCACATTTAATTAACAGCCTATAATTGAAACTTTTTGGATGATTGAACATCTTATCATTTATTTTAGTGGGGTCATGCAATGATTGATTTAATAATTCACTCAACTCTTATATTTACATACTAAAATTTTTGTGCCTATTGATGGTTATTAATTTCATAATTTAAAAGAAAACTTGAACAAATCAAGTTTAAATGCATCTTTATTTTATCTTACCCCCCTAGTTCTAAATTTCCAATAATTATCACCAATTGAATAGTGATACCTTATAACATCATCACAAGTCTAATAGTACTGCAAGCCCAAAGCTTAAAAGAAACTTTAAGTATTAAATACACATGGATTTCTTGAGGTTCATTCACAGTGGGGAAGTGTCATTCATTTACTGAGTGGCAGAGAAGAGTCTTGTACACAGAAACAATGATTCTGGATCTAGCACTCTTACTATCTAATATGCCAAGTCTGTATAGTTTGCTAGCCGGCAGTCAGGCTGTGAAGAGCTTCAGATTTCAAGTTAAGGATTTTAGCATATCCTAGAGGAAACATGGAGCTACCAAAGACTTTTGAGCAGAGGAGTTATGTCATCAGGTCAGTGTATGTGTTCCGTTTTTAAGCAATTATTTGGAAAGAAGGGAAACTAGACCAAGCACAAAAAAAAAGAAATTAGAATTATGTTGTCATATTTCAGACCCTAGGAGGATATGAGAGCCTTATGCAAGTAGAGATGAGATTCTACCGATGTTGGGGTTTAGGTGATTATAATTTGATTAAAATTATAAAGTAATAGAAATTGAGAGAGCAATTTCACATTAGCAATCCTGTTGAAGTCAGGAGGACCTGAGCTCAAATGTGTTCTCAGACACTTAACACTTCCTAGCTGTGTGACCCTGGGCAAGTCCTTAATGCCAATTGTCTCAGGGAAAAAAAATTAGAACAATCTAGTTGAGTTGAGGCAAAATACTGAAATTAGATGAGTAGGATTCATATGTTGATTTTCTTATTTTCTGTATGACTTGGAATAAGACTTTCCCTCTCTGGTCCTCCATTTCCTCAGCTGAGAAATGACCAGATTTGAACAGATTTTAGTTAAGAACCTAAACAGCTTTAAATACTGTGATCTTTAGAATCTTTGAAATGAGAACATTTCATAGTTATCCTCCAGTCACAAACTCTGGGAGAAAAATATATGTCTTCCCCTTGGGAAAATCTATTTCCGCAAAGCTAAACAATAATAGGTTCCAAAGGGGACTCTAGCATAGATTTTCCTGATCACACTGATTTGAAACAGTATTGGGCTATTTGAACCAATCTTGAGTCCAAGTATTTTAGTAGTACTTTTTATGATTTCTATGTCTTAGAATGTAAAATGCATTTTTTAAAATTTTCCTTTGTGGTAATGAAAATATCTCCTGTATTTACCCTTGAGTTCTCTCCTCCCTGGAATCCCAAGAGAGAATAACAAAAGAGTGAGAAGCAGTCCCTAGATTTCCCTACAGGGAGGAGATATTTGGATTGATGTCCCATGGATCTTTCTCCTGAGATGAATCCTCAAAAGTGTCTAGAGAAATGACTGATTTGAACTGATCACAAGGGAAAAAACCCTTCCTTTCTAAGCAACACCCAGATGCTGCTTCCTATTAGGAAGGACAGTAAGAGCTCCTGTGTGTAGGACTTGGAGACTTCTTTTCAGGCTAACTTCCAGGTAAAGATCAGTGTTTTTGCCATGTTAAACTTCAGTGATTCATCTGCTCTGGACTTAGACATGAGGGGTGATTGGCAAGATCAAGAATCACCAGCATTGGGAGGGGAAAGCAGATGTGTCCTCTGAGGTGGGCATATTGCTGGCTATGAATCTAGAGTTATAGCAGCAAAATCATATACCACTTCCAGGAATAACTTCCAACAAGGATACCCAGTAGACAAATGGTTCTCTGATTCCCCTTAAGTCCCAGTTTGGGGGGAGTGATGATTCTTGGTATCAGATGGACCTGGCAAGTTATGTACATGATAAGGAGTTAAAGAGAAGTTAAAGGACAACCACACAACTTGAGCATGATCTATGTAGGGTTACATCTAGAAACAGCTCAAAGGATGGCTACAGATCCAAATTCAAAGAAAACAAGGATGTGTTCCACTTAGAGGTGTTTTAATGCTTCCCCTGTCTCTGAAACATATATATTATGGAAATAGTCTTTGGTGTGAGTGGCCAGACTAGAGAACTTCCCTTCTGACTCTCCTTTGGATTAGTACTGTGCTTTGCGAGAGTTCTAAACCAGTGAAAAGTTCATGTCCAGTGTGGGAAGGATTCTCATTTTGATTTTTTACTGTAAGAGGAAGAAGTTATCTTTATTGTTCTTTTGTGATGGATGCTACAATGCTTGCTATGCTATAAGTATTCTACAAAAATTGTTTGAACTTTAGGAAAACAAATCTGTCAGGGAACTGGAACAGGTTTTTTATATATACATGTATATGCATATATGTATATATAAAATGAGACTTAACTCTGGGCCTATGAAGAAATCTGGTAAAACTTCCTTAGCATAAGAAGCTTTTCTCAAACAAACTAGGTTTATTGAGTTGTATATTCAATTTGCCTTGATTCAGAATTAAATTCATTTATTCCTTCACCATATATTTACTACTATGTTCAAAGTGGGAGGAATAGAAGGTTATGGGGAGAAAAAATGTCTTTAGAGTCGGGAAAGCATGCTTCTGACACATATTGTATGTCCCTGATTATCACTTAAATTGTCAATCTTTCAAAAAATCTGTTGAGACTTAAGTTATAGAAAAATTGCTTGACTACATCTGTAGAGAGATATGAAATACTCAAGGTTCTTTCAACAATGAAGTCATGGGTTTAGATTTAAGGAAAAAATACAAAATACAAAAATAAACATTGAGATAGTAAAAACAGACATCTTTAACCTCTTTTTGACTTATAACTTCATTGGGGAGATTAAGCAGGTATATGAAGAACAATAATTCAGCATATTGTACCAAAATATCTACGAGAGATCCAAATATGAAGAAAGTGAGGTGGGGGAAAGGATAAAGGAAAAAACACTTAGGTATCAAGGCACAGGTGACTGCATGAGTAAATTCACAGAAGGACATATCATGAGGTTGTCACAGTACTCACATTGGTAAGTGGTTCAGTTTACGTTATAAATATACTGAATCCTGCTCCCTTTTATAAAGTGGAATTATTATTGAAGCATCAATGACTATAAAAATATTTTCCCCCTAATTCCAGGACTGCTGCTCCTTACAAGATTCTCTGCTATTTTTATATTCAATTTTTATTTACTTTTGAAAAGGAAAATAGAGGTCGACACAAAATATCTCTTGCTAATTGAGCCTTTGAAATAATAAGGAAAGATACAGGGATTCAAAGGTAAGTTTTTGATGATCTAATTATATCATTGGAACTAGAATTGTTCCTGCTTAAATTGGATTATGGCAGGTTGGTTACTTTTATTATTAATCTTCACTTTCAATAATTACATTCTTAAAGATTACTGTTAACTGTAACTAGCTCTGATTGAAAAGACAATTGGCATTACTCTATTGCCAGCTCCACACTCAAAAACTTTTTCTTAGTTCAAAGTATCATAGATATACTAAGGTAAGAAGAGACCTTAGAATGGCATCTGACCCAATCCCCCTCATTTTACAGATGAGAAAATTGAAGCCTGAAGAATGAAATTTAGTTGCTCAAACCCACACAGCTATAAGTGGCAGTCAGGATTCTTCCAATTCTAAATTCAATGTACTTTCCATTTTGCCATGTAGTTTTGCAGCTGATACAGTTCTCAGGGGTTACAGCTGTATACAGAAACCATCCTCCTTAGTGTATTGTCGTTTCCATTTTCTGCCTGCCCCAGTCCCTTCCTCAGAAAGAAGTCTTATTCCTTCCTGGATCCCTAGGTAGATTAACCTCAACATTGGTGTTTTCCAGCTTTCAAAGTTCCGTCACATTTTCTGAAATGTTCATAATAAATACAGTTCTCTTTTGCCATTGTCCTTTCAATTACTGAAAGTCATAGAAGCAGAATAGAAACACAGAACTTTAGGGTTAGAAGGGACCTTAGATATCATTTGCTTCATATCCTTTATTTTAGGATGCCCAAAAGATGAAGTGGTTTCCCAGTCGTAGAAAGAGGACGTGATTGGGACTCAGAAGACCTGAATTCAGATCCTGAATCTATTACTTGCTACCTGTCCTACCTTAGATAAAGGATTTTAACTCTCTGGCTCTCCCTTATCTCATCTGAAAAATGAAGGGGTTGTACCAGATAAGTTTCAAAGCTCATTCCAGGTCTAAATTCCCAGTGCTTTGCATGGTACCTGAAATATAAGGAATGTCTATTCTTTGATCGTTTAAAATTTATGATACTATGAATTCCTGTCATCTGTTGTTTTGAGGAATGCAGCACAGCAGGGTTATATAGTGGTTACTACCTACAAAACTGACAAAAGTTAAAATATACTTAAAGATTCTTTTATTCTTCTGTTCATTCTTGTGTGGTCCGAATTGAGCAATATACTGGACTAATCCATCTTTGTTTCTTATTTTATTCAAGTCTTGCTTTTTTTAATAATATTTACCTCACTGTATGCATTTTGAATTTTATTTTTCTTACACATATAAAATGAAATAATTTGAAAATTATTTTAATTTGTGTTTTATTTTGGTTAATCTGATGGAAATGAGATTATGGAGTAAGGAAGAAAACTACTTGTTGACAATAGCATATGGGGAGAAACTCAGTACCTGCCTACAATGTCAAACAACATTTCAAATCTAATCTTGGATTTTTTACTGAAAGAAAATTAGTGAATAAATAAGGAAAAGAAATATTGTTGGGATTATTTTCAATTCTTCAAAAAAGTTCACATTGGAGACTAAATTATATAGAAAAAAGTCTGGAAAATGGAAATCAAAAATCTATAGTATTTATATAGTGTGTTATCTGTAATAATAATTATTATAGTACTATAATACATATTTGTGTATTATCTGTAGCACTTATTATTTCCAGCCTCAAATTCTTATTCCAACAAAAATAAACCTAGAAGGGATTAAGTAAAGGCAAGAATAAGGCTCTGTAAGTGAAAAAAATGGTAGGCCTGATGGCGTGGGAGAAAATATGCATTTATTGTACTCCTAAAGCAAAGAAAATAATTTTAAATAATTCTTTTTGTATTGTTTTCTCTGATAATAGATATATATCTTAAGAAGTAATAATTCTAATTGTCTAAGTGACTAATTCTAAATGGAATTAGAGATTTTAAAAGGGTCACATCAGCAATCAATGTCAAAGGGAGATTTTTAATCCATGCTCACTTTTTAAAAATTTGTTGGTATATTTTTATATAGCTTGTATGTTCCTTATATCCTTCTTCTATCCCTCTCAAAGAGTTATCCTTTATAACCAATATTTTTATGAGGAATAAAAAAGCAAAACTATTTGATACCTTAAAAAAATCTGACTTTAAATATTATTTTTTCACTCTTATAAACCTGTACTTTGGCATAGATAACTATAACTCTTTTGCAGCAGGTGAAGGAAATCTTTTAGCTCTAAAGTCTCTAACAATTTGTTAATTTTATGTTTTTTTCCATTCACTCTTCTCTTAGATTTGTCCATCCCTAATATCTATTCATTATTTAAGCAGCATTATTAATTACTCATTAAGTTTGTGCCTTTTTTTCTGCTCCCTGAATTATTGTTTCTTTTGCATTGTGACATTAAAAGTATGCTTTGTATTTCTCTCTTTTTATATTTATTTGCAAATTTTATATGTGTTGATATATGGACTATTTTTGAAAGTGACATATGATAGTGAGGATTATGTACATTTTAGTGGCCTTTTTCAGAAGGAAATATTTTAGCTCTAAATTCTTCAACATTTTGTTAATTCTATATTTTTCTATTTGTTTACACTTCTATTATATTTGTCCATCCCTGAAATCATTCCTACTGGGTCGAGTCTTTGCCCTTAGTAGCTTCTGCCAGGATGGGACTGGCCTCAGATTAATTCCAGTCTCTAATATAGCCAGTTATACTGTCCACCCCCCCAAATTCCTTGCATGGCTTTCTTTTCTCTCTTTCTTTAAATGGAAACACCTTCCTTTCTTATATATATTTGGAAGTAGTTTGTCTTCTTTTGCATGTGTACATATACACATACATTTGAATCCTATACTACTTCAGAAACACTGAAATACCTCAATCAGTTAACAACAAAAAGTTTTTAAGCTATTAAATAATTAGTTTAACTATTAGATTTTAAAAAATCTACCAAATGTCCTATATTTTCTTTGCCACTTACAATAATGCAGTTAAGCTGGTCTGTCCACTAAAAACAGACATCTAGGTGACAAAGAGAAAAGAGTACCAGATTAGAGTCAGGGAAACTTGCAAATTCAAATCTGGACTCAGACACATATTAGATGATCTTAGCCAACTCACTTAGCCTTGTTTGTATCAATTTCCACATCTGTAAAATGAGGTGGAAAAGAAATTGAAAATCATTCTACCATTTTGCCAAGAAAACCCAGCTGGACTTATAAAAGGTCAAAAATGACTGAATAACAACAACAAAAGCAAAATACCTTTACTCTGTTCTGTGATTTGTCCTGATTCACTATCCCCCTACCAACGGAATTAATCTTAAACAATATTTATTTGAGAGGGCTTTTGCTGCTAAGTGATGCTTGATCTGGCCATATTTTTTCAAACTTATCCTAGGTAGGAAAAATGGTAAGTATATCTCTGATGTTTAAAGAGGTTTTTTTGCCGTCTCACTGGATATTTAGGAGACATCTTAAACTCATACAAAACAGAACTCATCTTCCTTCTCCCCAAAATCTTCCAGTTTACCTACCCTAGTAGGTAATGCAGTGCCATCCTCTCCATCCTTCTTGTTCACAGACTAGGAGTCATCCTGGATTTTTCACTATACTTCATATTCTCCCCCATATGGGTATGAGAGCTTGGGAGCTATTGCTAAGGGTCTGTTCATTTCATCTTTGCACTTAGCTCTCAAATGTTCCCTTTGTTCCTCTCAGTCACTGCCACCACTCTAATGCAGACCCTCACTACCTAACCAACATTTTTGCAAAAAAATTGCCTCAAGTCTCTCTGCAGTTCAATCCATCCTCCTTTTAATCATTAAAGTTATTTTCTTAAGGTACAGATCTGATCATATCACTATATCACCTTATTCTATAAATTCCAAGGGCTGCCTATTGGCTGGAGAAGAAAATATAAAATTCTCTGCTTGATGTTCAGAATCCTTCACAGTTTCCTTTCCTAGTTTTATAGTCTTCTTCCCCAGTGCTATTCTTCTAGCTACATACTGGCCTCCTGGATGTTCCATAAACAAGACATTCCATCTCTGAGCTCTAACCATTCTTTCTGGCCATCTCCCTTGGCATACTCTCCCTTCTCCCCCCCAACTATTGATCTTCCTGGCTTCTTAAAGGCCCAGCTAAAATCTCACTTTCTACAGTAAGCCTTCCTCAAACATTCTTAATCACAACATCTTCCCTCTACTAATTACTTACCATTTTTCCTGTATATAGTTTGTGTGTACATAATTCTTAGTATGTTGTTGCACTCATTAAATTGTGTGTTTGTTGAGACAAAGGACTGTTTTTTGCTGCTTTTTATATCCCCAGCACTTAGCATTGTTCTTGGCCTATGGTAAACACTTAATAAATTATTATTGAATTGAATTTCATCACTTTACATTTGGGTAAACAAAGGCCCAGGGAGCTAAAGAGACTTGCCCCACATCACAGACACAATCCAGAACTTGTTCCCCTTCACTATGTTACATTTGCTATTGACCAGCAATAATTATCTTTTGGGACCTGAGTTCAAATCTGACCTCAGATACTTAACACTTCCTAGCTGTGTGACCCTGGGCAATTGCCTCAGCAAAATAATAATAATAATAATAATTATTATTATTATTATTATTATTTGTCTTCTGGTGCCTATTTGAGCTGTAGCTTACATTATATTTTTCCCTTTTTATTTTGGATTCTAAAAATTAACTATAACATCTCTAAAACTGATTGTTTTAAGATCTGAAAAACATAAGGAATAATGCCTAAACACTATAATTTAATTCAGTAAATAATCAAAATTCAAAAATATTTCTCAGCTGTCATACTTGACTATCTCTGTCACAGGAGGATGTGGAAAAATCAGACACTGATCACAGAATTTATCCTTCTGGGATTTCCTGTCAAGCGAGAAATACAGATATTCCTCTTTGGGCTCTTTTCCTTGTTCTATGCTGTCACTCTTCTGGGGAATGGCATCATCCTGGGACTCATCTGTATGGATTCTCACCTCCATATTCCAATGTACTTTTTCCTTTCACATCTAGCCATTGTTGACATGTCCTATGCTTCAAACACTGTACCAAAGATGCTTGTAAGCTTATTGAACAAAGATGGAACCATATCTTTTGTTCCCTGTATAATGCAGATGCTTTTGTATTTGGGCTTTGCCCATGTGGAGTGTCTTATTTTGGTGGTGATGTCTTATGATCGTTATGTGGCAATCTGCCATCCTCTCAGATATGCTGTTATCATGACCTGGAGAAAATGTACTGTTTTGACTCTCATTTCCTGGGCATTTGGTTTCCTCCTTGCCCTGATCCATGTGGTTCTCTTTCTGAGACTGCCCTTCTGTAGATCCAGAGAAATCAACCACTTCTTCTGTCAAATCTTGTCTTTGCTCAAGATTGCATGTGCTGATATTAAACTCAACCTCCTTGTTATCTTTATAAGTGCTGTGATCATCCTAGTTGGACCTCTCAGCTTGGTTCTGATCTCCTACATGCATATTCTCTCTGCCATCCTGAGGATCCAGTCTAGGGAAGGTCAGAAGAAAGCATTCTTTACCTGTTCCTCCCACCTCTGTGTAGTTGGGCTTTTCTTTGGTAGTGCCATCATAATGTACATGACCCCCAAATCCAAGGATCCGGAGAAACGACAGAAAGTCCTCTCCCTATTTTATAGCCTTATTAATCCTATGCTGAATCCCCTCATTTATAGCCTGAAGAATGCAGAGGTGAAGGCTGCTGTGAAAAGAGTGTTGAGGAAAGAAAATCATTTCTAAAACATGTGACTTGCTCATAACCAGTTCCAATTCTTTGTTATTATTGGTGCTTTTCATCTGTCTGGTATAAATCAAAGATGTCTGCTTTTTCTGTATCTCTGACTAGTAATTTTATTGTATTTTAAAGTTTGTTTTTAATACATATTGCTTTATGAATTATGTTTGGAGAAAAAAAATCATAGCAAAAGGAAAAAACCATGGGAGAGATAAAAAAACAGAAAAAAGAAGTGAACATAGCATGTGTTGTTTTATAATCAATCTCCTTAGATTTTTTTTCTGGATGCAGATGGAATTTTCTAACCAAAGCCTACTGGGATTGCTGTGGGTCACTGAACTGCTGAGAAGAACCAAGTCTTTCCTAGTTGATTATCGCACATTCTTGTGGTTATTGGGTTCAATGTATTCCTTGTTCTGCTTGTTTTGCTCAGCTTTAGTTCAGATAAATCTTTCTAGGCCTTCCTATAATCAGCTTGTTCATCATTTTTTATAGATTCCCTTACCTTCATCTACCACAGCTTGTTTAGCCACTCCCCAATTGATGGGCATCCACTCTTTTTTCAATTTTTTTTTTGCTACCACTAAAAGAACTGCTACAAACATTTTTATGCATATAGGTCCTTTTCCCTCATTTATGATTTCCTTGGGATATAGAGCCAATAATGGCACTGCTGGGTCAAAAGGTATGCACAGTTTTATAACCTTGTGGGGCATATTTCCACACTGCTCTCCAGAATGATTGTTTCACAACTCTATCAACAATGGATTAATGTCCCAGTTATCCTACATCCCCTGACATTTATCACATTTTTTTCCTGTCAGCCAATCTGAGAGTTGTGTAATTTTAAAGACTCTGGCTTCTACCCTATTTGTTTTCAAAAAAGTTTATTCTTCATTAGATTCTCCTTATTTAGCTATACTAATTTAAAGAATTCATCTTTAAATCCTGTGTGTGTGTGTGTGTGTGTGTGTGTGTGTGTGTGTGTGTGTACCTAAGGAGAGATTCAAGATGTAAAGTTTACATTGGGTTTATGTCTCATGATGAGTAAAAATTATTTGCTTCCAAAAATTTGAGAAATAAAAAAAAAACTATTTAATTCTAAAGTCTAGAGAAATTAAGATACATAGATATCCCAAACAGAACAGAGTGATTACTAGTCATTCACTTATTGATCTTGACCTCATCCTTCCACCTGTCTTGATCTTAGAATTGGATTTTTTTTTAATTTTTCTTTCTATTTGTAAAGGATGCTAGTAGAAGCCCATAACTGGAATATTATCCAGTGCTGGTAGAATTCCATAGACTGCTAGTCCCATGACTTATTAATCACATAATCGTCTACCTTGTTAAGTTCCCTGAGTAAATGTTTGACATAATGTAATTATTTTCCTTATTACTCTTTACAAAGCACTATCCTCCATACTAAAGGTGGATCTTACTTTTCAAAGAGTCCATAGCAGGGACTTCATCCAACCTCCTAAACCATATAAGAATACTTCCATTGTATGAACCTTGGATGAATTCTTGGATAAATTATTTTATTGATTGAAGAGACCTTGTAGGTTAGTTAAAATTATTGTCTCAGATGCTTTTGTTTTATAATGTTTTAATGCAATAATATGTGTTATTGTATATTAGTTATTTATGTTTACATTTTAGCAGAATGTAAGGCTCCTAAATCCAAATTACCTTTATATTTATATTCCCATCAGATTGTACATGTCTGTCATATAGAAGGTATATAATAACCAATCATTGGTTGATTAATTATTCTTTTACATTATAAACAAAATATGGGTATCTTAAATATTTTTAAAGTTCTTACCATCTAAGGACACTATGGTGTGTATTGTAGAGATTATTTGAATAAATGTTAGATAAAAGAATGAATATAATGTGAACTCCTATTCAGAATAATGATGGTAATAACAATAAATTTTTTCTCCATTTTATGAAGGAGAAAACTGAGTCTCAGAAATAGAAGACTTGCCGGAAAGTCTCTGATCTAGTAATTATAAGAGCTGAGTTTCAAAGTGATGTCTGTCTTCTTTTCAATAATCCAAATAAGTTGTCTGCCAACCTCTGCTTGAACACTTTCAGTGACAGGGAGTTTACTATCTTTATGGGTAGTATTCATTGATGCATAAGTTTAATTAAATGTGTTCTTTTTTAACATTAATCCCAAATATGACTTCCTATAACTTTCACCCATTTATCCAAGTTTTTTTCCTGAAATTATATGGCATAAATCTAGTTCTTTTTTACAGGGAATCTTATTAATGGGAAATATCCTAAGCCTATGAGTTTAGCATATACTGCATAACAACAGTTTCCCTGATCCAAATCTTGAAAGATTAAGGGGATCTTTAGGTCAATAAAATAGATTTGATAAAGTATGGATTTGGAATTATATGTCTATAAGATTAATAAAAACTTCCCAGAACTATCTACTAGTGATACAGAGGATTTCTTTGTATATTATGTTATAACTAGCTTCATGAGCAATCCTAATTATGGTAAAGAAGAAAGAGATTTTCACAGAAAGCAAAAATGAAATTGAAAGAGAATTGGAAGAGTTCTGATAGTAGCTTCTTAAAGACCATGACTTGTTATTTTTTTTTAAAAAAAATCCTTATCTTAACACTGAAGACAGTGCTTTTCACATAAAATATATTTTATAAATATTTGTTTGATAACAATAGCTCAGACTAGTTCTCTGTGAAACTGAATATACTGTGTTCGCAGGATAAAATACAGGTTCGTTATGGGTGACAACTAATGTGGTTATATTAATACAGTTGGAGCCAAAGGGCCTGGAGAGGGGTTTTTTTTTTTATCTTCATGCAAAATAAGGGAAATTTTGCTTTAGACTGTAAGGTTAAAGAGCATATGGTACAAAGAGAAGATAATTTTATAATAGATTTAGAGCCAGAAGAGACCTCAGAGGTCACATCTTCCAACTCCTTCATTATAACATTAAGGAAATTAAAAAATTAAATGACTTGTCCAAAATCACACAAATAATAAGGGAAAAAGCTGGAATTTGAACTGATCTCTTCTGTTTCCAAAAAGACAACTAGATAGCTAAAGTGCCAAGCCTATAGTAAGAAAGACTCATCTTCTCCAATTCAAATCTCTCTTTAGACACAACTAATTTTATGAACCTGGGCAAGATAACTCTGTTTGCCTCAATTTCCTCAACTGTAAAATGACTTGGAGCAAGACATGGCAAACTACTTCAGTATGTTTGCCAAGAAAACCTCAAATGAAGTTACAAAGAGTTGACATGACTGAAATAACTTAGCAACCTGTCTCCAAACCCAGTGCTTTCTCAACTATTGTTAGGTTTACAAGGTGAGAACTCAGGTTGTCTGGACAGTTCTCTGGCTCAGAATTCACACCGTTGGTTCGGACCTTTAAAGGGAGTTTACACCTTTGGAATTCTGAGGGAGCAAGTTCATTGGTTGAAGTGTTTCTCACAAGCCCCGTTGAGTTCTCACTACAATTTCTGCGAGGATAAAAGAAAACAACATTGGACCCAGAGAGTTAGTCTACTCTGGGACAGAGTTGGGACGGCACTCTAGAGGAAGAAGAGTCTAGTCTGGGATTGAATTGAGACAGCAGTCCCCAAGGACAATTTAGAGATGACCGGACCTTTACAATTCAGGACCCTAACAAGTCTCCACTCTCCTACCAATAGGACTTTTCTGAAGTGTGACCTTGGGCCTCCCCTACTGCATCAGTGCAGCTGAAGTACCTCCTGATGGGTCCTAGGAGGAACTGTATTGCCCCCCACCCTCTTAGCCCCTTGCTTCTGAGACTGTCTCCCATTATGTTATCCAGAAATCTTTTATAGAAAATGAGGGCTCCCTGGAGTGGTGGAGGAGGAGGATGTTAGGATTACAAGGTGAGAATTCAGGTTGTCTGGACAGTTCTCTGATGTTAGGATTACAAAGTGAGAACTCAGGTTGTCTGGACAGTTCTCTGGCTCAGAATTCACACCATTGGTTTGGACCTTTAAAGGGAGTTTACACCTTTGGAATTCTGAGGGAGCAAGTTCATGGTAGAAGTATTTCTCACAAGCCCCGTTGAGTACTCACCTTGCAATCCTAACATCAGAGAACTGTCCAGACAACCTGAGTTCTCACCTTGTAATCCTAACACACTATATCATGAGAACTCCCTGACCTGATTTCTGTGTCTAGAGAATTTCACTCCCATCCCATCCGTACCGAGATCAATTTCAATTCTTTCAAAAGCATCAGAAAGCGTACTGGTAGGAATAAAACCTCCAAAATACTATACTATGACATCCTTTCTAATAAACTGGTACATGAAAAACTGAAGTTAGAGCTCTCAGTAGCCTCTGCATTGACTTAGGACCTTCAATTATGTTGACATCTTGGTCTCTTATGGCTAATGCAACTGCTTCACCAGGTTATTTCAATCAGCAGATGACTTTGAATATAGGAGTGTGTGTGTGTGTGTGTGTGTGTGTGTGTGTGTGTGTGTGTGTGTACATTTTAAACAATATAAAATCTGATCTTATAATCATATCATATCTTAATGGCAAGTCCAAGTAAAATTCCTCCATGTATTACCTTGGTTGAGACCATGATACACTGTCACTTTGGATTTTGACATTAAGTTGTCTCTTCTCAAAAGATTTCTTTCAGTCTAACAAAAGGGATTGATTTCATGCCAATCATGGAAACTAAATTGCTGTCACCACATCAAATGTGTTCCTTGAGATAGTAAGGTGATAGGTAGGTGTACTACAAAAGGAAAAAAGGAAAAGAAGGGCAAACAGCAAATTTGATGTTTTTGAGAAACATCGTAGGGTTTTTTCATAAGATCAATTGCATGTGAAATCAGCAAACAGAAGACCTCTGCATTTATCCTCTAAGAGAATTGGAACTACTTTATTTTTATTTTCCAAAATAAATATTTATTGATAAGAATATATTTATTTTATATATTTTGCAAATCCTTATAATGTCTACTTTATATTTATTTTAATTTTTCTCAATTATATGTAAACATTTTAACATTTTAAATTTAATTTACATTTATTTTTAATTTATAAAACAACACAAGAATTTCCAAAATATGGTAGAATAGAGTTTATTACATATGAAATGGCAAATTTTATATACATCTTGCTATTCTTTTAAAATACAATAATTGTCATGTAAATTTATTTTCCCTTTTTATTGCCTACTCAGCCTATAGATGGCTACCATTAGATCCAAATATGTGTGTGTTTGTATAAAATATGTATGTATGTAAATGTGTATGTATCTGCAAAATTGCTCTATACATATTTCTATTTATCAGTTCTTTTTGTAGATGCAAATAGTGTCTTCCTTCATACTTTCTTTGTGGTTAATTTGTTATCTCTAATAATCAAAATGACTTATTTACTCAAAGTTGTTTTTACTGTATACAACATTCTCTTGGTTCTGCTCATTTCTCTCTCTATTATCCATATTTTTTCAAGATCATGCACCTTCTCATTTCTTTGAACACAGTAACACTCCATCACAATCATATACCACAACCTGTTAAATCATTTTCCAGTTGATTGGTTTCATTGCAATTTTCATTTCCTTGCCACCACAAAGAGAGCTGCTATAAATATTTTAGAACATGGGTACTTCTCCTTTTTTCCTATTTATCCTTGGAAACAGAGCCAATAATGGTATTGCTAGATCAAATGATATAGTTAGTTTAAGAACTTTAAGAACTCTTTAGGTATAATTGCAGATAGCTTTCCAAAATTATTGGATTAGTTCACAACTCCACCAAGAATGGATGTGTCAAATTTTCCCACATAATCTTAAATAGTTGTCATTTTTACTTCAATCATTTTAAGTCTAAAATAATACCTCAAAGTTGTTTTAGTATGGATTTCTCTAATCAATAAGGATTTAGAGATTTTTTTGATTATAAATTATTTTTATTTCTTCATCAGAAAACTGTCTGCTCATATTCTTTGGCCATTTATCCACTGGTAATGATTTATTTTCTAATAGATTATTTAAAATTCTTTACATATATAAGATATGAGACTTTACCTGAGAAACTGTCTATAAAATTTTTCTCCCAATTTTCTTCTTTCTTTCTGATCTTGATCACATTGCTTTTATTTGTGCTACATTTGTTATTGACTATCAACAATTATAATCCTGTTCCTATCTGAACTGCATTTTTATTACATTTTCTTTGTGTTTTATTTTTGATCCTAAAAAATAACCCTGATATCTCTATAATTGTGTTTTAAGATCTAGAGAACATAAGGAATACTGCTTAAATATTATAATTTAATTCAGTAAATAATCAAGATTCAAAAATATTTCTCAGCTATCATGCTTGACTATCTTTGTCACAAAAGGATGTGGAAAAATCAAACACTGATCACAGAATTTATCCTTCTGGGATTTCCCACCAGACTAGAGATACAGGTGTTCCTCTTTGTTCTCTTCTCCTTATTTTATGCCATCACTCTATTAGGGAATGGCATTATCCTGGAACTCATCTGTCTGGACTCCCATCTCCATATTCCCATGTACTTCTTCCTCTCACATCTGGCCATTGTCAACATGTCCTATACCGCAAACAAACTACCCAAGATGCTTGTGAATCTATTGAACAAGGATGGATCTATCTCCTTTGCTCCCTGTATATTACAAATGTATTTGTATTTGGCCTTTGCCACTGTGAAGTGCCTTATTTTGGTGGTGATGCCCTATGACCATTATGTGGCAATCTGCCATCCTCAGATATGCTCTGAGATAGCTCATCATGAGCTAGAGATTGTGTACCACTCTGACCACAATTTCCTGGATATTCAGTTTTCTCCTTGCCATAGTCCATATGATTCTCTTTTTGAGGCTACCCTTTTGTGGACCTAGGAAAATCAATCATTTCTTCTGTCAGATCATGTCTTTGTTCAAGCTTGCTTGTGCTGATACTAGACTTAACCAGCTTGTTATGTTTTCAGCCTGTGTGTTTGTCCTAGTTGACCCTCTCAGCTTAATCCTAATCTCCTACATGCGCATTCTCTATGCCATCCTGAGGATCCAGGCTAGGGAAGGAAGAAAGAAAGCATCCTCTACCTGCTCCTCCCACCTCTGTGTAGTTGGACTCTTCTATTGTAATGCTATCATACTATACATGACCCCCAAAACCAGCCATCCTGAGGAGCAGCAGAAAATTCTCTCCCTATTTTATAGCCTCATTAACCCTATGATGAATCCCCTATTTTATAGCCTGAGAAATGTAGAGGTGAAGGGTGCTCTGAGAAGAGTGTTGGAGAAGAAAAAACAATTCCAAAACATGTGACTTGCTCATAAGCAATTACAATTCATTAGTATTTTCAGTGTTTTTCATCTGCCTGAGTATAAATCAAAGTTATGTGCTTTCTCTCTACCTGTGACTAAATAATTCTAGAGACTAATTTTGATAGTGTTTTGTTATTTGTGATTTATCATCAAACCCTTTGTGTGTGTGTCTGTGTGTATACCTAAAGAGTTAATCACAATGTAACATTTATATTGGGCATATATGTTATGCTCAGTAATAAATATTTGTTTTTAGTGGTATGAGTGTATAGAAATATATATATATATATTTATGTATGTATATACACATACATATGTACATATGTGTATATTTGAATGTATGTATATCCCAAATTGGATAGATAATAGGAGTCACAGATTGATTGATCTTGACCTCATCCATCCATCTTGATCCTACATTTGGACTTCTTTTTTTAAATTTTTAAATTTTTCCTTTTTTAATACCAAAGGACTTAAGTAGAAGTCTACATCTTCTATATTGTCCATCCCTGGTGGACCTTCATAGACTGTTGGTCCCATGACTATTAATCACTCAATGACAAGTGAAAGGTATTTCTCATTCCTTCTGATATCATGTAGCTGCCTCTTCCTTCAGTCTCCTTTGGAAGGAATATTCTTCTACTCCCATATTATTTTTTGTAAAGTGTATCTTCCATACTAAGGATGGATCTGAGAATTCAAAGTGGTATTAGAAGTTACTTCATCCAACTTCCTAACCTAGAAAAGAATACTTCCATTGTATAAATCTTAGATGAATTATTGAATAAATTATTTTATTGATAGAGAAGTCCTTGGAGGTTGGATAAAATATCTGTTGTTTAATGTCATAGCTTTTGTTTTACAACTTTTAATGCAATTTATATGCTACTGCATTTAATTATTTATGTTTCTGTTTTAGCAACATAAAAGACTCCCCAGCAAAAATATAACTTTTATATTTATATTCCCATCACTCTGCACAATATCTGTCACATAGAAGGTATATAATAAATATTCATTAGTTGCTTAAATTGCCCACTAGATTATAATCAAAAAGGGCATCAGTCATTTTGATAACTTCCATCAGCTAAGAACACTATGGTATATACTATAAGTACACAAGAGATTATTTAAATAAATGTCAGATGAAGGAATGAATCTAGTATGAGCTCCTACTCAGAGAATAATGTTAATAATGATACCAATTCATTTTTATGTAGTTCTTGAAAGCATATTTTCCTACACTAATCTTATGAATGGAATAGTATAAATTTTTTCTCCATTTTATAAAGAAGAAAGCTGAAACTCAGAAAAGTTAGAATTCTAACACAAAATCTATTCAGCGAGTAATTATAAAAGTTGATCTACCCCTATGAGTTTGACACATATTGCATAATAGAATCAGTGGGGGCCCTTAGGCCAATAAGATGGATTTAATAAAATGTAAATATATGGAATCTGATATATCTAAGAAGAATAAAAACTTCCTGGATCTATCTGTCAATGATAAATGACCACCTTCATGAAAAATAAAGAAAACTATTAGCTTTAGACTGGAAGGTTAAAAAGGAAAAGAGAGCTTTTAGGAAAGATCAGTGATGATTGAAGGAGCAAATGAATCAAACAAATTGTCAGAATTACGACAGGTAAGAAAAGAAATAATGTAAAATACCTTAATAGACATCTCCAAATGAATAACTGCAGATTTTAAAACATGAAGCAAAAATTAATAATGTTAGGAACATTTTAAGAAAGGTCAAAGTTTTAAAAGAATTTGAAGATTTATTTTAAATCTCAAGGGGAACTCTAGAAATACAACATTGCACAGAGCATAATACACTGGGCCTGGAAACAACGAGACCTGAACCTATTTACATCAATTTCCTCATCTGTAAAATAAGCTGAAGAAGGAAATGGCAAACCATTCTAATATCTTTGCCAAGAAAATCCCAAATGGAGTAGCAAAGAATCATGCTTGATTAATAACAACAATAACAACAACAACAAAAAAGATTATAAGGAAATAATGAAGAAAATAACAAGAATAATATTATGGAAAGCATAACAGACACAATTAACAACATATCTACTAAATTCATTTTATGACACAGATACAGTGTTGATACCTAAACCAGGAATAGCTAAAACTAAGAAAGAAAATTATAGATGAATTTTCTTGATGAATATTGATGCAAAAATGTAAATAAAATATTAGCAAAGAGATTACAGCAACTTATCATCAGATAATACACTATGACCAAGTAGGATCTATACCAAGAATTATCAGGAAAATTATCAACATGATTGATTATATCAATAACAAAACTAACAAATCATATGATTATACCACACACAGGAAAAGTGTGTGACAAAATGCAAAATCCATTCCTATTAAAAAAACACTAGAGAGCATAAGTATAAGTAAAGTTTTCCTCAAAATGATAAGTAACATAGATTCTGGTTGTGGTTTCCTCTAGGGCAGTGAATTTCTAGCCAGTCCTTCTGTGGATTTCAGTGAAACCATTACTGTCAATTTACATTGGAAGTCACTAAGAGGCTAATGAGAAAATATCCAATCTAATATCTTCTAGAATCTTTTAAAATCATAAGGCTTTCCTTTCTTTTAAGGAGACTCACTTCTCTCCATCAAATGGTTCTTCCTAAACTTTTCATTAGGCAGAATTATTCCATTTCACTTAATTTGATGGAATTTCTCCAGTTTCAAATACTTTTCAGCATAAGGAACCAGGTGTAACTGTAACAAGTATAAATATGAAAAGCTACATATGAATGAAATCATTTTAAATGCACGGAGGGCACTGAACTGTTCAAAGGACCTGTAGTAACTAATTCTAATTTATCTTATTATTGTAAAGCTCCAAAAAGAGATAAAATGATTAGCACATTGCCTGGCAGATAGCAGGTCCTTTTACAATGCTAATTCCATTACCCTTTCCCTTTTAAATAAAAAGCCAAGACAAAATACTTCAGCCAATTAGATCATACTTCTATAAGTTCCATTTCAGTTCCTCCAAACATTTTCAAAGATTTTAACACTTAAATAAAAGTCTACGGTTGAGATTATTGGGATTATTGATTTTCCTATTATTTATTTTAGGTGAGGTGAGATAATAATTGATTTACTAAGTTACTTGCATACTGAAGTCTTCATAATTAAAAAAAAAAACTTGGGAAAAACACAATATTAAATGCATGCTTATTTTTCTCCTAGGCACTAGATTGATATTTTCAGTAACTGCCACCCATTGAATTGTGGTATCTAACAATAGGATCATAGATCTAATGGTACAGTAAGCCCCAAGATAAAGGAGGCTTTGTGGATTACATTCATGTGACTCCATTGAGGTTTATAGAGGGGAAGTGATATGAGTTCATTCATGTAGTGAGTAACAAAAATGAATCTTCAACACAGATCTTCTGACTGTGGATCTAGCACTTTTATTTTTCCAATATGCCCTGTCTGTACAGTTGGTGGCAGTCAGACTGTGGAGAACTTCAAGTTATAGACTGAAGACTTTGTAGTCCTCTGTGGAAAGAGTTAGCTACCAATGATTTTTTAGCAGAAATGTTGTGATATCAGGCCAATGTCTTAGATTTGGAATCTATTAGGAGTCAGTTGGAAAGAGATGGTACTGTAACAACAAGAATGAGAAGAGCAAGAACAACAACAATTAAAAATAAATATTCCAGACAATAGGAGGAGTTGAGGGCCTTTAGCAGGCTTCTGACTACATAAGTAAAGACAAATTTTAACAGCTATTGGATTCAAATAAGATTAGACAAATTTCCAATTCTAAGATTTTTAGAACTATTAAACCTGGAAAGTACTAGAGACTGAAAGAGCAATTTGACATTAACTTAATCCACTGAATTGAGCAAAATGGTGAAATTACATGAGTAAGACATACATCTTGATTTTCTTATTTTCTGTATGACCTTGTAAAGTCCTGGTTCTCCATTTCCTCATCTCAGAAATAAACAGATTTGAACAAACTACATCTAAGATCCTCTCCAACTTCAAAGCCTATGATTCATAAAATCTTTGAAAGTAAAAATATTTCATAGTTATTTCTTTCCAAGTCATAACTTCTTGGAGAAAAATATATGTCTATCCCTTGGGAAAATCTATTCTCATAAAATTAAATCATAATAGGTTTCCAGGGGTCATAGTTGATATTTTCTTGATCTCACTTTCTATGTTATATTTTGTGAGGCTGCTTCAGGATTTGAAGCAATATTGGGATATTGAAGCTATAACAAGTTTAAGTTTTGGGGTATTATTACTTGTGATATAATCCTAAGGGATATAACTTGCTATTTCTTGAGCTCTCTATGGATTTACAAAGATATCTCCTGTATTTACTCCTGAACCCTCTCCCTGTATTCCCAAGAGAGAATAAAAGAGAGTGAGAAGCAGTCCCTAAGTTTCTCTATAGGGAGGAGATGTTAGGTATGATGTCCCATGGATCCTTCTCCTACACTAAATCCTCAGGAGTGTCTGGGAAGGTTGACTGATTTGAATGAATCACATGGGGGAAAAAAAAACCAAAACCTTAATTTCTAAGCAACACCCAGATTCTGCCTCAGTCACTGTTAGGAAGGGCAGTGTGTAAGACTTGGGAACTTCTCAAACTACCCTACAGGTAAAGACCAATGGTTATGCCATGCTAAGTTTAAGTAGTTCATTTTCTCTGAATGGTGACTTAGACATGAGAGAAAAGTGATGAGATAAGGAATCACCAGCACAAGGAGAAAACAACAGATGCTTCCTCTGAGCTGGTATATTCCAGGCTATGAAACTAGATTAACAGCAGAAAAATCATGCACCACTTCCAGGAATAATTTCCAAGAAGCATTCTTAGTAGATAAGTAGTTTTTCTGATTCCACTGTAGATAAGTAGTTTTTCTGATTCCACTCAGATCTCACTTTTTGGGGCTGGGTGATTCTTGGTGTCAGTTATATTTGTCAAGCCGTATCCTTGATAAAGAGGAAGTTAAAAAGAAGTAAAAGAAACATTCTATAATTTGAGTATGACCTTTGCAGGTTACCCATGGAAGCAACTCAATGTGACAATCCAAACTGAAGGAGAACATGGAAGTGTTTTGCTTAGAGGGATTCTGATGCTTCTCCTGTCTCTGAAACATACATATTCTGGAAATAGTCTTTGCAGCAAGTGGCCAGATTACAAAATTTCCTTTCTGACTATACTTTGGTTACCCTGGGTAGAGAGGATCAGTACTGTGCCCTGTGAGAGTTTAAAGAAGGGAAAAGTTTAATGACCACTATGGGAAGGACTCTCATTTTGGTTTCTTACTATACAAGGGAGAAGTTACCTTGATAGTTTTATTTTTCCTCTGATGAATGCTACAATACTTGTTGTACTGTAACTATTCTACAGAACTGTCTATAATTCAGATAAAAACAAACTAGTGAAACCATGAAAATAAGTCAAATACATACATAATGTGTTTTTAGAGTAGCCATGGGCCTATGAAGAAATCTGGTAAACCTTTCCTAACATGAGAAGCATTTCCCAATAATATCAGTTTATTGACTTGTATATTCAATGTGCTTTGATTCAGAATTGCATACATCTGTTCATTATTTTTTTCACTATATATTTACTATTATGTTCAAAGTAAGTAGTGTAGGATAATAAGTAAAGAATTTTCTTTGAAGTCTGGAAAATATGCCTCTGGCACATATTGTATGTCCCTGAAATAATCATCTCTCAGTCTCCTAGAAAATTCTGCAAGACTAAGTTATTGAAAAGTTGCATATATACATGAATGGAGGAGATCTTCAATACTGATATTTTCTAACTTTCAAAGTTTTGTCACATTTTCCAAAATGTTCATAATAAATGCAAAGTGCTCCTTTAATAATGTTTGTTTGAATTACTGTAGGTTATAGAGCACAATAGAACACAAATATTTAGATTTACTTCAATTTCTTTATTTTAGGATGTCCAGAAATGCAAAGTGGCTTCCTCAAAGTCATTTTTGATAGCTAATGTGATGCAACAGAAAGAGAGCTGGATTGGAAATTTAATTATCTGAATTCAAATCCTAGTTCTACTCCTTATTACCTAAGTGACCTTGGCCAAGGGACCTGGGCTTTCTGGCCCCCACTTCTCTCATTTTAAAATAAAGAAGATGTTACAGATAATTTTTAAAGCCTATCCCAAGTCTAAATTCCCAGTGCTTCTCACAGTGCCTGGTGCATAGTAAGTACTTAATGAACCTTTGGTTCATTAGATTGGTTAATTAAAATTAAATTTAAAATTTATGATGTGATGAATTCCTACCATCTTTTATTTGCACCCATGCAGCACAAGCCAGTTCTAAGCAGATTATATTCTTTATTTTTGTCTTCATTCTTGGACAATTCAAACGGAATAAGGTACTCATTGTTTAATTTCTGTTTTTTAATGTAGTTTCCTTACATTTGTATATGATATTTTCCAAGTTATCTGCATTTTGTGTTTCCCTATTCTTATACATGTAAAATAAAATAATTTAGGAATTAGTTTAATCATGGAACTTTTATTATGATTTATCTAATATACCTAGGTCATAGAATATAAAGAAGAAAATTGTTGATTGCAATATATGGGGAAAATCTCTGTACCTGTCTACTATATCAAACAACATTATAAGTTCTAATCTTTGTTTTTGTACTGAAGAAGAATGTGTTTATATAGGCAAATCTTATTGATGTCATTTTTTTTAAAGTTGTTCAACACATTTCACATTTGAGACTAAATTTATTGTACAGTTAAAGGCCTGAGATATGGAATCAAAAGGACTAAATTAAAATGTTAGCTCTGTACACGAGTCATTTCCCTCTGGACTTTAGTTTGAATACTGTGAAGAATTTTCCACCTTCTCTGGATGGTCTATTCCAATTCTACAGCCCACCCATAATCCTTTAAAAAAGCACAGACAAAAGCTTCTTTCATTATATTCCATTTCTTTTGTTTCCTCCTTCTCTGTTTCCATCAATAGGACATATTGGAAAGAGGCTCTATCTCTTCACAGACTAGTAACTCAGCTGAGATATCTTCTACCTTGGTGGAAACTAATCATGTTCAGAGGATATGGCAACAGTCGATCTGCCCCACTCTATGCCATGTCCGTTTAATTTGGTGGGTGGAATCAAGCTCTAGTCTCTCCTAGACAAGAGATAGGAAAGGTTGAAGATTTACTCCAAAGATCTTCAGAGTAGCGGGGTCCCCTCATCTTGTTCCCCCCTCAAACCATCGCCTCCAGATGCATGTGGGAAAAGGGGCGTCGATCTCTTCTTAACTGCTTCAAGCTGACAAGGGTCGTAGAGATGTGGGGTTTCATGCCAGGAGATGAGGCGTGAGGTGTAGGGGATGGCAGCAGGGCATCTAGGAGGTGTCCCAGTCAGTTGTCCCCAGTCAATGTTCTCCAGGCTGAAAGGCCAGCTGAGAATCCAAAGTGTGAAGCCTAGAGAAAACAGACCTTGGGAACAGATTAAAAGTGGGGTGTCATCCAGGGTGGAGATGGTGACATTCAGGAGAATGGGGCCTTTAGCAAGAAATTCATCAGGTCCCTTCTGTGGGCTGCTTGTCTGATAGCTGAGAAAAGATCAAGAGACAATTCCAAACAGTGTTCCTACCTAGCTGTGTGATATTAGCTAAATTGCTTCATCATTCAGGATATCATTTCCTCTCTTGTGAAGGGGGGAGGGGGAGGATTAGATGACCTCCATCATGTCTCCCACTTCTAATGGTTTTTGACATATCTCTAAAATAAAAAGAGAGCCAAGACAAGACATGTGTGGGTTTCAAGCAAGAAAGACACCCTTTGTGTCACTGTCTACTAGAGACTTTGGATCTTCATTCTTAACATAGGGGTTTTGTTTGTAACAAATGAAAGACTTCCTAGTTAGTAGAAAATGTTTCTGATGTTAAGATGTATGTAAGTGAAAAAAAAGTATAATGTCTTTCCTTGCACCCCCTCCCCTTTTTTCTCTGAATATTGCATTCTAGAATAATGGCTACTTTGCTTATCTCTATGTGGAGGCAGTTAGGTGGTAAAGTGGGACAGATTGCTGGTCCTGAAGTCAGGCATCCTGGAATTTAAATGTGACCTCAGACATTTACTAGCTAGATGACTCTGGCCTCAATATCTATTTTGCCTCTCTTTCCTCATGTATGAAAGGTATATAATGATAACATGTACCTCTTAGGGTTGTTGTAAAAATATGTAAAGCCCATAGCTCAGTGCATGGCACAAAGAAGATACTTTCTAAATGCTTGTTTACTTTATTTCCATTCATAAGTTGTTCACCATAATCAGTAAAATCAATTATCAATTATTTATTAGTGCATAATCTGTGGCACTTGTTATTGAAAGTATCACATTCTCATTCCAATAAAAATAACTCTTAAGAAGGTCACATCATAAGTTATTGTCAAAGGCAAGTCTCTAATTTTTACTCACTTTAAAAATAGATTTTTATTGATATCTTTTTTACTGGGTTACATGTCCCCCATATCCTTTCCCTACTCCTCTAAGAGTCATTCCTTGAAAAAAAAGAGAAAAAAAAAAGGAAAAGAAAAAAATAACACTATTTAATATATTTTTTTAAAAATTGGACTATATATCTAATAGGAACAGAAGAAGGTATTTTCTAATAACTATTTAGTAACAAAACTTGACCATTATAATTTCAAATTATTCTGTTTAGATTGTTTTGTGATTGTTATTATCATTTACATTGTTTTGGAATATATTAATATTGTTTTCCTGGTCTTTCATATTTTATTTGCATCATTTAATATATCTTTTCAAGCATCATCACTTCTGCTGTTTCTTACAACAAAATTATATTCTATTAAGTCATGCAACATATTTTGTTTGACCATTCCTTAATTTAGGGCAACTAAGGGATAAAGTGGGTAGAGTGCTGGACCTGGAGACCAGAAAACTCATCTTCCTGAGTTCAAATATGACCTCAGATATTTAGTAGCTATCAGAGTTGTTCATTTGGTTCCAGCTATAGCTTTTCAATTTCCATCTTTTCTAAATGATAAAAGTATCCTTTTTTGGGAGGAAAGTTGGAATTCATCTCTCATGCATAGTTATAAAAGTTATACATCTTGATTCTCCTGAAATTTTATGGTTTAATCTTTATTATTAGGTTCACCTTCACTTTGAGCCAAATTTCCATGCTGATTTCCAGTTTTCCTAACAATTCTTATAAAGCTCTTTCCCAGCTATATTGTCTTTTTGTGTGTGTCCTAATACTTCTTTGTCTATTTAGATTACTTTTTATTTTACTTTTATCAGTAGGAAATTGTTTCAATAATTACTGTATCATACTATCGTTTGAGATATAGAAGAAATCTTATCCTCCACAATCCTATCTTAAAAAAAAAAAAAAGATTCACGTTATATCGTTTTGATCTTTTGTTCCTCCATATGATTTTATTATTTTGTGTAGTTCTTTATAGAATACTTTTGATGGCATGATTGAAATAATTCTTAATATGCAAATTAACTTTGGCAATATTGCCATTTTTATTACACTGGACCATTCAAGCCATGAGCATGGACTATTCTACTAGTTATTTCAGTTCTGCTTTGTTTCCTTAAGGTAAAATTTTGTAATTGAACTTATGAAATATTGGGTATAGTTTCATAGATTGACTCCAAAATATCTTATGAATGTTTAAGTTATTATTTAGTGAAATTTTTGCCCCCTTGAATTTACATATTAATTGACAGGAATGCTATAACTTTTGTTTGTTTGTTTTGGAAGGGCCTTTGCAATCTAAAACTTTTAAAGAAGCTATAAGCTATTTATTTATTCCTTAGGATTTTTTACATAAAAGATTCTCCATTCTTGTCTGTCTTTATGTCTATAATTTTGCTCTTTTGTCTTATTACTGTGGCTATTCTATGACATACCAAATTTTGGTGAAGAGTGATGTCATGTTTTTTACTTTTTTTACATTATTGGAAAAGCTCTTATTATGTCCCCAGTAGTTAATAATGTTTGTTTTTCATGTGGATTGATATTTTCTGGCATTTTTTTTTTAAAGAAGAGACCTCTATCTGTATCTAGTTTGGGTTTTGTTTTTTTTTTATGTTTTATGGGTTTGTTTTGGTTTGTTTTTTGTTTTTTGTTTTTGTTTTTGTTTTTGCAAAAGTGAAAAATGTATTTTGCCTGAGACTTTTCCTGCATCTATACTTTTGTATTCTTTTATTTGATTATAATTAGTTAGGTTGATTATTTTCCTAATATGAAACACATATCCCTGATATAAAAGTATCTTGGTTAGAATGATTGATTTCTTTTTTTTTTTAAGTTGTGATAGTTTATTTGTTTTGGGCTAGGATTTTCTTTTATTTTACAGGGTTTTTACTTAATTTTAGAAATAATAAAATTGAGCTATAATTCATTTTTTTCCTTTCCCAAACTTCCTGGGTTTAATCTTTAGAACTATATTTGCTTCACAAAAGGAATTTGATAGAATGGTTTAATTCTTAATGTTGGAGAATACTTTGTGTAGTATAGGTATTTATTGGGTTTTTCAAAGTTTTGGTGGAATTCTCATCTAAATTGAACTATGAGTTTTTTTCTCTGTTAGTTCTTTTAAAGTTATCTATTTCGTTTTCTGAGATTGGATTATTTTATATTCTCTTTATTTGAATATTTTATTTTTCTAAAGGAAATATTTTATTTCTTTTATATTTCAGCTGTGTTATTTAATTGCGCATAGAAAGTTCTTAAAATTCTTTTTTCTTCTAGTTGAGATTTCACCTTATCCTATTTTTATTTTGTTGATCTCTTTTCTACTTTCTTATTTTGGTCAGGCTGACGAAATGCTTATCAATTTTTAGTCTTTTTAAAGAATCAGCTTTCTGTTCAAAAGTTCTTTAGTCTTTCTCTTTTCCACTTTATCTATTTCTTCTTTAATTCTCAAGGTACCCTCTTTTGTTACATTGCATGTATTTGTTGGCTTTCTAATTATTTCAAGATATATTCAATTTGTTATTCCTCCCTTTTTCTATATTTAGTAAAGCTTTTAGAATTTGTGTTTATTTTAACTTCTTAGGACTGTGTTAGCTCTACCTCATAAATTTGAAGACACTTTCTCTTTATTATAATCTTTCAAATAATTATATTCTTTCTATTATTTGTTCATTGACTTTTTTATTGTTTAAGATGTCATTATTAAATCTTCTTTTAGATTTATACCTTTCCCTTGTCCTTCCTGAATTAATTATTATTTATTTTGTGTTGTGACATAAAAAATATGTGCTTTGTATTTTTCTTCCTTTACCTTTTTTTTTTTATTGCAAATTTTCTATCAACTAATACATGGACTACTTTTGTAAAAGCACCATATGGTGATGAGAAATATGTAAGAAAGATCTTTGGTGTTCCTGAAAGAAAGAGTGGAATCAAACTTCTAGCTCTAAATTCTCCAGCATTTTGTTAATTCTACATGTTATGTTTGCTTTTCTTTCTACTCGATTCATCCAACTCTGAAATTATTCCTATTGAGTCTTTGCCTTCATAGTTTTTGCAAAGACAGGACTGGTGTTACCTTGATTTCAATCTCTTTCTTTCAGATATGAAATAGTTATTCATACTAGCCCCAAACCCAAATTCCTCCCAAGGCTCTGGTTCTTTCCTTCCCTCCTCCAAATGAACATGTCTTCCTTTTCTACTTTGCACATATTTGCATTTTCATGTACATTTATAGATGTTTATTTTTCGTATATTTAGATTTGTATTGTTTCCCCTTATTGAAAGTAAAATCCTTGAGAACAGTTCCTTGAAACTATTGCCTTTTTGTACTTGTATTCCCAGAACCTAACAAAGTTCCTGATGCATTCTTGAATGAGTACTAATTGACTAATCCATGGCCCTAGAACACACAACCTCTAATTATGATATAGTATCAGACTGATTGAGAAGTCTTTGAAAATTGGAAGGAATGAAATATTAGTTTTTGCTTTATGACATCAGTGAACTATATATAGTTATGCTTCTGCTATTGAAAGAATTATGGAACAAATAAACCTACCAAAATACCAAAAATAGCTTTACTTTGTCCTGAAGCCTATATATCTTGGATCATTACTTTCTTCTACTAATTGAATTTATCTTAAAGAATATTTATTTGATGAAAAAAAAGAATATTTGAGAGTGCTTATGTCACTATGTGATGCTTGATCTAGTCATTTTTTTAAACTTACTTCATATGGGAAAAATGGAAGTTATATATCTGATTTTTAAAGAGATATGTTTTGTTGACTCTGGAAATCCATCAGATCTATTATACTCAAACTCATTATGTCTAACATATTCATCATCTTTTCCCCTAAACCCTCATACCTTCCCTATCACTGTGAAGGGCAATACCATCCTCCCAATATCTTAGGATCATAGCTCAACAGTCATCCTAGATTCCGCACTTTCCTGGATATGGGTCCAAGAAGTTTCCCCCTTCTCTTTTCTGACATTGCTACCACTCTGGTGCAGGTTTTATACCTTACTCTGATTATTGCAATAACCTGACTCAAAATTCTCCCTGGTCCAAACTGTCCTCTATTCAATCACAAAGCCACTATCACCATTACTCTATAAACCACACTTTTCTTATGCTTAGTCCCCAACACTATTCTTCTATCCACATACTGGCCTTCTAGTTGTTCCATAAATAAGACATTCCATCTCTGGACTCTGAATATTCTCTCTGGCCATCTCCCATGCCTGAAATGCTCTTCCTTCTCTCCTTCAACTGATGATCTCCCTGACTTTCTTAAATCCCAACTAAAATTCCACTTTCTACAAAATGCCTTCCCCAATCCATTTTAATTAATCTTATTTCTGTTGATTATTAACTATATTTCCTGTGTATATATCTTGTTTATATATATATATATATATATATATATATATATATATATATATATATTTGTTTGTATGTGGTTGCTTTCATTAGATTGTGAACTCCTTAGGGCCACGTCTTTTATTTCTTTTTATATTACCAGCATTTAACATAGTAACGGGTTTATAGTGAGAACTTTATAAATGTTTACTGAATTTCATTTCTTCAATTTACTGTGAGTAAACAAAGGCCCAAGGAGGTCAAAATGCTTGACAAGGTCACACAATGAGGTTCAGAGCCAGGATATGAATCCAATCCTCTGACACCAAAACCATGCTCTATTTGTTATTGATCAGCAATAATTATCCTGCTATACCTATCTGAGCTGCTTAATACATTACATTTTCTTCCTATTTTATTTTGGATCCAAAAAATAACTCTGATATCTCTTTAACTGGTTGTCTCAAGATAAAGAAAACATAAGGAATAGAGATTAAATACTATGATTTAGTTCAGTAAACAACTAAGATTTAAAAATATTTCTCAGCTATCATACTTAACTATCTCTGTCACAGGAGGATGTGGAAAAATCAAACACTGATCATAGAATTTATCCTTCTGGGATTTCCCATCAGGCCAGAAATACAGATATTCCTCTTTGTGCTCTTCTCCTTGTTTTATGCTGTCACTCTTCTGGGAAATGGCATCATCCTGGGACTCATCTGTCTGGACTCCCATCTCCATATTCCCATGTACTACTTCCTCTCACATCTGGCCATTGTCGACATGTCCTATGCCTCAAACAATGTACCCAAGATGCTTGTGAACCTACTGAATAAGGACAGAGGCATCTCCTTTGCTCCCTGCATTATGCAGATTTTTTTGTACTTAGCTTTTGCCCATGTGGAGTGTCTCATTTTGGTTGTGATGTCCTATGATCGTTATGTGGCAATCTGCCATCCCCTCAGATATACTGTCATCATGAGTTGGAGATTGTGCATTACTCTGACCATCATTACCTGGGCATTCAGCTTCCTCCTTGCTCTGGTCCATGTGATTCTCATTTTGAGGCTGCCCTTCTGTGGACCCCGGGAAGTCAACCACTTCTTCTGTGAGATCCTGTCTGTGCTGAAGCTTGCTTGTGCTGATACTAGACTTAACCAGCTAGTTATCTTTGCAGCCTGTGTGTTCATCCTAGTTGGACCTCTCTGCTTAGTTCTGATCTCCTACATGCGCATTCTCTATGCCATCCTGAGGATTCAGTCTGGGGAAGGAAGGAAGAAAGCCTTCTCTACCTGCTCCTCCCACCTCTGTGTAGTTGGGCTCTTCTTTGGCAGTGCCATCATAATGTATATGACCCCCAACTCCAGCCATCCTGAGGAGCAGCAGAAAATCCTCTCCTTATTTTACAGTCTCTTTAACCCTATGTTGAATCCCTTGATCTATAGCCTGAGGAATGCAGAGGTGAAAGGTGCTCTGAGGAGAGTGTTGGGAAAGGAAAACCCTTCCCAAAATATGTAACTTGCTCATAACCAATTCCAATTCATTGTTATTCTTGAAGCTGTTTCATAGGTCTGAATATAAATCAACAACCATAATAGTTGTCTGCTTTCTACTGTCTCTCTGACCAGGTAAATCTAGAAATTCTGGATACTTCCAGTTTATTTTTCATGATATCTTCCCTATTTAGCTACAGTACTTTTGATATTGCTTTTTGCTTAGTGTTTATGGTTAAATCTTTTTTTGTGTGTGTACCTAAGGAAAGATGCAAAATACAAAGTTTATATTAGGTCTATATCTCATACTAACCATTTCCTTCTGATTATCAGAAAAATAATTCATATTCTAGACTGGATAGAGATCTTGACCTCATCCATCCATCTTTTTCCCAGATTTGGATTTTATTTTTTATTTTTTATATTTTTCCTTTCCATTGAGTATAATGTTCTGGTTAGCTTTCTGGAGGTCTTGGGACCAGCCTTTGTCTCAGCAGAGTAATCACCAATAAAGTCCAAATTCTTTATTGCCGCCTTCACAGTCAGTCTCCTTCACTTGGGGCTTGCTGAAGATCCTTCTTACAGGTCTTAGTTTCAGTGGAAAAATGAAGGACAGGCCAGCTATCACAGTGGCGGGAGATGGAGTGACCGTCTCTGGTCCAGTCCTTGTTGGTTCTTATATACTCTATTATAATTATATCATCGTAGGTGTCAATCTTGTAGAATAGGTGTCAATCTTGCAGAACTACATTAAGTACTAAGTACATGTACTTAACTAGAGAACTATTAATCACCATGCTAAACTAAATAGCCATTGTATTATCAATTCCTCTTAGTTAACACTTTGTTTCAAGTATGCTTCTCCAGAGTTCTGGCTCATTACATCTCCTGCTTTCTTTTGTTTTAGAACATAGGTGGTCACACCCTCCCTGACTTCTGAGGGAGACAAGAACCCCAAAAATGAGGTGATCACACCCTCCCAGATCACACCCTCACACCTTCTCAGAAAAGGGAGTGAAAACACCAAACGGAAATGGGGAGTCAAACCAGATTTTTGTAAGTGGGTTTCTGAAGGGTGGTAACTTATAACAGCTATACATAAATCCATCAATATGTGGGTATAACACAAGCACACGGTAATATAACACAGACTAGTAGGGATGTAACTAAGAACATGAATTAACATGAGGAATTATACATGTGTCTCCAAGTCTGTTTGATTCCCCCCAGGTCTGACTCTGACCTCTTAAATATGCTATTACAATTAAATCTATTCATCATACTGAGTATAAGCCAATCACTATATCACTAGGGAACCATTATTTGTTGTAAGATTAATTCAATCATACTGAACTAAAGAACTATTAATCACCATGCTAAACTAGATAACCATTGTCTGTCTTATCAATTGCACTGAGTTAACACCTTTCTCCAGAATTCTGCCCCATTACAATTAAGAAATAGTAGAAGCCTTTACCTGGTATGTTATCCAAACCTGGTGGGAATTCATAGCAGTTGATCCCATGGCTTGCCCAAATTCATTCAGCTAGTAATTATAAGAACTGGATTTTCAAACCTTTGTCAATCCCTTTCCAGTATCCCAAATAAATTATCAGCCATTCTCTGCTTGAATCATATCAATGATAGAGAATTATGACTTTGTTGTATAATATACTTCATTGCTGATTGAGTTTAATTTAAGGGAACTCCTCCCTATGTTGAACATGTATCTGAATCCCTATGTTTACCCATTTATCTTTTTTTCTTTCTGAAACTATGCAGCATGAAACTAATTCAGTCTACTATAAATTCCATAAATGGGAAATGTCCAATAATCCATTTTGCTAAGTCCCCTTTATGGAAGGTCTCCCTCATGCCTTCCAATATCATGCAGCTACTTCTTTCTTCAGTCTCCTTTGGACTAGATATTCTCCTACTCTCCCTACTATTCCTTACAAAGAACAGTCCTCCCAATAACACTCTCCCTTATCTCTTAGATAAGAGTGTCTCTAAATACAAAAAGGCCTTAGAAGTCACTTCATCCAAATTTCTAACCTATTCAAGAATACTTCCACTGTATGAACCCTGGATGAGTTACTAAATCATATAATTATGTTATTGTTAGAGGAGACCTTAGAAAGTGGTTAAAAATATATTGTCTCAGACATCATGAATGCTTGTTTTACAATTTCATCAATGCAATAATATGTGATATTATGTATTAATTATCTATGTTTATGTTTTCATAAATGTAAGACTCCTAAAACCAAAGACAATATCACTTTTATATTTGTATTCCCATCAATTTTCACAATGTCTGTCACATGGAAGGCATATAATAAATAAACATTAATTAATTTGCCCAATAGATTATAAATTCCTTAAGGATGTCTTAATTGAATTTCCACCAGCTAAGAACATTATCAGTTCATATAGAAAGTGCTTAATTAATGGAGATTATTTGGATATATAGTAGAAGAATTAGTGAATCTAATGTGATCTCTTAACAAAGAATAATAATGATAATGTTGCCAAGTAATATTATATTTATATAATACTTCAAGATATAAGTTTTTCCTATACAAACATACTTGTAAATGTAGCATACATATTTTTTCTTCATTTTCTAAGAGCTAATATAGGCTCAGAGAAATTAGAAGACTTGCCCAAAGTGGACATACTGTCTTTTCAGAATAAAATACTTTAGGGTAACAGTAGACTAAATGATGTTTATTTGTTACCACAAGTGTCAGCCTGGTGCCAAAGAACTTGGAGGAGGATCTCATTCCACATCAGTACAAAATGAAAGGAAAAGTTTGGCTTGGGTTTAGAAGGTTAAAATCAAAGGGGAACTATAAAATGGACAGTGATGACCAGAGGAACAAATGATCCAACTAAATTGTCAGAAGCAAAAGAGGTAGAAAAAGAAATAACCAGAAATGAAGCAAAAAATTAACATTATTAGGAACATTCTAAGAAAGATTAGATTTTATTTTATTTTTTTTTATTCATTTTTCCAAATTATCCCCTCCCTCCCTCCACTCCCTCCCCCCGATGGCAGGTAATCCCATACATTTTACATGTGTTACAATATAACCTAGATACAATATATGTGTGTAAATACCATTTTCTTGTTGCACATTAATTATTAGCTTCCGAAGGTATAAGTAACCTGGGTAGATAGACAGTAGTGCTAACAATTTACATTCACTTCCCAGTATTCCTTCTCTGGGTATAGTTATTTCTGTCCATCATTGATCAACTGGAAGTGAGTTGGATCTTCTTTATGTTGAAGATTTCCACTTCCATCAGAATACATCCTCATACAGTATTGTTGTTGAAGTGTATAGTGATCTTCTGGTTCTGCTCATTTCACTCAGCAACAGTTGATTTAAGTCTCTCCAAGCCTCTCTGTATTCCTCCTGCTGGTCATTTCTTACAGAGCAATAATATTCCATAACCATCATATACCACAATTTACCCAACCATTCTCCAATTGATGGACATCCATTCAACTTCCAGTTTCTAGCTACAACAAAAAGAGTTGCCACAAACATTTTGGCACATACAGGTCCCTTTCCACTCTTTAGTATTTCTTTGGGATATAATCCCAATAACAGCAATGCTGGGTCAAAGGGTATGCACAGTTTGACAACTTTTTGGGCATAGTTCCAAATTGCTCTCCAGAATGGCCGGATTCTTTCACAACTCCACCAACAATGTATCAGTGTCCCAGTTTTCCCACATCCCCTCCAACATTCATCATTATTTGTTCCTGTCATTTTAGCCAATCTGACAGGTGTGTAGTGGTATCTCAGAGTTGTCTTAATTTGCATTTCTCTGATCAGTAGTGATTTGGAACACAGAAAGATTAGATTTTAAAAGAGCTTGAAGAAAATTTTCTTTTAAATCTCAAGGGGAACTCTAGAAATAAACATGCAACAGTGGATAGAATACCAGGCCTGGAATCAGGAAGATCCTAGTTCAAATGTGGCCTCAGACACTAACTACTTATCTCAGTTTGATCATTTGTAAAATAAGCTGGAGAAGGAAATGGCAAACAATTTCAATGTCTTTATCAAGAAAACCTCAAATGGGCTCATGAAGAGTCAGACTTAAACAAAACAACTGAAAAACAACAAAAAGATATTAAGCAAACAATGAAGAAAATGACCAAAAGATTAGGCTGAAAAGCATTTTAAAAAATCAGATGCAATTAACAACATATTTACTAAGCATAAAATAAAATAAAGCAAACTGGAAATTTTGGCTAAAAATGATTATATAGTTATCCAAACTGAATATCATGATGATTAAAATAACAAACATACAACAGAAAGTGTTGTAACAATCTCAAGATTATTAACATTTCAGGAAAGATAGAATTTTAGTAAAATATTACAGGAAATCATTAAACAAAATTTCTTGGAATTAAAAAACAATACTGAATTACAAACACAATTCACACAATCTCAAAGGAGTTAAAGTAAAGATTGTACATGCCTAGCTATGTTACACTTGAATTAAATTTCATCATTAAAACAATGACCAAAATAAAGCTGCCACTGGAAGTAAGAAATCATCAAAATTAATGATCAAGAAATCAAGATTTTTCAATGATGATACAATAAGATAGAAGAATCTGAAATAGGATATATGCAGAATTAAGAAACATGAACTAGAAACTTGGAATTATCTGAAAGAAAAAATCTCTCAATATGGAATCTAAGAATATCTGTATGAGTAGCATTCAGATTTTGCAAAAAGATCTATAAAAGAAGTCCGTGAATAATAATCACAGAATTTTACATATAGAAGGAAAGAGACTCTCTGCATCAGCCAATATTTTATTTAAAATACTTATTAAATATCCCCATCAAGAAATTACCTAACTTTTCCTAGATTTATAATTAGAGGGAATCCACTATTTCCATCAAAAATCCAAGAACCTAAGAATTTAAGATGGTGGCAGAGGTGATATAATCCATACCATATATTGATCACAAAATAATCCAAACCATACATTAATCATGAATATAGCACAAGCCCCACAGTAATACACATATATTATTATATATTAGTTATACACTTATACATTTATTTATATACTTGTAGATATACATATTACATATATACATGTGTATGTGTGTGTGTGTGTGTGTGTGCACGCGCACACATGTGTGTATAATTTCAGGCTTCTCAAATCAAGGCAATTAAGTTCACAGAGCATGGAAATCCCTCTGGAAATTGTATTGGACAATTCTCTGGTGTCCCAGAGAAACCAAGGGGGGAAAAAAAAACAAGCACAGCTAAAATGAATAAGATAATTACAAAACACAGATCTGAGAGCTGTTAAAGAAAAATCCAATTTAAAGAAATTATTATCACTGAGAGAAATTTTGTTTAGTGTAATTTTATTATTTGAATTTATAAAAGAAATCACAAAATAAGAAAACATTCATTTCTGATAGGCTGAAGAAAAGAAAAAATCAACAATTGCTGCATTGTATGCAAATTCTCTAAACTTTCCAATAAAATGGAAAAAGCGCAAAGTCCTTTTGAATTTAACAATCTACTATTTGTAGGAAATATTTCCTGGAATATTTAAATTTATTCCAAATGAAAAGGTCAAAAAAGTACTATTATACTGCTCCCTCACACAAATCTAGTATGATCAGTTATCTATTCAAGTTGAATTTAAATCAGAAAGTATTGAAAAAGATAACCAACACTTGTACTTTTTTGCTAATGAGTCCTACAGACAAAGAAAAGGGAAAAAGAACAAATTCCTTTCCTCCCACTTAGGCTATTTGAAAATCTAAGAAAGTTGGGGGTGGCAGAGCCAAGATGGTACATAAGGGACATGCAACTTTCTTAGCCTCTCTCATGCCCTCATTGCCAATTATTAAATTCAGCCTCAAAAATAGCACGGACTGGTAAAATTCACAAAGATTGGAAGTGCAACAACTCACCAGTGGAAGATAATCTGGAAGATCGCCAGAAAAAGTTTGTCCTGAGCAGCAGGAAAAGACCATTGCAGGCAGGGATAGAAGCAGAGGCTAACATTTGGAGCAAATTGGGAGTGGGGGCAGCCATCGTGGTTGGAAGGTTTACAGAGAGGTCTCTGTCATAAGCTGACTGCTTTGCTTTGGTTGTGGAGTAGTAGACCAGCAGAGAAATTACAGCCTAGGGTAGAGGGCACTCTGAAGGATACCAGAGCCTAACAGGATCTGGCTGCACCCACCCAGGACTGGAAGTGACTCAGCGCAGACCATAACATAGCTCTGCAATGGCATTCTGCAGCTAGAAGGTTTGGGAGGGCAGTCACAAATCTGCATGGCAGGGGACATAGCCTGGAGCAGCCTCTAATATGCACAGTGTAGGGGCTTGGCCTGGGGCAGTGGAATTTCCCCTGCAGAGACACTTCTGGTGCCCTGTGGTTTGCTGGGCAACTGATAATACCCAAAGCGGTCTTTGGGGGGGGGGGGGGAGAGGGCAGTGATACTTTTGCTGCTCAGCCTCTAGCCCCAAGGCAGTCATTAATCCTCAAATCAGGGCTCCTCACAAAGCACTTCCACAGCTCGGCCATGATACCCAGGCCTAGTCACTTCAGGTGGGGAACTTTTCCCAGAGTATTCCCACAGCTTGGCCTTTCTTTGCAGCCCATTGACAGGACGACTATTGTCCATATACCTCTCCCTGCTCTGCAGAGGAAGCTGGTAATCTCCTTGCCCTGAAATCAGATCCTAAAGGCTTTTTTAAAAAAATGAGTAAAAAAAAATCAAACGGACTACAGATAGCTTTTATACAGAAAGAAAGCCGGTTTTCAAACCTGAGGAGACTAATAGCAGACAGTGTCCAGACAATAGCCCAAAGGGGGATATAACCTGGTTCCCAGCACAAAGGGCTCTCCTTGAAGAAACTATAAAAAATTTAAAAAGAGAAGTAGAAGAAAAATGGGGAAAGGAAAGAGAAGCTATGCAAGAGAGTTACAACTTCCTGAAATGTGAATTGGAAAAGGTAAAGAACTCCCAAGAAAGTAGGATTTGTGAATTGGAAAAAAAATAACTCAGTAAAGAAAAAGAATTAGTGAAATGGAAAAAAAATTCCATAGAGCAAAACAACTCATTTAAAAACTCAATTGGACATATACAAAAAGAAGTTTAAAAAACTAATGAAGAAAATAACTCATTAAAAATCAGAACTGAACAAATAGAAATGAATGATTCATTGAGATATCAAGAATCAGTCAAACAAAACAAAAACAAAAAAATGAAAAACTAGAAAAAAAATGTTAAATATCTAATTGGAAAAACAATAGACCTGGAAAATAGATCTAGGAGAGATAATCTGAGGATCCCAAAAATTATGATGAAAAAAAGAGCCTAGATACTATTTTACAGGAAATCATGAAAGAGAACTGCCCAGATGTAATAGAATCAGAAGGTAAAATAGGCATTGAAAGAATTTGTCAAACATCTTCTGAAAAAGACCCTAAAATAAAAACTCCACAGAATATTGTGGCCAAATTTCAGAATTATCAGAGTAAGGAAAAAATGTTACAAGCAGCCAAGAAAAAGCGATTCAAATACCGAGGTGCCACAATAAAGATCACTCAAGATCTGGCTGCTTTTACATTAAAGGATCGAAGGGCCTGGAATCTGATATTCCAAAAGACAAAAGAACTTGGAATGCAACCAAGAATAAAATACCGGTTAACCTGAGCATTTTCTTCCATGGAAGATGATCATTTAATGAAATAGATGTATTGCATTTGTTTCCAAGGGAAAAAAAAAACAGATCTAAACAAAAAATTTGATCTCCAACCATAAAACACAAGAGAAGCAGAAAAACATAAAAAGAACTCTTGAGAACTGTATTTCTGTTGTGGATATACATAAAGAGTACATGTATAATTTTATTTTACTGATATAACATAAAAAAGGGAAGTAGAAATGGAAAGGAGATAGTGTCAGGAAAAGGGAAAAGGGGAGATTAAAAAAAAGGGAAACTACATCCCACAAAGAGACAAAGAAAACCTATCATATCTGAGGGAAGGTAGAGGGGGGAAGAACATTGTGCAAATCTTACTGTCATCAAAGTTGTCTCAAAGAGAAAATAATTGACATATTTGTTTTGCAGAGAAACTTCTATCACCCAATTAAAACTGGAAGAGGAAAAGGGAAAAGGAAAAGAGTGATAAGGGAAAGGTACAAGAAAGGGGAAGAGATTCAAAGGGGGAAGGGAGAGATCCTAAAGAGGTAGAGCTGCATGATACAAGTGGTGACCATAAGTTTAATACTGAGAAATGGGGTAAGAGGGGGGCAAGAAAAAGAAAAGCATAATCTGGGGATAATAAGATGGCAGGAAATACAGGATTAGTAATTTTAACCATAAATGTGATGAACTCTCCCATAAAGTGGAGGTGGATAGAAGACTGGATCAAAAGTCAGAACCCTACAATAGATTATTTACAGGAAACATATTGAAAGCAGGGAGATACATGCAAAGTAAAGGTAAAAGGCTGGAGCAGAATCTGTTATGCTTCAGATGAAGACAAAAAAGCAGGGATAGCCATCCTTATCTCAGATCAAGCAAAAGCAAAAATTGATCTAATTAAAAGAGATAAGGAAGGAAACTGTATCTTGCTAAAGGGTAGCATAGACAATGAACAATATCAATATTAAACATGTTTGCACCAAGTGGTATAGCATCTAATTTCCTAAAGGAGAAGTTAAGAGAGTTGCAAGAAGAAACAGAGAGCAAAACTATAATAGTGGGAGATCTCAACCTTGCACTCTCTGAATTAGGTAAATCAAACCATAAAACAAAAAAGAAAGAAATAAAAGAGGTAAATAGAATATTAGGAAAATTAGGTATGACAGATCGTGGATGAAAACTGAATTGAGACAGAAAGGACTATACTTTCTTCTCAGCAGTTCATGGAACCTATACAAAAATGGACCATATATTAGGACATAAAGACCTCAAAATTAAATGCAGGAAGGCAGAAATAGTAAATCCTTTCTTTTCAGATCACAATGCAATAAAAACTACATTCAAAAAGTTAGGGGTAAATAGAGGAAAAAGTAATTGAAAACTAAATAATCTCGACTTCTGGCCAAGATGGCAGCGTGGAGGCAGACAGCTGCTTGAACTCTGCATTTTCTCTCAGAACTTACTTCATGACAAGCCTCAGAGTTAATGCTTGACCAAGAAAGAAACCCACAAATAATCACCAAGAGAAGACATCCTTGAAATTTGCCAGAAAAGGTCTGTGTTTGCTTGGGGTAGGGTCAATCAGACTGGGCGCAGACTGAGGGTAGGCAAGCCAGAGTGAGACAGGCAGCTCACACAGCTCAGACCCGAGGGGGAGGGGTACAATCTCTGCCATTTCTGCTAAAAAGGCTTTTATCCCAGTGTGGATACTCCGTCTTGACAGCAAGCCAGGAGCAGCAGAGAGGGTGTAAACACCGGTGGTGAATAAAAAAATCCCAGAAAGCTACTGTCTCTTGGGACCTGGCCACACCCAACACCCACCTGGACTGACTCAGCCCATTCTCAGAGAGCAGACTCAGCGCAGCCATCACTGTCCTGTTAGTGGCTCAGAGTTGCCCTCCCTCCCAGTCTGTAGAGGAAGCCCATTAACACCATCCAGCCCCATCCTCCCCAAAACAGACCAGTTGTTTCTCTTGTCAATTTGTTTTCTTTGATTCCCGCTCTGACTAAATGAACAAAAAATTCAAAAGGGCTCTAACTAACCATTGACAGCTTCTATATGGAGAGAGAGCAGACTTCAAATACTGAGGACACTAAAAGCAGATTGTCCCCAGAGGAATCGCCTAAGGGGGATATGAGCTGCTCCTCAATACAAAAGAATCTCATAGAGGAAATCAAAAAGGCTCTCAAAAGAGAGCTAGAAGAGAAATGGGAAAAGGAAAGGGAAGCTTGGCAAGAGAGCCTGGAGAAGTCATCCCACGCATTTAAAGACAGAGTGGATAAAGAAATCAAATCATTGAGAAACAAAATTAGTGAATTGGAAAAGGTAAACAACTCCAAGGAAAACAGGATTAGTGAGCTGGAAAAAGAAAACATCTCTCTAAAAACTAAAATGGATAAAATGGAAAAAAATTCCATAGAAGATAAAAATTCAATTGGACAATTACAAAAAGATATAAAAAAAGTGAGTGAAGAAAATACATCATTTAAAATTAGACTGGAACAAGTAGAAACGAATGACTCAGGGAGAAACCAAGAGGTAGTCAAGCAAAACCAGAGAAATGAAACAATTGAAAAGAATGTCAAGTACCTTATTAGAAAGACAACAGACCTGGAAAACAGAGCCAGGAGAGACAATTTGAGAATAATCAGACTCCCTGAAAAATGTGAGGAAAAAAAGAGCTTGGACACTATTTTTGAGGAAATTATCAAAGAGAACTGCCCAGACGTTTTGGAAACAGAGGGTAAAATAGACATTGAAAAAATTCATCAATCACCTACTGAAAGGGACCCTAAAATCAAAACGCCAAGAAATATAGTGGCCAAGTTCAAGGACCATCAGACAAAGGAAAAAATACTGGAAGCTACTAGAAAAAAGCAATTCAGATATGGAGGAGCCACAATAAGGATAACCCAGGATCTAGCAGCGTCCACATTAAAAGAATGAAGGGCCTGGAACATAATATTCCAAAAGGCTAAGGAACTTGGTATGCAGCCAAGAATAACTTACCCAGCAAAAATGAGCATCATTTTCCAGGGAAGAAGATGGACATTTAATGAAATAAGTGAATTCCATCTATTCTTGATGAAAAAACCAGACCTACATAAAATGTTTGATCTTCAAATACAGAACTCAAGAGATTTCTAAAAAGGTAAAAAGAAATCTTGAGAACTATACTTCTGTTATAAAAATATGTAAAGAACATGTGTATAATTTGTCCTGGAAACTAGAGATGGAAAGGAAATTATATCATAAAAAAGTGTAAAGTGGTGGTACTACATCTCATGAAGAGGCAAAGGTAACCTATTATATCTGAGAGAAAGAAAGAAGGGAGATGAACATAGTGTGTATTAATAGACACATTTGATTTATGGTAAAACTTCTTCCCCTTCATTGAAAAGTGAGAGGGAAGGAGTAAGCTAAGGGGAAGGGAATACAGAAATTGTGAGGAAAAGGGGTAAAATAAGGGAAGTAACTTTAAGGTGGGGGAGGGATACTAAAAAGGGAGGGCTGTGAAAAGCAAGTGGTGTTCACAAGTTTAATATTGGGTAGAGGGTAAGAGGGAAGGAAAGGAGAAAAGCATAAGCAGGGGTTAACAGGATGGCAAGCAATATAGAATTAGTCATTCTAACCATAAATGTGAAGCAGTTAGCAGATTGGATTAAAAGTCAGAATCCTCCTATATGTTGTTTACAGGAAACACACCTGAAACAGGGTGATACACTCAAACTAAAAGTAAAAGAGTGGAGCAGAATCTACTATGCTTCAGACAAAGCCAAAAAAGCAGGGGTAGCCATCCTCATCTCAGATCAAGCAAAAACAAAAATTGATCTAATTAAAAGAGATAAGGAAGAGCATTATATCCTGCTAAAGGGTAGCCTCAATAATGAAGCAGTATCAATATTAAACATATACGCACCAAGTGGTGCAGCATCTAAATTCTTAAAAGAGAAATTAAGAGAGCTGCAAGAAGAAATAGACAGCAAAACTATAATAGTGGGAGATCTCAACCTTGCACTCTCAGAATTAGATAAATCAAACCACAAAATAAATAAGAAAGAAGTCAAAGAGGTAAATAGAATACTAGAAAAGTTTGATATGATAGATTTTTGGCAAAAGCTAAATGGAGACAGAAAGGAATATACTCTCTTCTCAGCAGTTCATGGAACCTATACAAAAACTGATCATATACTAGGGCATAAAAACCTCAAAATCAAATGCAGTAAGGCAGAAATAGTAAATGCATCCTTTTTAGACCATAATGCAATCAAAATTATATTTAATAAAAAGCCAGGGGAAAATAGACCAAAAAATAATTGGAAACTAAATAATCTCATGCTAGAGAATGATTGGGTAAAACAGCAAATCATAGACATAATTAATAACTTCACCCAAGAAAATGACAATAATGAGACATCATACCAAAATGTGTGGGATACAGCCAAAGCAGTAATAAGGGGAAGTTTTATATCTCTACAGGCCTACTTGCATAAAATAGAGAAAGAAAGGGCCAACGAATTGGGCTTACAACTAAAATTGCTAGAAAAGGAACAAATTAAAACCCTCCACACAAACACGAAACTTGAAATTCTAAAAATAAAAGGAGAGATTAATAAAATTGAAAGTAAAACAACTATTGAATTAATTAATAAAACTGAGTTGGTTCTATGAAAAAACCAACAAAATAGACAAACCCTTAGTAAACCTGATTAAAAAAAGGAAAGAGAAAAAGCAAATTGTTAGTCTTGAAAATGAAAAGGGTGAACTCACCACTAATGAAGAGGAAATTAGAACAATAGTTAGGAGCTACTTTGCTGAACTTTATGCCAATCAATTTGATAACTTAAATGAAATGGAAGAATACCTTCAAAAATATAGCTTGCCCAGATTAACAGAGGAGATTAACAGTAAGTAGTCTAAATAGTCCCATCTCAGAAAAAGAAATAGACCAAGCTATTAACCAACTCCCTAAGAAAAAATCCCCAGGACCAGATGGATTTACATGTGAATTCTACCAAACATTTAAAGAAAAACTAACTCCAATGCTATATAAACTATTTGAAAAAATAGGGATTGAAGGAGTCCTACCAAATTCCTTTTCTGACACAGACATGGTACTGATACCTAAACCAGGTTAATCGAAAACTGAGAAAGAAAACTATAGACCAATTTCCTTAATGAATATTGATGCTAAAATCTTAAATAAGATATTAGCAAAAAGACTTCAGAAAATCATCCCCAAGATAATACACTATGATCAAGTAGGATTTATACCAGGAATGCAGGGCTGGTTTAATATTAGGAAAACTAGTAATATAATTGACCATATTAATAATCAAATTAATAAAAACCATATAATCATTTCAATAGATGCAGAAACTAAATAATCTCATCTTAAAGAATGATTGGGTGAAACAGCAAATTATAGATACAATTAATAATTTCACCCAAGATAAGGACAAAGATGAGACATCATACCAAAATTTGTGGGATGCAGCCAAAGCAGTAATAAGGGCAAATTTTACATCTTTAGAGGCTTACTTGAATAAAATAGAGAAAGAGAAGATCAATGAATTGGGCTTGCAACTTAAAAACCTAGAAAAAGACCAAATTAAAAACCCCCAATCAAATACTAAACTTGAAATTCTAAAATTAAAAGGAAAAATTTATAATATTGAAAGTAAAAAAAAAACAACTATTGAATTAATAAGTAAAACTAAGAGTTGGTTTTATGAAAAAAAACAATAAAATAGATAAATCTTTGGTAAATCTGGAAAGAGGAAAATCAAATTGTTAGTCTTAAAAATGAAAAGGGAGAACTTTCCACCAATGAAGAGGAAATTAGAGCAATAATAAAGAGTTATTTTGCCCAACTTTATGCCAATAAATTTGATAACATAAGTGAAATGGATGACTACCTCCAAAAATATAGGCTTCCCAGATTAACAGAGGAGGAAATAAATTACTTAAATAGTCCCATTTCAGAAAAAGAAATAGAACAAGCTATTAATCAACTCCCTAAGAAAAATTCCCCAGTACTAGATGGATTTACGTGTGAATTCTACCATACAATTACAGAACAATTAGCCCCAATGCTATATAAACTATTTGAAAAAATAGGGAATGAATGAATGAATGAATGACACAGACATGGTATTGATACCTAAACCAGGTAGGTTGAAAACCGAAAGAAAATTATAGACCCATCTCCCTAATGAATATTGATGCTAAAATCTTAAATAAGATATTAGCAAAAAAACTACAGGAAAACATCCCCAGGATAATACACCATGATCAAGTAGGATTTATATTAGGATTGCAGGGCTGGTTTAATATTAGGAAACCCATTAGTATAGTTGATGATATTAATACCAAATTAACAAAAACCTTATGATCATCTCAATCGATGCAGAAAAAGCATTTGATAAAATCCAACATCCATTCCATTAAAAAAGAGAGTATAGGAATAAATGGACTTTTCCTTAAAATAATCAGTAGCATCTATTTAAAACCATCAGTAAGCATCATATGTAGTGGGGATGAACTAACCATTGCCAATAAGATAAGGAGTGAAACAAGTTTGCCTACTATCACCATTACTATTCAATATTGTATTAGAAATGCTAGTTTTGGCAATAAGAGTTGAGAAAGAGATTAAAGAAATTAGAGTAGGTAATTGTAAAGTTCTGCTGTCTCTTTTCTCTGGGGGCAGATCTCTTGGGAAGCTTCTGGAGAAACAGCCTTAGTTTTAGTTCCAGTACCGATAATCCCTAAAATGCAGCTAGGAGTTAAAGTCATTTACTGTCTTTTTCCAGATTTTCTCTCCAGCTCCCTCTGAATCCAAAGCCTCCAGCCAGAAGGTAGATGTAGGAATGAATCAGACTCTGCCTCCAAGAGTGTGGGATTGGGGTTTCCCAGAAGTCAATCCTAGTTGTGAATCTCCTGGAAGTCCATGAGCAGGCTTTTCCTTTAGACTTGTGAATCTGCTCTTGTCCAAGTGTCCCCTGCCAGCACCAGTAGAATCTGGAATGACTCCTCTCCTTATATCCTCCCAGAGAATGGGCTTGTGAGAGCTCCTTACAGAACCAATGAGAGAGCTCCTTTAAAAGTGTTAACTCCATTAAAGGTTTGAAAACCTTTAAATATGTGAACTCTGAACTAGAGAATTGTTAAGTACTATGCTAAATTAGACAAACAAGTTAGCATCTAGTAGTGATCCTAATAGGTAATGAGGAAACCAAATTATCACTCTTTGCTGATGATATGATGGCATACTTTGAGAACCTCAGAGATTCTACTAAAAAGCTATTAGAAATAATCCACACCTTTAGTAAAGTTGTGGGACACAAAAGAAGCCCATCAGTATTCTTAAATATCACTAACAAAATCCAACAGTTAGAGTTACAAAAAGAAATTCCATTTAAAGTAACTACCGATAGTATAAAATTTTTAGGAATCTATCTGTGAAGGGAAAATCAGAAACTATATGAGCAAAACTACAAAATACTTTTCACACACATAAAGTCAGATCTAAACAATTGGAAAAATATTAAATGCTCTTGAATAGGGTGAGCAAATATGGTAAAGATGACAAGACTACCTAAATTAATGTATTTATTTAGTGCTATACCAATCAGCTCCCCAAAAAACTATTTTAATGACATAGAAAAAATAACAACATATGGAAAATTCATATGGAAAAACAAAAGGACAAGAATTTCAAGGGAATTAATGAAAAAAAAAAATAAAAGAAGGTGGCCTAGCTGTACCAGATCTAAAATTATATTATGAAGCAGCAGTTACCAAAATCATTTGGTATTGGCAAAGAAATAGACTAGTGATCAGTGGGTTAGGTTCAAAGCTCAAAACAGTCAATAACTTTAATAATCTAGTATTTGACAAAGACCCAAAGATCCCAGCTTTTGGAATAAGAATTCAGTGTTTAACAAAAATTGCTGGGAAAATTGGAAATTAGTATGGCAGAAACTAGGCATTGACCCACACTTAACACCATACACCAAGATAAGATCAAAATGGGTTCATGACCTAGGCATAAAGAATGAGATTATAAATAAATTTTAAAAATAGGATAGTTTACCTCTTAGACCTATGGAAGAGGAAGGAATTTATGACCAAAGAAGAACTAGAGATCATTATTGATCACAAAATAGAAAATTTTTTATTATATCAAATTGAAAAGTTTTTGTACAAACAAAACTAATGTAGACAAGATTAGAAGGGAAGCAATTAACTGGGAAAACATTTTTACAGTCAAAGATTCTGATAAAGACTTCGTTTTCAAAATATATAGAGAACTGACTCTAATTTATAAGAAATCAAACCATTCTCCAGTTGATACATGGTCAAAGGATATGAACAGACAATTTTCAGATGATGAAATTGAAACTATTTCCACTCATATGAAAGAGTGTTCCATATCACTATTGATCAGAGAAATGCAAATTAAGACAACTCTGAGATACCACTACACACCTGTCAGATTGGCTAGAATGACAGGAAAGATAATGCACAATGTTGGAGAGGATGTGGGAAAATTGGGACACTGGTACATTGTTGGTGGAATTGTGAATACATCCAGCCATTCTGGAGAGCAATTTGGAACTAAGCTCAAAAAGTTATCAAACTGTGCATACCCTTTAGTCCAGCAGTGTTACCACTGGGTTTATATTCAAAAGAGATTTTAAAGAAGGGAAAGGGACCTGTATGTGCTAGAATGGTTGTGGCAGCCCTCTTTGTAGTGGCCAGAAACTGGAAACTGAGTGGATACCCATCAATTGGAGAATGGCTGAATAAATTGTGGTATATGAATATTGTGGAATATTATTGTTCTGCAAGAAATGACCAGCAGGATGATTTCAGAAAGACCTGGAGAGATTTACATGAACAGGACCAGGAGATCATAATATACTTCAAAAACAATACTATGTGATGATCAATTCTGATGGATGTGGCTCTCTTCAATAATGAGATGAACCAAATCAGTTCCAATAGAGCAGTATTGAATTGAATCTGCTACACCTAGCAAAACAACTCTGGTAGATGACTATGAACTACTACATAGAATTCCCAAGTTCTCTATTTTTGTCCGACTGCATTTTTGATTTCCTTCACAGGCTAACTGTACACTATTTCAAAGTCCGATTCTTTTTGTACAGCAAAATAACTGTATGGACATGTATACATATATTGTATTTAACTTATACTTTAACATACTTAACATGTATGGTCAACCTGCCATCTGGGGGGGAGGAGGGAAAAAATTAGAATAAAAGGTTTGACAATTGTCAATTCTGAAAAATTGCCCATGCACATATCTTGTAAATAAAAAAGCTATAATAAAAAAAAAAGTTGGTCAGTTATTCAAATCCTTCTATGAGGCAAATATAAATTTGATCCTGAAAGTGGACAAAATGAAAAAAGGATTATAACACACTATCATTAATAAAGGTCAATGAAGAAATGTAAAATTAACAACTGACAAATAGATATTATGGTATCTCCAAAAGTTATGTTTAATCTTCAAGTAGGATTTTTAATTATAAAGGAAGGTTTAATTTCAGGAATATAATACATCTCATTATATTAACCAGAAAAAATAAAGGATATGTAATTATTTAATTTGTTATTAAGAAAACCTTTGAAAATACTTTAGTTTTTAAAAAGTTTCTGTACAAACAATACTAATGCAAACAAGATTAGAAGGGAAGTAACAAATTGGAAAAATATTTTTAAAGTTAAGGTTCTGACAAAGGTCTCATTTCCAAAATATATAGAGAACTGATCCTAATTTATAAGAAACCAAACCATTCTCCAATTGATAAATGGTCAAAGGATATGAACAGACAATTCTCAGATGATGAAATTGAAACTATATCCACTCATATGAAAGAGTGTTCCAAATCACTACTGATTAGAGAAATGCAAATTAAGACAACTCTGAGATACCACTATACACCTGTCAGATTGGCTAAGATGACAGGAACAAATAATGATGAATGTTGGAGGGGATGTGGGAAAACTGGGACACTGATACATTGTTGGTGGAGTTGTGAAAGAATCCAACCATTCTGGAGAGCAATTTGGAACTATGCCCAAAAAGTTATCAAAATGTGCATACCCTTTGACCCAGCCGTACTAATACTGGGCTTATATCCCAAAGAATTACTAAAGAAGGGAAAGGGACCTGTATGTGCCAAAATGTTTGTGGAAGCTCTTTTTGTAGTGGCTAGAAACTGGAAGTTGAATGGATGCCCATCAATTGGAGAATGATTGGGTAAATTATGGTATATGAAGATTATGGAATACTATTTCTCTGTAAGAAATGACCAGCAGGAGGAATACAGAGAATCTTGGAGAGACTTACATCAACTGATGCTGAGTGAAATTAATAGAACCAGAAGATCATTGTACACTTCAATGCTATATGAAGATATATTCTGATGGAAGTGGATATCTTCAACATAAAGAAGATCCAACCCACTTCCAGTTGATCAATGATGGACAGAAATAACTACACCCAGAGAAGGAATACTAGGAAGTGAATGTAAATTGTTAGCACTACTGTCTATCTACCCAGGTTACTTATACCTTCGGAATCTAATACTTAATGTGCAACAAGAAAATGGAATTTACACACATATATTGTGTCTAGGTTTTATTGTAACACATGTAAAATGTATGGGATTGCCTGTCATCGGAGGGAGAGAGTGGAGGGAGGGGGGGGATAATTTGGAAAAATGAATACAAGGGATAATATTATAAAAAAAAATTGCTCATGCATATATACTGTGAAAAAAATCTAAATAAAAAAAAGAAAATACTTTAGTTTTAAAACACTAAACATGACAGTTGATATTTCCCTAACATTGTAAAAAGCAGATATTTCAAGCCTTAGTTCATCTCTATATAAAGTGGATAAACACTGCAAGTATAATTTTACTAAAACAAACATTGAAACCTGCTAAAAGCTGCCAACTCTTGACATTTCTATAATCTCATTCTTTTTGCAATAGCAATAGGACATTAAAAATTAGTTAGTCTTGACAATGAAAAAAGTAAAAAGATTTCCAATTATATATGGTTTGTTTGTGAATCTAGAAAATTCAAGACAGTCAACTACAACAAAACTAGTCAATATAACCAAGTTTAGTAAGATAGCAGAATGTAAGAAATTCATTTTAAATGATCTGCTTTACAATATTGTACACTGTATAGTGATTAGAATAAAAAAAATGCACAAAAGAGCCCTTTAATATTCAACCATAAAGCTTATGTTTATCACAAAATAATAATGTCTATGGGCATGTCTGAATGTAGTTCATGAATACAAATGTTATAAAAACAGAAATGTGAAACTAGTTACCTGTTGCCTTTCCATTGTCAAAAGAATTGACAATAAAAACATAACCACAAAATCAGAGGCCAGGAATCTATTGAAAATAATACAGGTTCTTCTCTTTTGGTCTCTTTGCACTGGAGCCTTGATTAGTTCATTAAATTAATCAATATCATTCAGTCAGCAAACATTTATTAAGGAACTATTATATGACAAACATTGTGCTACATTCTACAGATACACACACATACACACAAAACACACACATGCATGCACTAATGAAACAAACTGAATTCTTAAAGATTTTGCATTTTATTGGCAGGATTAATCTATACATATATAAAAATTCTGAGAGTAAATAAAAATAAAAACAAAGAAATATTTACTTTGAGAGGGAAAACATAAGGAGTTGAATCTATCAGGAAAATGTTTGTATAGAAAGTCATGCTTGAGATGTGGTTTAAGGTGAGAGGGATTCATTTACTACTCAGTGAACATGCTTCTTGGCTTATGCAATCAACACTTTTTCAGTTAATGCTATACTTCCTAGAACTTCATAACCTCCCCTGTTTCAATTACACATCTATCAGACAAATTATTATGAGAATAAATTTCATATATGTACTTATGGCTTTTACATCCTTCTCCCAATTATCTTTTTTTTTTAAATCACTAAGTATATATACAAAGGTATATATGTGGAGGTATATATACTTAGGCAAGCTAAAGCAATATTCATCTAATTACACATCAAAAGCATATTAGCTACAGTGGTGCATTGAAGATACAAATTGTAGTGAATAATAGCAATGACTCTTAAACACAGGTCCTTTGTGGATCTGGCACTCTTATTTTTCCAATATGCCATGTCTATACAGTTGGTGGCAGTCAGACTGGGGAGAATGTCAAATTATAAACTAAAGACTTTGTAGTCCTCTGTGGAAAGAGTTAGCTGCCAATGATTTTTTAGCAGAGGAGTTATGATGTCAGTCAATGTCTTAGATTTGGGAGCTATTAGGAATCACTTGGAAAGAGAAGGTACTATAAATACAACAAGAGTAAGAACAACAATTAAAAATATTCCAGAGATTAGGAGGAGATGAGGACCTTTAGCAGGGTTCTGACTACACAAGTAGAGATGAAATTTAACACCTGTTGGATTCAAGTGAGACTAGATGATTTTCTAATTCTAAAATTTTTTAGAACTATTAAACCTAGAAAGTACTAAAAACTGAAAGAGCAATTTGACATTAACTGAATCCACCCAGTTGAGCAAAATGATGAAATTAGATGAGCAGGACATACATCTTGATTTTCTTATTTTCTGTATGATCTTGTAAAGTCCTGGTTTCCTCATCTCAGAAATGAACAGATTTGAACAAACTACATCTAAGATCTCTCCAACTTCAAAGACTATGATTTATAAAATCTTTGAAAATGAAAATATTTCAGTTATTTCTTTCCAATTCATAACCTCTAGAAAAAAAGTATATGTCTATCCCTTGGGAAAATCTGTTCCCACAAAATTAAATCATAATAAGTTTCCAAGGGGCATATTTAATGGAGACTTTCCTGATCCCACTTTCTATTTTACATTCCGTAAGACTGCTTCAGAATTTGAAGCAATATTGAGATACTGAACCTATAACTAGTACAAGTTTTGGGGTATTATTACTTGTGATATAATCCTAAGGGATGTAACTTGCTATTTATTGAGTTCTCTATGGATTTATAAAGATATCTCTTGTATTTACTCCTGAACCCTCTCCCTGTATTCCCAAGATACAATAAAAGAGGGTGAGAAGCAGTCCCTAGGTTTCTCTACAGGGAGCAGATGTTTGAGTATGATGTCCCATGGACCCTTCTCCTACTCTAAAATCTCAGGAGTGTCTGGGCAGGTAAATTATTTGAATGGATCACATGGGAAAGACTTAATTTCTATGTAATACCCAGATGCTGCCTCAGTTCAGATTAGGAAGGGCAGTGAGAGCTCCTGTGCATAAGACTTGGGGATTTCTCAGACTACCTTCCAGGTAAAGACCAGTGGTTACGCCATGTTAAATTTAAGTAGTTCATTTTCTCTAAATGATGACTTAGACATGAGAGAAAATTAGTGAGATAAGGAATCACCAGCACAACGAGAGAACAGCAGATGTCTCCTCTGAGCTGGGCATATTTCTGGCTATGAATCTAGATTAACAGCAGAAAAATCATGTACCACTTCCAGGAATAACTTCTAGGAAGCATTCCCAGTAGACAAATAGTTCTTCTAATTCCACTCAGATCTCACTTTTGGGGGCCTGGTGATTCTTGGTGTCAGTTATATTTGTTGAGCCATATCTCTGATAAAGAGCTAAAAACGAGTAAAGGAAACATTCCACAATTGAGCATGACCTATGCAGGTTACCCATGGAAGCAACTCAATGTGATGTTGACAGTCCAAACTGAAAGAGAACATGGAAGTGTTTTGCTTAGAGGGGTTCTGGTATTTCTCCTGTCTCTGAAACATACATATTCTGGAAATAGTGTTTGCAGTAAGTGGCCAGATTACAAAATTTCCTTTCTGACTATTCTTTGGTTATCCTGGCCAGAGAGGATCAGTATTGTGCCCTGTGAGAGTTCTAAAGAAGGGAAAAGTTTATGTCCAATGTGGGAAGGACTCTCATTCTGGTTTCTTACTATATAGAGGAGAAGTTGCCTTCATAGTTTTATTTTTTCCTCTCATGAATGCTATAATACTTGCTGTGCTGTAAGTATTCTACAGAAACTGCCTTGTTTCAGACAAAAACAAACCAGTCAGACCAGGAAAATAAAATATGTATATAATGTGTCTTTACAATACTTGTGGGCTGATGAAGAAATCTGGTAAACCTTTGCTAACATGAGAAGCATTTCCCAATAATCTCAGTTTATTGACTTATATATTCATTTTGCTTCACTTCAAAATTGCATTCATCTATTTAATCAGTCTTTCACTGTATATTTACTATTATGTTCAAAGTGAGTAGCCTAGGACAGTAGGTAAAGGGTTTTCTTTGGAGTCTTGAAAATATGCCTCTGGCACATATTGTATGTCCCTGAAATAATCATCTCTCAGTCATCTAGAAAACTCTGCAAGACTAAGTTATTGAAAAGTTGTGTATTTACATGAATGGAGGAGATCTTCAACACTGGTATTTTCTAACTTTCAAAATTCTGTCACATTTTCCAAAATGTTCATAACAAATACAAAATGCTTCTTTAATCATTTTTGTTTGAAATACTGTAGGTCATAAAGCAGAATAGAAGCACAGATATTTATATTTAGAAGAGATTTTAGATACATTTACTTCAACGTTTTTATTTTAGGATGTCCAGAAATGTAAAGTGGCTTCGTAAAAGTCATTTTTGATAAGAAACGTGATGAAGTAGGAAGAGAGCTATAATGGAAGTTTAGTGATTTGGAATCAAATCCAAGTTCTACTCCTTGCTGCCTGAGTGACCTTGAACAAGGGACCTGGGCTCTCTGGACTCACTTCCCTCATTTGTAAAATAGAGGAGATGTACTAGATAACCTTTAAATCCCCATTCCAAGTCTAAATTCCCAGAGCTTCTTACAATGCCTGGTGCATAGTACATACTTAAGGGATGTTTGCTTCATTAGATTGGTTGATTAAAATTAAATTTAAAATTTATGATGTGATGAATTCCTGCCACCTTTTCTTTGCAGCCATGCAGCACAGGCCAGTTCTAAGCAGATTATCTTCTTTATTTTTCTCTTCAAAATTCTTGGCCAATCCAAACTGACAAGAAATAAGTGCAAAGGAAGTAAGTCCTAAAAACCAAGAGACAATTCCAAACTGTGCTCCTATCTAGTTTTGTGATATTAGCTAAATCGCTTCCTCATTCAGGATATCATTTCCTCCCTTGGAAAATGAAGGTGGGGGGGAGGATTAGATGACCTCTATTATGTCTCCCACTTCTAATGGTCTTTGACATATCTCCAAAGAGAGCCAAGACAAGACATTTGTGGGTTGAAGGCAAGGTTTGAGGTTAAAGACCCTTCACTGACTACTAGAAATTTTTAATCTTCCTTCTTAACATAGGGGTTCTGTTTTTAACAAATGAAAGACTTCCTAGTTAGAAAGTGTTTCTGATCTTAAGATGTATGTAATTGAAAAGAAAGGTATAAATATCTTTCCTTGCAACCCCCTCCCCCACTTTCTTCTCTGAATACTGCATTCTGGGATAATGCCTATTTTGCTTAACCCTATTTGGAGGCAGTTGGGTAGTTAGGTGGATAAAGGGCTGGGCCTGAATTCAGGCATCCTGGAGTTTAAATGTGTACTCAGACTAGCTAGATGACTCTGGCCAAGTCACTCAATCTCTATCTGCCCCTCTTTCCTCATGTATGAAAGGTATATAATGATAACATGTACCTCTTAGGGTTGTTGTGAAAATATGAAAGGCCCATAGCTCAGTGCATGACACATAGAAAATGCTTAATAAATGCTTATTTCCATTCATAAGTTGTTCACCGTAGTCAGTGAAATCAACTATCAATTATTCATTAGTTTATTATCTGTAGCACTTCTTATTGATAGCATCAAATTCCCATTCCAATACAAATAAGACATTGAAATTTTTATGTGCAGGCAAAAGAACAATGATGTCTCAGTGCAAAAATCATGGACTGAATGTCTCAGAATTTGTATTGTTTTTTGTCCTCCAAAGGCAAAGGAAGTAATTCTGGGTAATCTCTTGCTTTGTACTATCTTCTCTGATACTAGAAACGTTTTTTTGTTTTTTTGTTTTTTTTTTAATGTCAGTCTAAGTGTTATAATAGGCATACATCAAGGGAATCAAAAATGGAAAGCTATATGTTCTTAATAGGGTAAAATCGATTATTACTGATATTTATTTTTTTTTTACTTTTTTATATTTCCCTTACATTGTTACCCTATTTCTCTCAGTGCCAATCCTTTAAATTAAAAAAAAAAGAATGAAAAAGAGAAAAGAAAAAATCCATGACACTATTTAGTTTATTGAAAAAAATCATGACACTTGTGGATCTGTACTTCTCAAAGGAACAAAAGAAGGTATCTTTTTGTAGCAAAACTTGACCATTACAATTTCAAATTATTCTGTTTAGATTGTTTTGTGATTGTTAATTTCATTTACATTGTTTTGGTCTATGTTAATATTGTTTTTCTGGTCTTCATACTTTATTTACATCATGTAATATATCTTTTAAAGCATGTCTATAATTCATCACTTCCATTGTTTTTTACAACAAAATAATAATCTATTACGGCCATGCAACATATTTTATGTAATCATTCCTTAATTTAGGGCAACTATGTGGTACAATGGGTAGAGTGCTGGATTTGGAGTCGAGAAGGCTCATCTTTCTGAGTGCAAATATGGCCTGAGACATTTAGTAGCCTTTTCATTTTTTCATTTGCTTCAGGCAATAGCTTTTCAATTCCTATCTCTTCTAATTGATAAAAGTATCCTTTTTGGGAGAAAGTTGGAGTTCATCTTTCACACATAGTTATAAAAGTTATACATCTTGTATCTCCTGAAATTTTATGGTATAATCTTTATTATTAGGGTCACATTCACTTTGAGCCAAATTTCCATGCTGATTTGCACTTTTCCCAGCCGTTCTTACTAAGTTCTTTCCTAGGTATATTGTCTTTTTGTTTGTGTTCTAATTCTTCTTTGTCTAGTCTGATATATTTTTCTTTTTTTCTTTAAATCAGAAATAAATTGTTTCAATAATTACTGTATTATAATATCATATGAGATATAGAAGAAATCTTATCTTCCATAGTCCTATCTTTAAAAAAAAAAAAAAGAAAAAAGATTCACTTCATATCTATTTGATCTTTTGTTCCTCCATGTGATTTCATTATTTTGTCTAGTTCTTTATAGCATACTTTTGATAGCATGATTGAAATAATACTTAATATGCAAATTAACTTTGGCAATATTACCATTTTTATTACACTGGACCAATGAAGCCATGAGCATAGACTATTCTACTGATTAATTCAATTCTACTTTGTTTTCTTAAAGTAAAATTTTTGTAATTTTGTAAATTGTAAAAAATTGGGTGCACTTTCATAGATTGACTCTTAAAATATCTTATGAATTTATAAGTTATTGTTTAGTGAAATTTTTGCCCCCTTGAATTTACATATTAATTAACAGGAATGTCATTGCTTTTTTTTTGTTTGTTTTGGAGGGAGCTTTGTAATCTAAAACTTTTTTTGTTTATTTTGCTGAGGCAATTGGGGTTAAGTGATTTGCTTAGGGCCATACAACTAGGATGTGTTAAGTGTCTAAAGCCAGATTTGAACCCTGACTTCTGGGCTGGTGTTTTATCCACTATGCCACCTAGCTGTCCCTGCAATCTAAAACTTTTAAAGAAGCTATTAGGTATTTATTGATTTCTTAGGATTTTTTAAAGTAAAACATCAGGTCATCATCACATATAGATCCTCCATTCTTGTCTATCTTTATGTCTGTAATTTCTCTGCTTTGTTCTATTGTTATTAGTGGCTCTTCGATGACACACCCAATTTTGGTGAAGAGAGGTATCCTTATTTAACTCCTATATATTACAAAAGTTCTTAGTATGTGCCTAATAAATAATAATGCTTGTTTTTCATTGTAGATAAATATTTTCTAGCACCTTTTAAAGAAGAGACCTCTGTCTGTATCTACTTTTTATGTTTTATGGATTTGTTTTGTTTTGGATTTTTGCAAAAGTGAAAAATGTATTTTGCCTATGGCCTTTCCTGCATCTTTTAAAGTAAACTTTTTATATTCTTTTATTTGATTATAATTAATTAGGTTAATTGTTTTCCTAATATGAAATCCATAATCCTCATATAAAAATAGCCTGGTTAGAATGATTTAATTTTTTAAAGTTGTGATAGTTTTGTTTTTGTTTTTGTTTTTGTTTTTGTTTTTTTTTGGGGGGGGCTAAGATTTTCTTTTATTTTACAGGGTTTTTACTTAATTTAAAAATAATGAAATTGAGCTATAATTCATTTTTTTCCTTTTGATAGAATGGTTTCATTCTCCTGGTTGGAGAATAATTTGTGTAGCATAGGCATTCATTCTTTTTTTTTTTTTAAGTTTGGTAGAATTCTCATCAAAATTGAATTGAATTATGTGTTTTTTTCCTCTATTAGTTCTTTTAAAGCTATTCTAGTTCCTTTTCTGAGACTGGACTATTTGATATTCTCTTAATTTGGATATTTTATTTTTCTAAAGTCAATATTTTATTTCTCTTATATTTCAGCTGTGTTATTTAATTGTGTATAAAAGGTTCTTAAAATTGTTTTTCTTCTAGTTGAGCTTTCACCTTCTCTTATTTTTATTTTGTTGATCTCATTTTCTACCCTCTTATTTTGGTCAGGCTGACTAAATACTTATCAATTTTTAGTCTTTTCAAAGAATCAACTTTCTGTTTATAAGTTCTTTAGTCTTTCTCTTTTCCAATTTATCTTTTTTCTTCATTTCACAAGGATCCCCCTTTAGTTATACTGCATTATTTGATGACTTTCTAATTTTTTCAATATATATTCACTTTATTAATCCTTTCCCTTTCTATTTTTAAAATAGCTTTTGGAATTTGTTTGTGTATTTTTTTAACTTCTGAGAACTGTTAGTTGTACCTCGGAAATTTGAAGACACTTTCTCGTCACTGTTGTCTTTCAAGTAATTATGTTTTTTCTATTATTTGTTCATTGACCTACTTATGTTATTTCTATTATTTCTTCATTGACCTACTCATTATTTAAAATGTCAGTATTAAGTCTTCATTTAGGTTTGTGCCTTTTGTTTGGGCCTCCTGCTGTAATTATTATTTATTTTGTGTTGTAACCTAAAAAAGATGTGCTTTGTATTTCTCTTCATTTACTTTTTTTTTTTCAAATTTTCTATCTACTAACACATGGATTAATTTTGTAAAAGTGCCATATGGTGATGATAAATATGTAAGAAAAAAATTTGGTGGTTTCTTTTAGAGAGAGAAATCAAACTTCTAGCTCTAAATTCTCCAACATTTAGTTAATTCTATATTTTTTATGTGTTTTCTTTCTTCTAGAGTCATCCAATTCTTAAATTATTCCTACCAGGTTGAGTCTTTCCTTTCATAGCTTTTGCAAAGACAGGACTTGTCTCAGATTGACTTTTATCCCCTTATTTCAGACCTGATATAATCATTTACACTAGCCCTCTACTCAAATTCCTCCCATTGTTCTCTCTTTCCTCCCCTTCTCCAAATGGAAGTGTCTTCCTTTCCTACTTTGCACATATTTGCATATATTTCTATTAATTTGCATTGTATATAGATATATGTTTATTTTCCTATACTTATATTTGTATTGTCTTCCCTTATTGAAAGTAAATTCCTTGAGAACAGCTCCTTGAGACTATTGCCTTTTTGTACTTGTATTCCCAGAACCCAACAAAGTTCCTGATGCATTGTAGATACTTGAATAAATACTTATTGACTAACCCATTGCCTAAATCACATAAGTTCTAATTATGATATAGAATCAGACTGATTAAGCTAAACAATTTGAAGTAATTCATTACTAGTTTTTGGTTTGTGACATCAACAGATCTCAGAGCAGAAGAGCACAAAAAAAGATATACAAACTATTCAAGGAAAGCCTTAACTTTAATTGTAAAGTTAGAAAACCCTGCTAAGACTGTTATATTAAATTTCCAGAATAGAAAAGTTTCAAGGTGTTTTGATATTATTTAGGCAAATATATAAAAGTTAAAGCTTGAGTACAAACTGAAAGGCTTTAATGCTGAAGCAAATGAGTGAGAAAAGGCAATGAGAGGTTTCTCTCTACAACACTAAAGGATAAAGGATTGACTTACTGCAGTGAGAAATAGTGCAAAAAGTTTCTTCTTTTTTATAATTTATTAATTTTATAATTATAATTTTTGGCAGTATATATGCATGGGTAATTTTTTTTTACATTATCCCTTGTATCCACTTTTCCAAATTTTTCCCTCCCTCTACTCCCTCCTCTAGATTACAGGCAATCCCATACATATTAAATGTGTTACAGTATATCCTAGATACAATATATGTGTGTAAAACCAAATATCTTGTTGCATGGTAAGAATTGGATTCGGAAGGTATAAGTAACCTGGGTAGAAAGACAATAGTGCAAACATTTTACGCTCCTTTCCCAGTGTTCCTTCTCTGGGTGTAGCTGTTTTTTTTTTGTTGTTGTTATTTTTTTTTTTTTTTTGTCCATCATTGATCAACTGGAACTGAATTAGATCTTTATGTTGAAGACATCCACTACAATCAGAATATATCTTCATACAGTATCATTGTTAAAGTGTATAGTGATATCCTGGTTCTGCTCATTTCACTCAGCATCAGTTGATGTAAGTCTCTCCAAGGCTCTTCATCCTGCTGGTCATTTCTTACAGAACAACAATATTCCATAACCTTCATATACCATAATTTGCCCAACCATTCTCCAATTGATGGACATCCCTTCATTTTCCAGTTTCTAGCCACCACAAAAAGGGCTGCCACAAACATTTTGGCACATACAGGTTCCTTTCCCTTCTTTAGTATTTCCTTGGGATATAAGCCCAGTAGTAGCATTGCTGGATCAAAGTGTATGTACAGTTTGATAAAAAATGTTCCTTCTTCTATGATATTTAAGGAGAATATTTGCAAGAACTATAAATGTACTATGGAAAAGGGGCCTTTGCCACAGTATGACACCTTCAGAGGGGTGGGAGCAATATTTATAAAAATTGAAGGTTTTCTTGGCAGAGATATTTCTGTCATTTCCTTCTCATCTCATTTTAGAGATGAGGAAATTGAGTCAAAGAGCATTAAATGATTTGCCCAGGGTCACACATTTGTTTTCAGATCTTCCTGACCCCAGACCTGGCACTCAACTGTTGTGCCACATAGTTGTCCCTATACTCCTTCAGTAATAATGAGTTATCTGAATCCTTTTACAGTAGCAGGTTAAAATGTTTTTTTAAACTATTAGCTAGATATTAGTTTAAAAAACTATCAGATATCCTATGCCCTTCCCCACATGTCATAATGCAATTAAGCTCCCTCAGCCATCAAAAATGGGCATTTAGGTGGGACAGTGGCTAGAGTACCAGGTTTGAAGTCAGGAAGACTACTTGTCCTGAGTTCAAATCTTCCCTCTGACACTCATTTGCTGTATGATCCTGGACAACCCGCTTAAACCTTGTTTCGATTTTCCTTCTAATAGCTTTGACAAGAAAGCCACAAATGGGGTCACAAAATGCCAGACATGACTGAAATAATAACAACTAAACCTACCAAAAAATACCAAAAACAGCTGTACTATGTTCTGAAGCCTATTGTCTTGGATCACTACTTTCTTCTACTAATTGAATTTGTCTTAAAGAATATTTCTTTGATGAAAAAAAAAGAATATTTGAGAGTGTTTATGTCACTATGTGATGCTTAATCTAGTCCTTTTTTTAAACTTGTCTCACATGGGGAAAATGGGACATATATCTGATGCTTAAAGAGATATATTTTGCTGACTTTCTGGAGATCCACTAGACCTGCTAAACTTAAATTCATTATCTCCAAAACATTCATCATCTTTACCCCTAAACCGTCACAACTCTTAACTTCGCTGTTACTGTGAAGGACAATATCATCCTCCCAATACCTTAGGCTCATAGCTCAGCTCATAGGCTCATCCTGGATTTCTCACTTTCCTGGATATGGATCCAAGCAGTTTTCCCCTTCTCTTCTCTGACATTGTCCCCACTCTGGTGCAAGTCTTATTATACCTTACCCTGATTATTGCAATAACCTGTCTCAAATTTCTTCCTTGTCCAAACTGTCCTCTATTCAATCACAAAAGCATTTCCTAAGTCCAGGTTACCAATACTCTATATAACCTTACTCTATAAACCACAGTCTTCATATACTTAGTCCCCAATACTATTCTTCTAACCACATACTCCATAAATGAGACATTCCATCTATGGACTCTGAATATTCTCTCTGCCATCTGCATGTGGTTGCTTTCATTAGATTGTGAACTCCTTGAAGCCAGGTCTTTTACTTCATTTTCTATCCCCAGCATTTAGTAGAATACCTGGCCTATAGTGGGAACTTAATAAATATTTACTGAATTTAATTTCAGCAATTTACATATGAGTAAGCAAAGGCCCAAGGGGATAAAGGTGCTAGACAAGGTCACAAAGGTTAATGAGGATCAGAGAGCCAGTAACATGAATCCATTTCTCTGACACCAGAACTAGAACTAGATTCCATACACCATGCTACATTTGCTATTGATCAGCAATAATTATCTTCCTATACCTACCTGAGCTGCTCCATACATTACATTTTCTTCCTATTTTATTTTGGATCCAAAAAATAACTCTGATATCTCTATAACTGGCTGTTTCAAGATAAAGAAAACATAAGGAAGAGAGACTAAACACTATGATTTAATTCAGTAAATAACTAAGATTCAAAAATATTTCTCAGCTGTCATACTTGACTATCTCTGTCACAGGAGCATGTGGAAAAATCAAACACTGATCACAGAATTTATCCTTCTGGGATTTCCCGTCAGTCCAGAAATACAGATATTCCTCTTTGTGCTCTTCTCCTTGTTTTATGCTGTCACTCTTCTGGGAAATGGCATCATCCTGGGACTCATCTGTCTGGACTCCCATCTCCATATTCCCATGTACTACTTCCTCTCACATCTGGCCATTGTCGACATGTCTTATGCTTCAAACAATGTACCCAAGATGCTTGTGAACCTACTGAATAAGGGCAGAGGCATCTCCTTTGCTCCCTGCATTATGCAGATTTTTTTGTACTTAGCTTTTGCCAATGTGGAATGTCTCATTTTGGTTGTGATGTCCTATGATCGTTATGTGGCAATCTGCCATCCCCTCAGATACACTGTCATCATGAGTTGGAGATTGTGCATTACTCTGACCATTATTTCCTGGGCATTGAGCTTCCTCCTTGCTCTGGTCCATGTGATTCTCATTTTGAGGCTGCCCTTCTGTGGACCCCGAGAAGTCAACCACTTCTTCTGTGAGATCCTGTCTGTGCTGAAGCTTGCTTGTGCTGATACTAGACTTAACCACCTAGTTATCTTTGCAGCCTGTGTGTTTGTCCTAGTTGGTCCTCTCTGCTTAATCCTGATCTCCTATATGCGTATTCTTTATGCCATCCTGAGGATTCAGTCTGGGGAAGGAAGAAAGAAAGCCTTTTCTACCTGCTCCTCCCACCTCTGTGTAGTTGGGCTCTTCTATGGTAGTGCCATCATAATGTACATGACCCCCAAAACCAGCCATCCTGAGGAGCAGCAGAAAATCCTCTCCTTATTTTACAGTCTCTTTAACCCTATGTTGAATCCCTTGATCTATAGCCTGAGGAATGCAGAGGTGAAAGGTGCTCTGAGGAGAGTGTTGGGGAAGAAAAACCAATCCCAAAACATGTGACTTGCTCATAACCAGTTCCAAATCATTGTTATTCTTGGTGCTGTTTCATAGGTCTGAATATAAATCAAAAGCAACAACAGTTGTCTGCTTTCCCTGTCTCTCTGACCAGGTAATTCTAGAAATTCTGGATACTTCCAGTTTATTTTTCATATATCTTCCCTATTTAGCTATAATAATTTTGATATTGTTTTTTGTTTAGGATTTCTGGTTAAATCCTAAGGAAGGATTCAATATGTAAACTTTACATTAGGCTTATATCTCATCTTAAGTAATAACCATTTCCTTCTGAATATCAGAAAATAATTCATATCCTAGACTGGGTAGAGAGCACTGATCTTGACTTCATTCATTGATCATGATCCCAGATTTGAATTTCCTTTTTAATTTTTTTTCCTTTTCCATTAACAAAGGACTTTAGTAGAAGCTTGTACTTGGTGTTTATCCAAGCCTGGTAAGAATTCATAGCTGTTGATCCCATGCCCAAAATAATTCAACTAGTAATTATAAGAGCTGGATTTCAGAGCCACATCAGTCCTTTTCCCAGTATCCCAAATAAGCTATCAGCCAATCTCTGCTTGAATACTATCAATAATAGGAGTTATTACTTTATTGGGTAATATACTTCATTGCTGAATGAGTTTAATTCAAGGAAATTCTTCCTTACATTGAACTCATATCTAAATCCCTATAATGTATACCCATTTATCCAAGTGCTTGCTGAAATTATGCAGCATGAATCTAAATTTTTTACTATAAATTTCATAAATCAGGAATGTCCAATAATCCATCTTGCTAAGTTCCCTGAGTGGAAGGTGTTCCTCATACCTTCCAATATCATATAGCTACTTCTTCCTTCAGTCTCCTTTGGACTAGGTATTCTTGTACTCTCCCTATATTCCTTACAAAGAACAATCCTCCCAATTAAGAGTGTATCTGAGTTCAAAGAGGCTTTAGAAGTCACTTTATCCAACCTCCTAACCTGTTCAAGAATACTTCCACTGTATGAATCCTGGATGAGTTACTAAATCATATAATTTTGTTATTGTTGGAGGAGATCTTAGAGGGTAGTTAAAAATGAATTGCCTCAGACATTATGACTGCTTGTTTTACAACTTCTTTCATGTAATAATATGTGATATTATATATTAATTAAATGTGTTTATGTTTTAGTAAATATAAGGCTCCTAAAACCAAAGACAATATCACTTTTATTTCTGTGTCCCATCAATTTTCACAATATCTGTCACATGGGAGGTATATAATAAACATTAATTAATTTGTGTATTGGATTATACATTTCTTAAAGGTGTCTTAATTGTCTTTTTAAAATTTCCATCACCTAAGAACATTATCAGTTCATGTAGAAAGCGCTTAGAGATTATTTGAATACATAGTAGAGGAATTAGTGAATCTAGTGTGAGCTCTTAACAAAGAATAATAATAATAATGTTGCCAAGTAATATTTTATTTATGTAATACTTTAAGATGTATATTTTCCTATACTTGTGATACTTGTAAAAGCAACATATATTTTTTCTTCATTTTCTAAAAGCTAAGATAGGCTCAAAGAAACTAGGAGTCTTGCCCAAAGTCATCCAGCTAATAATTCAGCCAGTTATACTAAGAGGTGAATTTCAAAGCCATGCCTATCCCCTTCCCAATATCCCAAATAAGCTATCAGCCAACCTTTGCTTAGATATTATCAGTGATAGGGAGTTACTACTTTAATGGGTAACCTACTTCATTACTGAATGAATTTAATTTAAGTGAATTTTTTCTTATATTGAACCCAAATTTGAATCCCTATAATGTTCACCCATTTATCCAAGTTCTTTATGAAAATATGCAGCATAAATCTAATTCCTTCTACTGAAATTTCCATAAATGGGGAATATCCTAGGCCTACAAGTTTAGTTTATAGCATATAATAACAGACTCTATATGTTTCAAATCATTCAGGATTGATGGCAATCTTTTAGGTCAACAAAGTGGATTTGATAAAATGTAAATATGTAATTTTAAAAATGTAAGATAAATCAAAACTTCCTAGAACTACACATCAGTTGTTATTGAAGATTTCCTTGGCTACTCATTTATAACTGGCTATCATCAGTAATTCTAATTGTGTGATTGAAAGCCTGGAATGAGAAAGAGAACTATAAAGGAGATGGAATTTCATAAAAAGCCAAAATTGAGAGTGAAAGAGAATTTGAAGAGTTCTCATGCTAGGTTTTTAAAGACAACTTGTCACTTAAAAAATTCCTTGTCCTAATGACCAGGACAGTTCTTTTCATATAATAAATATTTTTGAACACTTGTTGAATAAATAATAATTGTTTGGACTGGAAGTCTGAAAAATTGACCATACTATCTTTTCAGAATAAAATATAGAGTAGAAGAAATGATGTTTAAGTGGTTAAAAGAGCCAATCTGGTGCCAAAGAATCAGGAGAGGGATCTCATTCCACATCAGTGCAAGAAAAAAAAAAGGGAAAAGTTTGCTTGGGATTGGAAGTTTAAAAAATTAAAGGGGAACTATAAAAATGGAAATAATAACCAGAGGAGCAAATGATTCAACTGAATTGTCAGAAGCAAAACAGGTTTAAAGAGAAATAATAAGAAATGAAGGAAAAAATTAACATTATTAGGAACATTCTAAGAAAGGTTAAATTTTAAAAGAGCTTGAAGAAAATTTTCTTTTAAATCTCAAGGAGTACTCTAGAAATAAAACATGGCACAGTGGATAGAGTACCAGGCCTGGAATCAAATGTGGCCTCAGACACTAACTACCACTGTGACACTAGACTTACCTCATTTATAAAATAAGCTGGAGAAGAAAATGGCAAATAATTTCATTGTCTTTACCAAGAAAACCCCAAATGGGCTCATGAAGAGTCAGACCTAAGTGCAACAACTGAAAAACAACAACCAAAAAACATTAAGAAATAATGAAGAAAATGACCAAAAGATTAGGCTGAAAAACATTAAAAAAAAAAGATGCAACTAAGAACATAAACTTACTAAGACAAAATAAAATCGAACACAAAGCAAAATGGAAATTTAAGTTAAAACAATTATATAGTTATCTCAAGCTGGATATCATGAAGATTAAAATTAAAAACATGTAGGACAGAAAGTGTTGTAATAATTCAAGATTATTAACATTCCAGGAAAAGATAGACTTTGAGTACAATATTATAGAGAATCATTAAACAAAATTTCCTGGAATTAAAAAGAAAATAGTGAAATACAAACACAATTCACACAAACCCAAAGAAGATAAAGTAAAGATTATACATGCCTAACTATATTACATTTGAATTAAATCCCATTATTAAAACAATGACCAAAATAAAGCTGCCACTGGAAGTAATAAATCAAAATTAATAATCAAGAAATTAAGATTTTTCAATGATGATACAATAAAAGAGAAGAATCTAAATAGGATATATGAAAAATGAAGAAACATGAACCAGAAACTTGGAATTATCTGGAAAAAAAAATCTCTCAAAATGCAATCTAAGTATATCTTTATGAGTAGCACTCAGATTTTGAAAAGAGATCTATAAAAGAAGCCCCATACATACATAAAAAAACAAAATCACACACATGCACTAATGAAGTAAACTCAATTCTTAAAGATTTTGCATTTTATAGGGGGAACCAATCTGTACATACATAAAAATACCTAGGATAAATAAAAATAAAAACAAAGAAATGCATACTTTGAGAGGGAAGGCATAAGGAGTTGAATCTATTGGGAAAATGTTCATGTGGAAAGTCATACTTGAGATGTGGTTTAAGTTAAGAGGGATTCTTTCCTTTACTATTTAGTAAACATTCTTCTTGCCTTATGTAGTCAACACATTTTTCAGTTAATGCTATACTTCCTAGGACCTCATAACCTTTTTCTTTGTCTCTATTGCACATTTATCAAAGTGTTAACAGAAAGTAAATCCCATATACATGCATATGGTTTTTACATCCTTTTCCCAGTTATCAATTTTTTACCACTTCAAATTGTACCAGATATATATAGTTAGGCAACCTCATGCAGTATTCATGTAACTGCACGTCAAAGGCATATTAGCTACAGGGGTGTATTGTATGTACATATTGTACATCTCATAACAGACATACATACAATATACACCCTACTAACATATTCTATTATGTGTAGGTGGGTGAAATTATTGATGCTAGAATAAACCAGGACCAAAAGCATAACCAAATATGCAGGAAATTTAAGAATCAATGAATATTTATTATGTTTATCAGCAAGAAATGAAAAAGATAAAACATATCATTTTCAATTTAGGCAGGAGGTAAATTGAGTATATGGTAGTATTGCACAGGGCCTGTTGCTAAGGCTAGTAATAGGAAAGACTCTTTAGATTAATTGCCTCTAGTAACCTCACCCTAATAGGCCAGTTCCAGATTTTGCTGAAAAAAGGAAGGTCATAGGCAAATTGAGAACTACAATATAAACAAGGTCAAGGACAAGATTGAACTGCAGTAAAAAATGGAAACTTGCTGTGAATTTTTTCTTTGACAATAATGATTGGTTATATCCCTCAATTCTAATTTTTCCTCTGTTTATGCTATTCTCTTTCATTTTATCCTATCCATTCTCAAAGGCATTATGTTTCTGACTTTCACTTCCCTTGATCTACCCTCCCTTTTTTATTCCCTTTGCTTCCTATTTTCCTGTATAGTGTATATGTTATGAGTCAATTCCAGTGAAACAGATTTACATACCCCTTCTCCATTTCCCCCATTTTTCCCTTCCATTGTAAAATCTTGTTTGTACTCCTTTTATGTCAGATAATTCACCCATTCTAGCTCTTCTTTTTCAAAACAAATGACTTGTCCAAGATCACACAGATAATAAAGGAATGAATTGGGATTTGAAGGTAACTTTGTCTCCCCAGAGCACCAGATCTGGAGTCAGGAAAACTCACCTTCTTGAGTTGAAATCTGGCCTCAGACACTTAATAGTTAGTAAGGGACATCTTAACGAACTTTATGATTTCAAATCTTGTCTTAGTCACTTCCTAGTTATGTGACCCTGGGCAAATCACTTAACCCTGTTTGCTTCAGTTTCCTTATCTGTGAAATATTCTGGAGAAGGAAATAGCAAACCACTTTGGATCTTTGCCAAGAAAATCCTAAATGGGATCATGAAGAGTCAAAGACAAAACAAATGAACAATTTTTGATTCCAAATATAGTGATTTCCTCCATCATGAGCATTCCGTGACCTATTTTTTATTCTAGAGAATTTCACTTCCATTCCAACCATATGTAGACAAATTCAATTCTTTAAAAAGCATCAGCAGAAGGAATGGTTCACCTAGGGGCAGGTACAAACCCTCCAAATTATTATATTGATTGAACTTATAATCAGATGAGATCTTACAAAAAATTCCTATAAGTTTTACCTTAGTCAGGACCCTGATGCATAGTTACTTGGATTTTGGCATTAACTTGTCTCTTCTCAAAAGATTTCTCTCACACTAACAAAAGGAATTGATTCCATGTCAGTTCATAGAATTTAAATTGCTGCCATCAGTCCCAAGCATGTCCCTTCTACAGATTTTTCTACTTTTTCATATTTTTTGCTCTCACAAAAAAAAAAAAATTTAGTTGTGATCTGGAACTGTATGCATCAGACTTAAATAATGAGGTAGAAAAAAGAGATATTTCCACAAAGAAGAAGAAAAAAATAGCCTGTGTTCTCAGTCTTATGTTTGGGCTTGCACTTTCTCTTCCTTAATGAGAACATCCAGCTCCTAAGCTACTACGTGACACCACAAGTGGAGGACCAATGTTCTCCTGAGAATGACCTCACTCATCCCTATAAAAAACATGGCTCCCTTCTGTGTTGAAAAGCAGCCTTGTTATGTAAGACAATGCTGATGTTCCCATACTAAGCTGAGAAAAGAGATTAGAACCTGCTATAATTGACATACTAAAGTTGAAGAGGAAGATGGCATATTCTTTGATGCCCTTTCAGTTCCCCCTCATGACATCAAGAACATCTTATTTCAAGACCCTCAATTCCTCCAAAAAAAGACTTGTAGTTGTTTTCTGGCCTTCTGGAGACTTTGGTCATCACTTGTCTCTTGAGTGATTTGCATCATAATACATCCTTGTCTCCTTTTCCTCTACAGCACCCCCCCATCAAAGGGAATTTCATGTTATTTACAAATCCTTTATTTGCTTGATCTAAAATATAACAAAACTACGTCTTTTGTTTTAACATAATTGCTTTATTTCATATGCCTTTTAAATTGCAAAAAAAAAAAATTGGCTACAATGAAATAGAATACATAGAGATAATGGTGAATGCTCAAACACCTATACTAGTAATATTACCTGTAATTTCTGTTATAATAAAGAATGGCCTGAGCACGCAGATTATTGTCTTCATAATAATATGCTTTGAGTGGAGGAATAGAATATTGAGGTGGGAAAGCTTATATTAGTGAAGTCTAAGCCATAAGAGAGAGTTCCATGGCCTGAAGTACTCACAAAATTTCCATTTTTCCTTCCCAAAGGGAAATCCATAGATTTTTGTACTGAAGTAGTGCTATAACTGTATACTCTAAGGTATATGAGAAATGAGAAAGAATGTTGTTTTTTTTCTCTCTCTCCTAGACAACAGGCTAAAATTAACATAGCATAAACAGTTGGTGATAGGGTGATGTGTGGAGAAGGAACAGGTGGTGTCACTTATAAAGTGCTAAAATGGTACCCCAAAGGAAAATAGGATTGTGCAAGTTAATATGCTGAAATCTAAAAAAAATTACAGAACATTTCTCTCAGAGTAAAAGGTACTGTAAGGCAAAAAATATCTCAGGAGATGTGGGTTTTCATCTTAATTGCTATTAACTTGCCATGTAATATAGAGGAAAATCATTCACATCTTGATCTCTATAAATTGAAGAGATCAAACTAAATCTCTAAGATTTCTTTCAAATAAATTTTTGTTGTTCAGTCATGTCCAACTCTACATGATCTAAAGACTTTTTTTCATGGAATTTTTTTGGCAAAAATACCAAGGCAATTTACAATTTCCTTCTCCAGAGCTCCCTCTTTTTTTACAAATGAGGAACTGAGGCATTGTGGTTAAGTGACTTACCAAGGGTCACAGTTATGCATACTATCAGGCATGCTTTTTTTAGAATTTCTATCCAAATTCATGATGTTACATGGAAAATAGCCATACTTCAAACATATATTCCTTCCTATGTCCTTGCTATGTGACAGACTGACCAAATGCCTTTATCTAATTAATAATTTTTACAGAATGCTCTGCAATGTCATGATGCTTGATGCAATCAATCAACATGATGTCATTCAAAAACAGGAGTAACTTGTAGATTTCCTCAGAGAATCCCTCTTGAACTCTTGTTCTCTCTTGCATCTGTCACCTTTGGCAAGCATACATCTCATTGTTTTGTGATTCCCCTGATATTTTAATATCAAAGGATTACTTATAAAATAGTTCCCAGAATTGAGAAAATAAAATGAGGTAATATTTGTAAAATGCATTGTATTACAAATTCTAGTCATCGGTGGTAACGGTAGTGGTATAGTGGTAGCAGCAATAGCAGCAGCAGCAACAGCAGTAGTAGTTGTAGTAGTAGTAGTAATAATGGTAGTAATAGTAGTAGTGATAGTAATAGTAGTAGTAGTAATAACAGTAATAGTAGTTCCTTCTTGCTGTTGTTTTTATTGTTATCAGCATCATTGCTAGTAGTAGTGTATAATGTGATCTTATATGTGTTTTAAATCTTTCAGTTAATTATGAGATGACAATGATATTGTCTATTGTTGAGTATTTCTTTCAAAAGTATTCATACTTCCTATAAATACTTTCATTGGATGCCTTCTAGTCATATCCTGTTGGCTCTCAAAAAAAGATTTCATATAGATAGTAAAGTATGCATTTAGTCCATTAGTCACTGATGCTCTTTTGGGAACCTATTTCTGTATCAATAAGGTTTAAGATTTTTTTCCCAATCATTTAGCATTTTGCCATCCTTCAGATACTATATATGTTGCTTTCATAGTATGTTCACAATTATATTGACACCAGAATGAGTTTCCATTATGTGTATTTTTATTACAATTTGATTGCCCTTCCCATTTTTGTTTTCTTTAATACCATTTCTGTTTACTCTATAGAATATTAGGAAGACTTATATTAGGGTACAAGTATAGTGGCTTCTCTATTCTCAAGGAAGCAAATAGGTATTTTTTTAGGTGGTTGGTGATGAATTAATCAACAATTATTTCTTAAATCCATAACTTGTGCCTTTTCTCTGAGATTACTTTCCATTTACACTTAACTTACATATACATAGTCATTTCTCTGTTGTCTATCTGATTAGAAAGTAAGTTCCTTGAGTTCATGTTTTTGCCTTCCTTTGTATTCCTGTAACTTATGATAGTGCCTGGCACATAGTAAGGCTTAATAAATGCTTGTTTATTGACTGACTAGCATTTTTAATTCTAGGCAATGTTGGTTAAAAAAACATAAAAATAAAATAGCTCTTTTCCTCAAGGAGCTCACATTCTGGTGTAAAAGACTATATGTACAAGTGGGTATATGCATGTACTCACCACAGAAATATATACATTATACATATATATATATATATATATATACATATTCACATGTGTATATGTATGTATATATACACATATTTGGTCTCTCTGTCTCTCTTGGTATTAAAACATAACATCTAGAGGGATCACAAAAGTTCTGATGATAAAGATGCGATTAAAAAGGAGAAATTCTTAACTGAAACAGAAGGAGAAAGAAAGGGAAACAGGGGAAAAAAGATATTTAGTCATAGAAAGTATAGAGATCCTTAGAAATTCATATTTGAGTTGGTAGAATACGATGATTTATCAGAGAAGTTTAAAACAAAAAAAAATATGGTTTTTCTCTTTGAAAATAAAATTTTTGTGGATAGTGTAATTTTAAATGACCTGATAAAGATGGAGATGAGGGGGGTTTTAAAGCAAATTACAACAGTGAAAATGAAAAATAAAAGATAGGGTCAGTTTTGGTTCCTTTCTCTTTTTTTGGTGGGGGAAGGGAGATGGTCATTACTGTCATCACCATCCCTCTTCTGTCTACAAAGCCACACTCCTCCCCTAAAACAAACATAAAAAAACAAAAACCAATTTTGGAATAGATAAGCATCACCACATACCTTGAAATTCTCCACTTCAAGAGAAGGGTGATATGCATCATCATCATCTGTTCTGTAGCTTATGGTCAATCAATTATTCAGAATTCTTAAACTTTTCTTTATAATCCCAGTTATTGTATCAATTATTCTCTTGGATCTGTTCTCTGTATCATTTCATCTTATTTTCCCCAGGTTTCTCTGAATCCTTTTGTTTCTTCCCTTTTTTTCTTACTCCTTCTTCCTTACAGCAAAATAATATCTATCCATCTATTTTTCCATATATATATCATAATTTGTTCAATTATTTATTCCATTGACCAGTTGATATGTACTCACTCTCTTTATTATTCTTTGTTTCATTAAAGTGCTGCTACAGATATATTTGTACATGTCAATGCTTTCCTTCTTTTTTATCTCTTTTTTCTTCTTGTTGTTATTTTTTATCTTTTTTATCTTTGTAGTGGTATCTCCAAGTCAAAGGATACATACACTTCAGTAACTTTTGTTCTAAATTATTTTTAAGAACTCCTGGAGTATGCTCCAAGTCATTATTAATCAAAGAAATGCAAATTAAGACAACTCTGAGATACCACTACACACATGTCAGATTGGCTAGAATGACAGGGAAAAATAATGAGCAATGTTGGAGGGGATGTGGGAAAACAAGGACACTGATACATTGTTGGTGGAATTGTGAATACATCCAGCAATTCTGAAGAGTAATTTGGAACTATGCTCAAAAATTATCCAACTGTGCATACCCTTTTACCCAGAAATGTTACTACTGGGCTTATATCCCAAAGAGATACTAAAGAAGGGAAAGGGACACAAAATCAATTAATTGAATTTCTTAATTTTAAATTCTTTAAATTCTTTATCTTAATTTTAAATTAAGAAATATCTCTGTGAAAACATGACCCTAACAAAGAGTTTAAAAAAGATATCTTCACCATCACATATACCCACCCCTGTTTTTTAGAAGTAAGGAATACATGGGTATATCCATGATTATATCCACTATCAAAATTGTTAAATGTATTAATCAAATTTGTTTTTTTTTTCTTCTTCAAAATATTCTGTTATATAGAATGAATCTTTGGGAAGAAAAAATAGGAGGGAAATGGCAGGACATTTTGGTGATATAAAAACAAAGACGTCAATATAATTTTATTTTTTAAAATATCCCTGAGTCCTTTTAAATGTAATTACATGCTCCATTAAATGACTTAGAATGTTTCATAGATAATTCTGTGGAAATTTAGATCTCTTCAGAAATGAAGAATGAGCATTAATAAGATCTGAGAAGTTCAGACAAGAGACTCTCACTTTTGATTGTCTGAGATTATATTCAGGAATGGAGTAGAAAATTTAAAAAAATAGATGAGAAAAAATGAGATCTTGAGTATGAATCAACAAACTGGGATTTTTAGGGATTTGTTTATGACAAATTTTATTTTGGATCATGATAAATTTTATTTTAGATTCATGGGTTGAAGTAATATGGAAAAGCCCTTACAGAACAGTATTGAATCCCTGAAAGCCATTCTAAAAATAACCCCTGCAAATAAAAATAGCCTGATCACTACCAATCATAATAATTCTTTTGTTTTATTTACATGAAGGTCTCAGATGAGAAGAAAATTAGAGCCTGAAATGATTCCTCATATATAAAGAGATAACTTTGTGCTAGGTCCTGGAGTCCCTTCCTAAACACATATAGAGAATAAATATCCTTAAACAATGCATCTCTAGGATTTAAATTACTTCCTATCTTCCACACTACCTTGCATGCTCAATAAATACTTTTGAATATAATGTTGACACATTACATGTCCTATGCTTTTCTTATCCCAGCCTCCACACTACTCACCAGCTAGAATCTGCACATCAACCACAATCTTATCAGGTCAAAGAAAAAGGATGGTTGTGTCTGCAAACTTAACCATAGCTCCTATCATCTTTTCCTGGAGTCCTAGCAATGACTCAGGGTCTTCCAGTCTCTAAAGACTTTTAGCTGGCACAGTCAGGATGATGTTATCTGATGCCTGTTTCCCTCAGGATGCTATATGGTAACAAATGGAGCTCTTTCACTCCTCCAAAGATACTTTTCCTGGGATCAGAGATTATAAGATTATAGGGCCTATCACTGAATTAGAGAATTCTAATAAAGTCTCTGATTCTGATTCTATAATCATGTAGCTTCTAAGGTCCTTTCGAGTTTTAAGTTTATGATCCTATGAAAAATTTTAGGCAGATAATATGCTGAATGCTATTGGCATACATTAGGAATAGAATAGTCAGGGGATGTTTCAAAGACTTAATTATGTGACCTGTAATACAGATCAATAAGCTAACACTTACTCTCCTCTTCTGAATTGTCATTAAACTCCCTCATCTTTATCTCCATCTTCAAATAGACTACCTTTCTGTATTTTCAAGATCATACCTTAATTCTTCTTTATCAACCCAATGCAATTCTCTTCATGTCCTTTATTACTCAGGTTATAAATTCTTTCCTCTTCTCTCTATTTGAAGTCTTTACTCATCCAGTTTAAAGTAAGGATTAGGCACAGCACCTCTAATGGGGATAGACATAAAACCCAAGTTACTACCCTTGGGTACAGTCATATAGATCAGTCCCTAACACCAGAGGGAGAAGACAGACAGCTTGGTTTTATTCACTAATTCTCCTGAAATGACCACGGATTCTTTATACATCTATGGGGTCCCAACCAGGGCATCTGAAAGTTAAATGGCAGTGTATTTATATCCAGGGGTTAGGAGTAGGGAAGGAATGGCATTAGGGAAAGACTAGGAAAAGTATCAGGAACCAAAGTGCATAATCAATAATTCTTCCATAAGTAGGTAGATAATGACAATTTAAGTTAAGATATATTTAAATTAGTTCAATAGGGATTTGGAGTATACATAGATAGTAAAGGTAGTAAGGAAAACTGGAATGTTTTTGGAATGCCTTCCTAACTTCTGGTGATGATCTCCAAAAAGGTTTGTAGTCACTATTGTACAACCAGCCCTGACCTATATGAAAGAGGGATGCAGTTTGGTGATTGTTCATGTATATTTCAGGAGGCAGCATTCCATGGAGAAAAGAGAGAAAGCATGGTTTTAAATAAACAAATCATCCTTCTTACTCCCTTACACATATCCTTTCCTACAACATGGATGGATCATCCCACATACTCTCCATACAATCTAGGTGTCATCCTCAACTCTTCACTCTCAGTCAACCCCCATAATCAAATTTCTTATCATAGTCTATCAATTTTACCTTTAAAATATCATTTCTATACCCTCCCTTCTCTTCTCTGACATTGTCACCATTCTGGTATAATCCTTATCATGTCACATTTGAACTATTGTAATATATCTTTCTGCTGGTTGGTTTCCCTGCTATAAATTTTCCCCACTAGTTGATTCTCTTCCTAGTTATCAAAATGTTCTTCTTCAAGCATAGATAAGACCATATCATCTCTCTCTTTCATGTCAATAAACTTCAGTGGCTCCTTATTACCTATACTATCAAATATAAAATATTCTTTTCAGTTTTTAAACTACTTCACCACCTACTTTTCTCTATATTTTCAGCTGCTTTTACACATATTCCCATGTACACTGGATTCAAGATCAAGTGATGTTGCTCTTCTTGCTGCTCCTCAAAGAAGATAATCTATTTCTTGACTCTTGGCATTTTCACTGTCTCCAGTACCCGAATTGTTCTCCCTCTTTATCTCTGGGACCTCTATTTTTCTTCAAGTGATAATGAAAATTCCATCTTCTACAATCAGTCTTTCTTAATACCTCAAGTCTATACTAAGTATTTCAAGAATTCTTAATTATTCTCTCTCTTGATTGCCTCCAATTTCTTTTATTTTATTTGGCTGCATCTTGTTTCTCCTGTTGGACTGAGTTCCTTGAGAGCAGAAATAATGTTTTGCCTTTTTTGTACCCCTACAATATAGAGCTTAGGATATAGTAGATGCTTAATAAATGCTTATTGACTGACTTTTCTATAAAAGTATATGCAGAATAGATAAATTTTAAAAAATGATCATAAAATGAAAAATCTCCTAGGAAGGAAGTTGGGAACAGAGGAAATGAGCAGAAGCCTATAGAAGAGGTAACAGTATGTAGGCCAGCATAGTTAGTGGTCATTGTGTCATGATGTTCATCATACCACCTTTAGAAAAGAAGAGTCCAGTATACATCCATAGAGAGTTGTCTAAATAAAATTAAAGCCATGATAAGAGCTGATATCTCTTTACCCTGAATTTCCATTAATCATCATTCTCTCCCTGAGCTCTCATTTGTCCTACCAGAGCATCTCTAAACTTCAAACCTTACCATAATTTTCCCATTTACACTTTCCCTAATAAAGTCCAAACTCCTGTCACTTTCTAGATACAAAAAATAAGATGGAAGTTCTTTCTAATGTGTCTGTGACTCCAGTGAACTAGAGTGCCATCTAATTCATTTCCTTTCTTCAGCAATAACTACCCAATCAATCAGTCATCCATCCTTACACAAATTGGTCCAATTGATCTCCATGGAAGAAACAGGATTCTACAGAGCTTAACTGGGACGTGCTAATTCCTTACCAAGGTCTGTTTTCTAATGATGTGTATTCAATGTCCATATAGGCCACCTATATGATGTGTATATATAGTGACACCATAGAGGACAGCTTCAATGGAGTGACTGTCCACAAGATGGTGCTGGCTTTCTAAGGAAATACCAATAATTCTTAGTATGTTCTACCAAAAAAAAAAAAAGTCTAGAAGAATGAAGAGGGACAGAAGAGGTAACAGGGAACAGCTAAGCCTTTTTGAGCCAAATAACATAAACGGATTTCTATCTCATGATGATTATTTTGGCCCAAATATGAAAGATACATTGAACAGGTAAGAAAGTGGTAGCAGGCAGACAGCATCCTCTTATTAGGATGTAAGATCTTTTTGGATGACCTTGCTTCTATATTCGTATCCTCATGATTAACAATAGTTTCTGGGATGCAATAAGCACTTAATTAATTCTCTTTTATTCATTTATTCTTTCACTCATTTATTTATTGCTTTTCATTCATTAGTATTATAGTCCAGTCATGGGTAATAAATGTGAGAATTAAGTTGGTGGCTATATAAACAAAAATAAGGGGCACTTGTGAGAGATGTTTTGGAGGCAGAATCAATAGTCTTTAGCAAACAATCAAATATGGCAATGTTCTGGAACTCTGTCTTCCCAGAAATCAGCCAGAGTCAGGATCACTAAACGTTTTTATTCTAGATCTTTTACGGTTAAGGTCAGGGGGTTAGATCTAGAAATCTACACACACACCTTCCTCTCCCTCAAACAGAGAGAGAGAGAAACAGAGAGAGAGAGAGACAGAGAGACAGAGAGACAGGGAGGGAGGGAGGGAGGGAGGGAGGGAAGGAGGGAGAGAGAGAGGGAAGGAGGGAGGGGAGGAGGGAGGGAAGGAGGGAGAGAGAGAGGGAAGGAGGGAGGGAAGGAGGGAGAGAGAGAGGGAAGGAGGGAGGGAAGGAGGGAGAGAAAGAGGGAGGGAGGGAGAGAGAGAAAGGGAGGGAGGGAGGAAGGGAGAGAGTTTCTCAATTTCCTCTTCCTCCTCTTACTCCCCCCACCCACAAGTCACTTCCCCCTTTTTGTCCCACCCATCAAGTCAGCACAGAATAGCTGGGGAGGGTCAACTTTCAAACAAGTTAATAGGGAACCATCCAATTGGCAATTAGTCTTACGTGCTCCATTATCCAAGTGCAATTGCTCAGGTCTAGCCTTTTACAGCAATGAAAGAAAGGGAAGATTAAAAGATGATTCAAAGGTTATGAAGTTCATTTGTCACCTTTTTAAAATCACAGATAAAATAATTCTCCTTAACTTAACCTTCCTAGATTCTCTCAACCTACTCTTCCATTTGGCAAAATGAAAAAAAAATGGCAAAAACTTTCTTTAAGACATTGAATTAAGGATATATTTAAGGTATGTTTATTTCATGCTTGTTTCCTCAATTAATATAAAAGACTCTTGATGGTGGGGTTTAATGTTCACTCTTTATTGTTGTCACAACAGTACATCTAATTGATACATGGTACAGAGACACCTACCGGAGAGATAATATTCACCTGACTATAAGTGGAATTTGAGGTACCTTAATGACTTTAAGGATAACTATTTCTTTAGTGTTTCCAATGAAGTATATACCAGTCATACTGGTCACCATTTCCCAAGGAAATTAGTTAGAACTTTGTCATGACCAGATTTACTTGTCCAATATCAAGATTGCCCAACAATAAGCAAATCTTTACCATTTTCCACAAAGCAAATAACTTCTTTCACCATGGTGCTAACACAGGCATGGATACAGTACACTCCCAAAGAATCTCCAAAGCCATCCTTAATTTGCACATCCACATCATAATCACAAAGGGTATAAGTCAGTATCAGTGATGGAACCAGAGTACTGCATTGCAGAGAAAGGGAGTGAACCCAGCATGTTCTAGATAATCTTCATAAGATAAGTCCATGAAGCCTGGGCTATAATAGGAGACAGCAATAAGGACTTGGTGCTTGATATCCATCATCACTGGAAAGGCAGATTCATTAGCAAGCAGAAATTTACAAGGGAGTGAGCCATTGAAGATGTTCTAACTTAGCAGTCCATTCACCAGGGCCTTCCAAATCTCTCATAAGGAAATGCAGATTAAAGCAAATCCATCTAATCCTCAATACAATGTCAAATTCTCCCAAAATTAAAAGAAAATAATAAATGTTGGAGTGGCTACAAGAAAATAGGCACATTAATGAACTCTTAGTAGAATTGTTAATTGGATCAGTCACTCTGGAAAGTAATTTAGAGCTATTCTTCCAAATTAACTGTACATATTCTTTGACCCAGTAATTTCACATTTGTTACCCCAGAAAGGGGCCATCTATATACAAATATTTAGAGCGATACTTTTTGATGTAGCAAAATACTGAAAACAAATGGGGTGCTCATCAATTGGGGAATGACACAAATGCAAATGATCATATATGACTTAAAGAAATAACTATTGTATCATAAGAAATTGTCAAAGAATTCATTTCAGTAAAACCTGGGAAGATTTTTGTATGAATTTATCTTGGCTGAAGTGAATAAAACAAGGAAAACAATTTATAAACCACCAACCCAGGGAGCAATTTAGAAAGACTTTGAAGAATTCTGATAGATGAGCCAGCTGGAAGGCACAATGCATAGATTACTGGCCCTGGAGTCAGGAGGACCTGAGTTCAAATGCTGCTTCAGACACCTAATAAAATCTAGCTGTGTCACTTACTCCAATTGCCTTGCAAAAGAAAATGAAAGAACTCTGATCAATACAATAAACAACCATGAAGCATGTTACTCAGATCCTGGCATTAGGGTACAATATGAGATAGTATTAGTTATTATACATGGATATTATGAATATTTCATTTGCTTGACAATGCTTATTTATTAGTACAGTTTTGTTTTTCTTTTAAAATTTAAGTTGAGAAGAGGAAGAGAAAATTATTTTGTTCATTTAAAAATAAAATTTAATTTAGAAAAAGAATGAAGAGGCTAGATTAAATAACTTCAGAGGTGTCTTCCAGTTATATGTCTATGATCATATGAGACTATGTTATCATAATTTTATTGAACTTGTACTTGACTATGTAATAGTCTAATTTTAGTCCTTATTTTGATTTTCCATTAGCATTGGACATGTCTGGTGACCTCTTCCTCACAGTATTTTTTCTCTTTTTGTTTCTGATATGCTGGTCTTCTGATTCTCCCACTCCTTGGACGTGGAATTAATAGATTGTTATTAGAGTCTAGTATTTCCAATTCTATGGGTAGACTGAGAAACACAAAAATTTTGTACATTACCTAAGATTACATATAATGGCATGACAGAGGCTAGAACTTGGGTTTTCCAAGTCCTGACTCAATGCTGTATCATTACTGGCAGGGACCATTACTGTTCTTTAATGAGATTACTGCTTCATCCCTCCCTTATATGGGATACAATGATGTTTCCTTGGTAATACAGATTAGAGCAATATAGTGAAAACAACACTGGGCTTGTATACCAGAAACCCTTAGTCTAGATTCATTTCTTTCACTAACTAGTAATGTGACTTAGAGCATAGAATAAAGTCTGTGATTATATGATACTCCTATAGAAAAAAAAATATGGTAATGACAGTGGTGGTGGTGGTAATGTTGGTATATAAATGCCTTTGACTAGGACACTCTGAAATGAAGAAGTTGGAAGTTGAGAGAGATGTTAAAAATTAGAGCTGGATGGCAAAAAAAAAAAAAGAAACAATGTATATATTTTTTCTCTAAAATTCCTTCAGCAATTTTTCGGACTTCACTCTTTAGCCTAAGTATAAAAACTATTCTATTCCCATATATCCTTAAGCATCTTATTTCATACACAGAATCTAATATTGAACAATCGTTTGATGTAATAGGATGGGAGAAGAGAAGGTACTCCTATTGTAGAGACATTCAAAGACATTTTTGCCAAATCATGAAACTTCAGAGTTGAGGGAAATTGGGGACTACCAACATAATCCTTGAGCAAGAGTAATTCTTTCCTAATATCATAATCAAGTAGTCATCCTATTTCTGCCTTTAGTGATAAGCCCATTACCTTTTGAGATAGTGTGTTCACTTTTCCACACCTGTAATTGAAAGGAAATTTTCTTCCCATAGGCCTCTTTCTATTCTGTGCTTAGAGGAACAGAGTAAGTTTGATTTCTCTTATCCATGACAGCCCTTCAAACATTTAGATAAAACTATCAAAGAGACATACATCATTGTACCATGTAAACCTACTGCACTCCTTTATTTTCTATTCTCCAGGACAAACTTTCCCTATTCTTTCAACTTTGAGTCCACCAGTGACCCCATCCATTTCCATCAATATCCTGATCAACGTCAATGAGACACATGAAAGCGTGTCAAAGTCTTTCAAAAAATGTAGCTCTACAAATTAAACATAATTCACCAGATGGAGTTCAACTAAAACTACCATCTCTCTTGTCCTTGATTTATTTCTTATTGAATCATCCTAGGAAGCACCAGCTTTTATCTTTACTGATATGCCATATAGTTGAATCATTTTTTATTTGCATTCCACTGAAACCCTCAGATTTTTTTAATAAAGACTAATATCTAGTCACATTTTTCCCATTGTATAGTTCCAAAATTAAATGCCTTAAATCAAGTTAAGTATGTAATGTTTATTCCCCTTAAATTTCATCTTTGATTCATAACATTTTCCAAATCTATCAAGACACTTTTGAATTCTTACTCTGATGTCTCTTTTAGCCATTGCTTCTGACTTCAAGTTATCTGCACATTTCACATGTATAACATTTGTATTATTATCCATATTGCTGTTGACAATATTGAACTTATATTTCTGTCCTGCAAATTTAGCTTAAAGATCACAAAGAGAGATAGTTACCGTCACTGAAGAAATGGCAATGAAAACATAAGCTTGAAGAAATTACACAACACACACACACACACACACACACACACACACACACACACACACACACAAACTAGAACCATGTGGTAGGATGAGACTCTTCTTCTAAACTCTCTGCTGGGCTTGGCTAGATATTTGAATAAGATAAGACTTTGGCTAGAGAGGTTTTACCTTTGAAACTAGGCTGGTCATTTGATACATCTGCCCTGAAATTATTTCTATGCCTATGGAGTATTAAGGGAGGACTAGCATTTCTGCCCTGAGGTTTGCCAAATCCTTTTCAGGGCTGCTCATCCACCTGTGATGTTCATCTCACCCAACTTTCCCATTTGGCTCCAAGAAACTGTAACATGCACAGCAGCCACACCCTGGGAAAAACATCTCAGATAAGCTAAACCAGGTTGAGGGGAAGCAACAGGTCTCAAACCTATCCCTGAGTTAAGGGGATGTCTACTCCAAACAAGTGAAGACTTCGCCTGGCAGAATGGGCAGAGATCAACAGTTTGTTCCAATATCCATGAAAACTGCTGAAACAGGTGCTATGGAGTGCTTAGAGCTTGGTCAGACATTGAAGATACCATGGTCATCCACTACATTCTGAGTCATCAGCAATCACTGTGGTTTGTTTTGCCCCTAGACTGCAATTATTCTGGAAAAAAGAATCTGGCCATGACTGTGCAATTCTTCCTCATTTTGAATACAATTCACGAGCAAGTCAAGATACCTTTTCACAGTGTCATTAGTCCTCTTCTAAAATGCAAGATAAATACTTCAACACTACATTGATTTAGCAATCTATGAACAAATTTCACAAAACCACCATCAAAGTTGTAAGTTATTATCAATGGCTATTTAGTTGTATCCATATCTTTCCCCAAAGCCCTCAAAACTTCTGAAAAAGTTGTCAGTTAGCTTCTTCCTAAGGAACAGTAAGGTGGGATAATTTGCTACCTATCAAAACAAGTTTATTCTGTTTTCTGTAGCTATATATTCATTAGGATTTTTTTCTTTAAATTCACCCTTTTACCTACTGTTCTTAGTTGTAATTTACTTCAAGTAAAATAAACCTGATCCCCCTTTTTCTGTGACAGCCTTTCCAAATAAAAAATGTCAGCCACATTAGTTATCTTAAAATTTTTTTCCCAAGAAAACCTAATCCAATGCCTTCAACCTAGCTTCTTCTTGTATGTTCTCCATTGATTTCACCCTCCTAGCCACTTCTCTAGGATGCACTTATAAACAAACAGAATAGTAAGTAACAAGAGTAGTGCAAAAAAAATTACATTTAGAGTTAAAAGTTCTGAGTTAGAATCCAGACTTTACTACTTAGTCACCAGAATTCTCTGAACCTTTTTTCCTTTATAAAATAAGGAGATTAGACTATACTATAAGGTCCTTTTAGCTTTAAATCTTATGAACTTTTATGAACTTTTGCCCAGCCCATCTCCACTTCAAAAAATCATAATTGTTCTTGGCTGCCTAAAGGGTCATCTTAATGATAACAATAAGATGCTGAATCTCAATCAGGATGAAAAAAAAGAGAGAGAGAAATCAGCTTGTCTCTGTTTAAAACTTCAGCCTTAATAAGTTTCAATAGAAATATAGAATCATAAAGTGTTAGAACTGGAATTTTATTTTATCTCATTTTATTTTTATTCAGACTTGGTCTCCCTATCTTGCCCAGGCTGGAAATACAGTAGCCATTTATAGGCCTGATCCTACTACTAATTGGCATAGAGGCCTAAAGAAGCTCTGTTTTTTCAACCTCAACCTCATCCCTTTTTATCCTCATCCCTGCTGCTCTTTATATTGGAGGCTTCTTATATGGTGCCAGACTTAGCTGTACAACTAGTGGACTAGTCTACTGCAGGTCAAAATAACTAAATCCAAATGACCCATTTGATTTAGACATTTCTAATAACAAGACTGTGTTACAGTCACATGCAATTGTGTCCATGAAAATTGCCTTTGGAAGTCATTTAAATTATCCCTGTCATTGTATAGTTGATGAAAAAGCTGAAACTGAGTGATACTATAAATTATTCCATCAAACAGATTATAAATGCATACATCTAGGATCAGAATTCAGGTCTCCAAGTTGGCTCGTAGCTTTCGTTAATCAAATGTGAATTCCCGTCCTTCATTTTACTATTTGGGAAATCACAACTCTTTGATAAAGCTCAGAAAATCTGGTTTCAAAGTATATTCCATTTTGGACATGGTCAACATTTTTATTTCTCTAATGGTCTAGCAATATATACAAAGTTTATGTAAATGTCTTCAGAGTCAAGATAAAAAAATTTTCTTTGTTGTCTATAGAAACAGTTTTTAGTTATATCCACAGAAAACTGATAGATATGATTTTATTTGTTTTTATTTCTAATCTACATAACTACTCTGATCTCTATTTCTTGTTTGTATAAATGGATTTATTTGCCATTTGTGATGGTCTTTGGTTCACAGAGATTAAGCCTTTGGACTCCAGCTTGCATATTCCATTCTTTTAAAGAATATGAACCAAAGAAGCAACAGATTTTTTTTTTTTGCTTTTAAAGCTCATTAGGTTGTAAGCTCCTTGAAGACAAGGACATTATTATACTTTTCTTTGTATCCCCCAGTGTTTAACACGATGATTAGCATATAATATGCACTTGCTGATTTTAAATATTAGCAATATTGGGGGTCAGAGATAAAGATAGATTCTAAATAGGTATCCTCCCCCATTCATAAGAGAACAGAGTGACTAGGATCATGGCCCCTTCTTCTGATGCTTCAAGTTAGGAATTAACATCTCTCTTAGAGATTAGACAAAATTCTAGAGGTTACGTTTAGATGCCTCCCTCTAAGCAGCCTGTCCATACATATTTATCCATATATATATTTTGCATGGGCAGCAGATTCTTTATATTTATATTTGTCATCTCTAAGTATAATTGTGATAGTTTTAAATCATGTCATATGCCTTTTTTAGTTTTGAAGACTATTGGGAATGAAAATCACTGATTATCATGGAATTTCAAAACTGGTATGGTCCTTAAAGAATTCTCACTCATCTCATTAAGCAATGTGATGAAGTTCTTTTCATCACACAATTCAGAAGTTCTCTATACCAATGAAATCACAGTCCCAATCCCATTACTGGACTAACCAGCATGTATATATACCAATGAAGATGTCCTTTCCTTTCTAAATCTATGAGCTTATAATCCTAAAACTACCAAGTTAAACCTTCTATGTCTGTCAGTCAGAGGTCAGAGTCTTGGGGATGAGAGAGTGAAGTAAGAAAGATACTACAAAGACATAGGAGGCAAAATAGGTATGAAACTGATTTTACTTAGATGAAGCTGAAGGACGTGAGAATCTTTTGTGTTTCAGGTCCCACATTTCCAAAATGTGGAAATGGTCCTTGCTATGTTTCTGAAAGGAATCATATAAGGAATGTAAAGAATCACCTGCTATGAATAAAAAGGAAAAAAAATTATCAGAGTTCATTCATTTCTGAAACAATGTTTAGAAATATAACTCCTACTATTAACTTTTTGTATACTGAAATTCATTTTTATGGAGATAATCATTAGTTACACTTTTTAAATAGTTTGGATTTATAAATTTTAAAAATCTGGACTATTTAATGTGCTTGGTACTTATACAGATTCTATGATTTTCTCCATTTTGATGTCTTTTATCTTTTACTTTTTAGCTGATAACAAGCAGATTAATTTTTACAGTTTAAAAATACATGACACATTTTTATCAAGGTTGGCAGATAATGATCACAGTAACTAAAACTTATCAAACATGGGACATGGAATATATAAATATGTTAAAAGCAGGAATCAGTAGAGAGTAAGAAATTTAAGTTGCTAGGAACAACAGTTACTTGGGAGTTCCAGTCCTTCAGAAAGAAGGGAGGTGTTGGTTTCTGAGGAGGAAAATCACTTCATCTAGACCATTTCTTAGGAACCATTGACTCATCACCAGAGGGAGGAATAAATAAGGATAAGAATTATTTGTTTGGATGCTGCATGTTTGAAACAATGTAGTCAGACAAGAGAAAATCTTGTGTCATAAGGCTAGGGAAGATTACTCAGTTTCTTTTTTGATCTTTAGAGGGCTTTCTTCTATGGATTCTTGCAATTCTAGTTCCTCATCCATCTCATAGAATCATGGCCCTTTTAAAATTTTATTTATTTTATTTTTAATTTATGGAATGAATCAAACATTTCCATAGCATAGTTTAATAAAAAAAATAATAAGATGATTGCCCACAATAATGAAAATCCATTATATGTAACTTGCTACTCTTTTTAAATACATTATAAAATTATCATGTAAATTTTTTAACTGAGATTTTGTTGAATTACATATATTTTTATTTGTAAACAAATAATTGTCATATCCCACAGACACTTGATTTTGTTTTTTTGTTTTTTAAGTTCCCTGTAGACTGAAATATTTATTGAAATTCTTTTTGTGGTAGCAAGGAATTCAAAAGACAATGTCCATTGTGCTATAAGAAAAAAATGAAATGTTACTTCTTTGTAAGAAACAATAACTATAAAGTATACAGAGCACCATGGGAAAATTTATAGGGACTGTTACAAAATGAAATAGAAATAAATACACTGTATAATACAATGACTAGAGCAATGTTAAAAGAAAACAATAGTAACACAATTGGAACTGAACGTTATGAAATTATAAATATTAAGTTTAGGCACAAAGAAAAGATATGAAATTGTATCTCTGGCCATTTTTTTCAAGAGATAAAAAATTATGAATGTGACTTTGTATGATAATGGAGTTGGTTGAGTTACTTAGTTTTTCTAAAGTGACTTTCTTTTTTTGTTTGTTCGTTTTTGTCCTTTATTATAAGGGATAGATCTCTGGAAAAGGATGGGAAGAATATACTATAGGAATGAAGGTGGCATAAAAATAAAAGTTAATAATGTTTTTAAGTGTTTTCTATATTACATTAATTCCATGTGGGCATGTCTCTCAGAGAAGTGACCAAGGTCTATGGTCTTTGCTAGGATCAATATGCAACTGTAAATTGAGCTTCATAAACTGTCCCACTCTTCTAATGGGAAAGGATTAGTTTTGAGAAGAAGAGAGGGGTGATCAGAGGTGGTATGAAGAGAGGGGAATGATCTCTATCTGAACCAGTTGCCCATAACCATTTCTTTTTTTTTTTTCTTTTGGGAGGAATTTGGGGTTAAGTGACTTGCCCAGGGTCACACAGCTAGGAAGAGTTAAGTGTCTGAGTCAGCATTTGAACTTAGGTTCTCCTGACTTCAGGGCCATTTCTCTACCCACTGCACATCTAGCTACCCCAACCATTTTTTATCAATATGAAAAGTTGCATGAATATGAATTCTGAAGCAGCCTAGGAATTCAGTTCAAGACTTACTCAGACAGTTCAAGAGACTAAGGCAGCAATCATTCTGCCTCTCCCTGAGTATTTCCCATTGGTTGAATTTACCAAGAGACAAAAGGCCCTTCAATTATGCTGCAGTGTCACTCATCTCAGCCTTTCCTGGCTCTTACTCCTTTTGAGACCTTTCCAAAACTCTTTTTGTTTGACACATAGTCACGCCTGACATACTGAGACCTTCCTTAGAGTTCTAATAGCCTCAGGACAGCCTGAAAGAAAGAGAAACTGATATAATGCTCAGGATTTTATGAAGTCAATTACTGGCCCTTTCAGCACTTTTTGTTTGGTTATGTTGACCTTCGTAAGGATTATCTACTATTGCTGTTGAAGTAAATTGCTAGTATTTTACAAGATAAAGTCATATTAATTAGTTTACTGAGCACATTTTGATCAAAACAAGATGTTACTGTGATTTTTACATATCCTGTAACTCATTTGCTTATCAATTTGTCAAATATATATAAGTTTTCATATGTGGTCTTGACAATACCTTGATTAAGAGACTCCATGAACATAATCTACCAGGCTTGTTTGGTCTTCACTCTGTTTAGAAAGATATTTATGTCTTTTCCCTATGCCAATAGTTCTCACAGTTGTCTCACTATGCAAAAGATAAAAATCTGATCTGCTTTTAGACCAAATAACATTCCTCTGATGTTCTTTATATACCTATAATTGATGTTTAAGATGCACCTTACATATTCACATAAGTGCATAAATCACTATTCTTAGCAGCCTTGTCAAGATCATGATTATGAAAATTATCTTTTCCCCAGTCACCATAGCCACTGGTCTATCACTTGCCCAAACAAATATGACCTAATTGCCGTCATTTTCAGAGATGAGTAGTCATGCAAGTGATTCAAGTTCATCTGCCATTCCTTCCCTAAAAACAGAAGCTAAAATATTCCTCAGATGATTTGTATAATAATTTAAAACTATAAACAGTCTCCTCTGTGGCATAACCAATAACTCAAAGCAGTTTGTCTGATGAGAAGTCTCAAAAGCACAAAACCAAAATGTTTTAGAATGTGCCCACACTTAGGTGTATTAAATGTAGAAAAAAATCTGACTGGGGGGAAAAAGGTTAAATACAACACTAGGATTAAAATTCACTTTTTTTATTCTTCAAATAGGATGTTGGTTTTTTTTGTTTTGTTTTGTTTTGTTTAATCTTTAGAGGGAAGTAATTTGTAATAAGTGGGTGAAAATGGATTAAGAGGGTAGGAAGGAAAGAGGGGCAGAAGGAAAAGGAAATAAAGTCACTTATTCCAGGCCTTTGGCGACTTAATTACACACAAAATACTTATGATGGATGGGCCATTATTTCACCTTCCATTCATAAACTTAATTTTTCACTGTGCGGATTTTCAGGATTTGGAAAAACCTTGGGTCAGCTGCTTCATGGACAAAGGCAGTCACTAATTGCTCTTCAGCTATCATCCCAATATACTCAAAAATCTGTTCCTTAAGCAGGACAAGAAAGTGCATTCATCATATTCTTAAGAGCTAGATAGTGAGAAGATTGTGTGAAGATATATTAATTCCATAATTAGGATTATACATGTTCCTATCTATGTTGTTTATATCCTCCCAGCTTCATCACAAACATAGTGTTCCATACCCTGAAGCTCAATATAATTGAATTCTACAGGACTAAAAAGGAGGGAAATGAATGTGTGTGTGTGTGTGTGTGTGAGTGTGTGCGCGTGTGCACACATGCACATGTGTGGGGGGTGGTGGTGGGGTGTCTAATATTCCAAAGCCAAGAATTTCTATGGAATTTTTATGCTTTTTTTTTGATAATTCCAAATTAGAATATAGGAACTTTTAGCACATATTCATGGAATTAACCTATGTATACAGCTTTATAGAATACTTTTGAATATAGTAATGCATGTTTGTTGAATTTAATTAAACTAAACATGTCTGTTTTCATTTAATGATGAATGAAGGCTAATACTGTTTCTATTGTCTAGAAATTTGTCCTGCTGTCTTGTTTAAATATGACACAAGAAAAGTCCATTTAACCTTTGGATTAATTTGAACAAAAGTCCTAATAACCATATACCTTTTTTCAATCACATTTATACTCATAAAAAGGAAGTATATAAAATCTAGGTATACACATGTGTCAAATCTTTATTGGTTGGAAAAGTTTTTATCACCTAAAATAGTAAGCTACAAACTTTATATAGTATATTATCTATTAATTTGTTAATGCCTAGAAATTAAACAAAATGACTCTTGACACAGAAGATATAATATATATGAACAGGCCTTCTTTCTCAAATAATTTCTTAGTGAAAGGACCCCCCAGAGTATGTGGTAGCATGAACATACTCTTTATTATGATCATACATAAAAGTCACTAATTTGTAGGTAGAGAACAATAATTATTTCTGGTATCTTTTTAAATGGTTTTGATTTTAATTATTATGGTCCTGGAGTTTAAGGTTAAGTAACACTGAGAATGAGAAGAGAAATATGGGAACATCTCAGCACCTAGTATACCTGCTTAAGCAAACTTGGGATGATATAAATAAGAGTCACATAGGGTGGGCTGCCATGGATACTTTATTAAAAGACATAGATCTAGCAATTCTAGGACAGATCCATTTAAGTAGTTTAATGTTTTGGGATAGTCTTCTAATCAACCTAAATATTATCAAACATAGGAATATTTATAAATTAATAATAATAGGTAATATTGATATAGTACTTATTTGGTGCCAGGCACTATGCTAAGCAACAACACTGTACTAATAATAACAATTAATATTTATATAGCACTTACTGTGTTCCAGGACAACAACTAACTGATGTAGTAGATAGTGCAATGGGCTTGAATTAGAAAGACTCATCTTCAAGAGTTTAAATCTGGTTAGCCATTTTAGCTGTATGTTTGCAAAAACAAAACAAACAAACAAACAAACAAACAAACAAACAAAAATCAACTCTCTTTGTGGTGGCAAGGAATTGGAAATTGAGTGGATGCCCATCAATTGGGAAATGGCTGAACAAGTTGTGGTTTGTGAGTGTAATGAAATAACATTTGTACTATGAGAAGTAATGAGCAGGCAGATTTCAGAAAACCTAGAAAGAAGAATTGATCCTGAATGAAGTGAGCAGAATCAGGAGAACATTGTAAAAACTAATAGCAACATTGTGGGATGATCAGCTATGATAAACATATCTCTGCTCAGCAAAACAGTGATTCAAGACAATTCCAAAAGTGATGGAAAATGCCATCCACATCCAGAGAAAGAAATATAAAGTCTGAATGCAGAAAAAATGTATTATTTTCACTTTTTTATTTATTTTTATTTTCTTTCTAGTGATTTTACCTTTTCTTCTGATTGTTCTTTCATGACATGACTAATATAGAAATATGCTTGCTGTCTTGGGAAGGAGAGATGGAAGAAAGGGAGGGAGAAAAAAAAATTGAATTCACAAAAGTGAATGTTGAAAACTACCTTTACATGTAATTGGGGGGAAATAAAGTATCACTGAGTGCAATAACAACAAACAGAAAGGTATGAAGGAAGGAAGGAAGGAAGAAGGAAGGAAGGAAGGAAGGAAGGAAGGAAGGAAGGAAGGAAGGAAGGAAGGAAGGAAGGAAGGAAGGAAGGAAGGAAGGAAGGAAGGAAGGAAGGAATATTTTGATCTTGATACATATAGAACAATCACAATTTTAAAAATCTATCCTCATTCTGGGGGAAGGGACAAATCATGATTCAATAAGGTGAGTTTATATTTCATTATTAATCAGTTTTTATAGGAAAGGGATTTTAAATTAGGAAACATCTCCCTTTTGTGGAATTTGAGAATATTGCCATATATTGTCTCTGTAGCAAGCAATCTCCATTATAAAGTGAAGAGCTAAAGACAAGAAGGATGACCCAACAAGGGAAAACTAAGCAGACAACCTGAAAAAGAAGAGGGATCTCCAAGTGTCTCAGAATCTACAGGAAACTAAATCTCTTAGTAATGCAGTCCAGATTCCTTTTTCCTCCTTGAGGGAAGAGTCAACATTGTTTTCAAAGTTCTGTTGCTCAGAGACATTTGCTAAATATTGGTTAAATTGCTTTAACTGGTTTAGCTATATCACTAAAAACAATATTGTTAAAATGTGACATTCACAGCTATTGGTGGTGTTTATCTTTTGTTTTTGAAGAGGAGCAATGATATTACAAATGATGTCTTGACACATGGGTGAATTGGATTTAGGTGAGGCAGAATTGCACAAAATCATCAGCGTGTCTCTTTCAGAGACATTGAAGTTCATTGGCAAAACAAAAGTCAATTTTCTGTATTCACAGTATGCCCAGTTCCAAAGAAGTAGCAGCTACCAATGAATCAGATAAGAATTGTGTATTATAACTCTTTTGCTGTTTTGGATATTAGCAAAGTTTTATGCTTGGTTGTATCTTCTCTTAAATTGATTTATTGCATTTTCAGAATGGCACTGACAGTTTTTCTCCTCTCTTCTTTCAAAAGTTTTCCAGGATCACAGAGGAATACTAGAACTCCATTCCTTATATAATGTATACTGTGAAATTGACATTTCAGTGATTTTTTTCCTTATCTTGTGTCTGTCTCTTCAATTTGCCCACTTAAATATTCAGATGAATTGGTAATATTATAGGTGAAGATTCTCCCTTTATCATTGCAGATTATTCCTTCTCCATTTATTCTTATAGGATATGATTTTTGGACATGAACAATTAACAAATAAAGTAAATTTATTATTTTTCTTTTCTTTTTTGTATTTTATTGCAATTCTTTAATACACATGTAATCTTACAATTTACTTATTTGTTTATTCTTTTTAAATTAATTTTATAATTATAACTTTTTTGACAGTACATATGCATAGGTAATTTTTTACATTATCCCTTATACTCCCTTCTGTTCCAAATTTTTCCCCTCCTTCCCTCCACCCCTCTCATAGATGGCAGGCATTCCCATACATATTAAATATCTTATAGTATATCCTAGGTACAATATATATGTGCAGAACCAAATTTTGTTGTTGTTGTTGTTGTTGCAAAGGCAGAATTGGATTCGGAAGGTAAAAATAATATGGGGAGAAAAACAAAAAATGCTAACAGTTTACACTCATTTCCCGGTGTTCCTTTTCTGGATGTAGCTGATTCTGTCCATCATTGATCAATTGGAATTGGATTAGCTCTTCTCTATGTTGAAGATTCCATCAGAATACATCCTCATACAGTATCATTGTTGAAGTGTATAATGATCTCCTAGTTCTGCTTGTTTCACTCAGCATCAGTTTGATGTAAGTCTCTCCAAGCCTCTCTGTATTCATCCTGTTGGTCATTTCTTACAGAACAATAATATTCCATAACATTCATATACCATAATTTACCCAACCACTCTCCAATTGATGGGCATCCTTCATTTTCCAGTTTCTAGCCACTACAAAAAGGGCTGCCACAAACATTTTGGCACATACAGGTCCCTTTCCCTTCTTTAGTATTTCCTTGGGATATAAGCCCAGTAGTAGCACTGCTGGATCAAAGGGTATGCACAGTTTGATAACTTTTTGGGCATAATTCCAGATTTCTCTCCAGAATGGTTGGATTTTTTCACAACTCCACCAACAATGCATCAGTGTCCCAGTTTTCCCACATCCCCTCCAACATTCATCATTATTTGTTCCTGTCATCTTAGCCAATCTGACAGGTGTGTAGTGGTATATCAGAATTGTCTTAATTTGCATTTCTCTGATCCATAGTGATTTGGAACACTCTTTCATATGAGAGGAAATAGTTTTAATTTCATCATCTGAAAATTGTCTGTTCATATCCTTTGACCACTTATCAATTGGAGAATGGCTTGATTTCTTATAAATTAGAGTTAATTCTCTATATTTTGTATATTTTGGAGATGAGGCCTTTATCAGAACCTTTAATTGTAAAAATGTTTTCCCAATTTGTTACCTCCCTTCTAATTTTGCTTGCATTAGTTTTGTTTGTACAAAGCTTTTTAATTTGATGTAATCAAAATTTTCTATTTTGTGATCAATATTGATCTCTAGTTCTCCTTTGGTCACAAATTCCTTCCTCCTCCACAAGTCTGAGAGGTAAACTATCCTATGTTCCTCTAATTTATTTATGATCTCGTTCTTTATGACTAAATCATGGACACATTTTGATCTTATCTTAGTATGTGGTGTTAAGTGTGGGTCCATGCCTAGTTTCTGCCATACTAATTTCCAGTTTTCCCAGCAGTTTTTGTCAAATAATGAATTCTTATCCCCAAAATTGGGATCTTTGTGTTTGTCAAATACTAGATTGCTATTTTTATTCATTATCTTGCCCTGTGAACCTAACCTATTCCAGTGATCAACTAGTCTATTTCTTAGCCAGTTCCAAATGGTTTTGGTGACTGCTGCTTTATAATATAGTTCTAGATCAGGTACAGCTAGGCCACCTTCATTTGATTTTTTTTCATCACTTCCCTTGAAATTCTCGACATTTTGTTCTTCATATACATTTTGTTGTTATTTTTTTCTAGGTCATTAAAATAGTTTCTTGGGAGTCTGATTGGTATAGCACTAAATAAATAGATTAGTTTAGGGAGTATTGTCTTCTTGATTATATTTGCTCAGCCTATCCAAGAGTACTTAATGTTTTTCCAATTATTTAAATCTGACATTTCTCACCATAATAACATAATAAAACTAAAACTAAAACTATTATGTTTCTTTTCAAGTCTAGAGTTCTGTTTCATTCTGTCTCTCAGTTGTTTTTATCTTTCTCCTCTCTATTCTTTCTTTCCTCAGTCTTCCTCCACATTCTTCTGTCTCCCTCTCCCTCTTTTTATCCATCTTTCCCTCCTTCTCATTTTTGGTAATTCTATTGAATATAAGGTGATTTTGTTTTATATTTTTCTGATTATTGTACAGGTGCAGAAAAAAATTATATGAAAGCCTAGGAATTGTAGTCATTTCACTCTACTTAAAATTGATACCTTTGTCAGGTGGGAAGAGGCAACAATTGATGTATAAAGTTGGAGGTAACAGTGTCTGAACCTCCCTATTCAAAAATGGAATTTCAACTCCAGCTCAAGGAAGTCTAGATTAGTTGGAAAACTTAATTACATACTGTAGGTTTTCTATAAAATAGAAAACGAACTTAAAACAAGAGATTGAGTGGATGTCTAACTATAAGAGAGCAGTATTAGTCTCTTCCTTGAGAAGTATCCACTTGGAGGCTTAGAGGAGATATAAAGAAAAGCCTCTTGATCTAGGTTTCCTCTCCTATCCACCTCATCCCATATCCACCCTCTTCCATTGGAAGGAAAGCCTTGTGAACTTCATAAGACTAGAGGATCTGGAATTTTTCATAAAGTTCTAGTAATATCTCTAGAACAGCAGCAACTGGCAAAAACATGTGTATCATAAGGTGAGAACAGACTAGACAGAATAATGAAGGGAAGCTTCAGAGCTCTACAAGGAGCTCAGCAGAAAAGCTAACTCCTGTTCAAGGAGAATGTCTTGAGGATACCAGCTCAAGGTCTTCTAGAAGCTATGTTACCCCTTTGCCACATATGCTTTGTAAATTTAAACTTACTTTTCCCTGTACTATATTCTGTAAGTACTAGTGAGAGAGTATATCACAAAACTTTGAGGGGAGGTAGGGAATAGTATTTTGTGCCGACTATCCCACTGTCCTAAGTAACATCTTCTAAAAACTAAGTTATTGTCAACCAATAACTATGGGAAGAACACACAGTTGTTGTTCATGACATATAGCATTGGAAAACTAACTTCCAACCCTTCAGGGCTACCCAGAGAACCCTAAAGAGAGATGTGATAGTAGGGTTTTGGGGATCCAGATTGCCAGTGTTAAATGGGAATTGGGACAATATTCCCCTAATACATACTATACAGATATCATGAAGTTTGCATTTCTTCCTTTTAAAAGGTTTTTGTTTTTTTTTTTTTAGTTTAAATAGTTTAAAATAGTTTTTTGTGTCCTTGGCTACTATTATTTTGGGGAATATATAGTTGTGTTATGTATCCTTTCCTTACAGATTAAGTATATTATTACTTGAGCTAATATATTTAGTTAAAATACTTAAATCAATATGCTTCTTTGCTCTTTAGTTTTAGAGGCATTGCCTCTTGTAACAAAAAATCAGTTTATTTTTGTATGCTTAAATCCATCATGGTATTTCTCATCATTTCTTCATTTGCTTCTCTCCATTTTTAAGAGATTATTATTTGTTCTTCGAATGGCTTTTTGTTTATTTAGTTCAGGAACCCAATTTGCTTCTCTTGTGAAATATTAAATAAGATTTTGGATCAAACCAACTTTTCCATAGAACTATTTCAATTTTATTAGTGATTTCTACTGAATGTAATTTTAGTTTAATTTTTAGTGTTAGTTTTTCTAGCATCATCAAGCTATTTCTGATTTATTTTTCCTTAGTACTAGAGATAGTATTTTTTCTAATAATTAACATATAATATTTTGTGAGCTCTAGTATTGCTACTCTTCAGTGATCTCATCCAACCCCATCATTTCATGAATGAGAAAAAAAATCCTAGAAATTTATGCAAGGGCAAACAAAAAGTGGCAGTAAATTCAGTTCCCAAGACTCTACCTTGTGTTTTTCTCAATGTCCCTGGTGCCTCCCATAAGATTTCTAATAGGAACTTTCTTCTAATTTTATAAAATTCTATTGGCAGTTTTATCATGATTGCATTAAATTTGTTAATTAGTTTAGGAAGTATTGAACTTCTTTTTGTGAGGCAATTGGGGTTAAGTGACTTAGCTGATGTCATAAACTAGGAAATTTTGTTTCTAAGACTGGATTTTAACTCAGATCCTCCTGACTCCAGGGTTAGTGCTTTTATTCACTGTACCATCTAGCTGCCCCAAGTATTGAACTCCTTAACAATATCTGTTTGACCTAAATGTGACTAGGGATTAAATATCCTTCTAATTTTTCAGTTCATCTTTGATTTCAGGGGGAAAAATCATTTTGAAGTTGTCTTTCCATAGGAACAGAAAGTAGACTTGTGATTTCATTGGTATAGGCAATTTCTTGAAGAATAAATTCCATCTTCTAATGGAGATCAGAATTATGTCTACTACTTATACTCTTTAGAGAGTATCCTAGATCATTGAAAAATTAAGAAGCAAGATCAGACAGCCACTGTGTCAGTAGAAGGACCTACTTCTTGGCTTAAAGGCAGATGAAGCATTATAATTACACTGCTTTTCATTATCTTTATATTGGTCTCATATATCTCTTCTTAGTTAATACAAAAATATTTGATCATACTTGTCCCTATTTCAATGAGTATTTCTCTTTCTATTGATAATCTTTCATTTTAATTGCTGGCATAGATATAGTTTTGTTTTATGGGAATTTTTTTTAACTTTAAAGATATAGCTAGAGTCAAAGTAAAAAAGACATGGGTTTATAATGCAGACAAGATTAGAAGGGAAGTAATAAACTGGGAAAACATTTTTACAGTTAAAGGTTCTGATAAAGGCCTCATTTCAAAAATATATAGAGAATTTACTCTAATTTGTATGAAATCAAGCCATTCTCCAATTGATAAGTAGTCAGAGGGTATGAACAGACAATTCTCAGATGAAGAAATTGAAACTATTTCTAGCCATATGAAAAGATGCTGCAAGTCATTGAAATGCAAATTGAGACAACTCTGAGATACCACTACACACCTGTGAGATTGGCTAGAATGACAGGGAAAGATAATGCTGAATGTTGCAGGGGATGTGGGAAAATTGGGACACTGGTACATTGTTGGTGGAATTGTGAATACATCCAGCCATTCTGGAGAGCAATTTGGAACTATGCTCAAAAAGTTATCAAACTGTGCATACCCTTTGATCCAGCAGTGCTACTACTGGACTTATATCCCAAAGAGATCTTAAAGAAGGGAAAGGGACCTGTATGTGCAAGAATGTTTGTGACAGCCGTTCTCTTCTGATCTCTTTCCACTGGAGCCTTGATTACCTCAGGAAATTAATCAATATCAATCAGTCAGCAAGCATTTATTAAGGAACTATTATATGTGCTACTTTGTGCTACATTCTACCGATATACACACATATACACAAAAGACACACATGCATGCGCTAATGAAACAAACCAAATTCTTAAAGACTTTGCATTTTATTGGCGGGACTAATCTATACATATATAAAAATTCTGAGAGTAAATAAAAATAAAAACAAAGAAATATTTACTTTGAGAGGGAAAACATAAGGAGTTGAATCTATCAGGAAAATGTTAGTATAGAAAGTCATGCTTGAGATGTGGTTTAAGTTGAGGGATTCATTTACTACTCAGTGAACATGCTTCTTGGCTTATGCAATCAACACTTTTTCAGTTAATGCTATACTTACTAGAACTTCATAACCTTCCCTGTTTCAATTACACATCTATCAGACAAATTATTATGAGAATAAATCTCATATACATACTTATGGCTTTTACATCCTTCTCCCAATTATCTTTTTTTTTTTAAATCACTAAGTATATATACAAAGGTATATATGTGGAGGTATATATACTTAGGCAAGCTAAAGCAATATTCATCTAATTACACATCAAAAGCATATTAGCTACAGTGGTGCATTGAAGATACAAATTGTAGTGAATAATAGCAATGACTCTTAAACACAGGTCCTTTGTGGATCTGGCACTCTTATTTTTCCAATATGCCATGTCTATACAGTTAGTGGCAGTCAGACTGGGGAGAATGTCAAATTATAAACTAAAGACTTTGTAGTCCTCTGTGGAAAGAGTTAGCTGCCAATGATTTTTTAGCAGAGGAGTTATGATGTCAGGTCAATGTCTTAGATTTGGGAGCTATTAGGAATCATTTGGAAAGAGAAGGTACTATAAATACAACAAGAGTAAGAACAACAATTAAAAACATTCCAGAGACTAGGAGGAGATGAGGACCTTTAGCAGGGTTCTGACTACACAAGTAGAGATGAAATTTAACACCTGTTGGATTCAAGTGAGACTAGATGATTTTCCAATTCTAAGATTTTTAGAACTATTAAACCTAGAAAGTACTAGAAACTGAAAGAGCAATTTGACATTAACTCAATCCACCGAGTTGAGCAAAATGGTGAAATTAGATGAGTAGGACATACATCTTGATTTCCTTATTTTCTGTATGATCTTGTAAAATCCTGGTCCTTCATTTCCTCATCTCAGAAATGAACAGATTTGAACAAACTACATCTAAGATCTCTCCAACTTCAAAGACTATGATTTATAAAATCTTTGAAAATGAAAATATTTCAGTTATTTCTTTCCAACTCATAACCTCTAGGAAAAAAGGATATGTCTATCCCTTGGGAAAATCTGTTCCCACAAAATTAAATCATAATAAGTTTCCAAGGGGCATATTTAAGGAGATTTTTCCTAATCTCACTTTCTATTTTATATTCTGTAAGGCTGCTTGAGGATTTGAAGCAATATTGAGATATGAATCTATAACAAGTACAAGTTTTGGGGTATTATTATTTGTGATATAATCCTAAGGGATATAATTTGCTATTTCTTGAGCTCCCTATGGATTTATAAAGATATCTCTTGTATTTACTCCTGAACCCTCTTCCTGTATTCCCAAGATAGAATAAAAGAGGGTAAGAAGCAGTCCCTAGGTTTCCTTACAGGGAGGAGATGTTTGGGTATGATGTCCCATGGACCCTTCTCCTACTCTAAATCCTCAGGAGTGTCTGAGCAGGTGAATGGTTTGAATGGATCACATGGGGGAAAAAACTTAATTTCTATGTAAAATCCAGATGCTGCCTCAGTTCATATTAGGAAGGGCAGTGAGAGCTCCTGTGCATAAGACTTGGGGATTTCTCAGACTACCTTCCAGGTAAAGACCAGTGGTTACGCCATGTTAAATTTAAGTAGTTCTTTTTCTCTAAATGGTGACTTACACATGAGAGAAAATTGGTGAGATAAGGAATCACCAGCACAACGAGAGAACAGCAGATGTCTCCTCTGAGCTGGGCATGTTTCTGGCTACAAATCTAGATTAACAGCAGAAAAATCATGTACCACTTCCAGGAATAACTTCTAAGAAGCATTCCCAGTAGACAAATAGTTCTTCTGATTCCACTCAGATCTCACTTTTTGGGGCCTGGTGATTCTTGGTGTCAGTTATATTTGTTGAGCCATATCTCTGATAGAGCTAAAAATGAGTAAAGGAAAAACTCCACAATGTGAGCATGACCTATGCAGGTTACCCATGGAAGCAACTCAATGTGAGGTTGATGGTTCAAACCAAGAGAACATGGAAGTGTTTTGCTTAGAAGGGTTCTGATGCTTCTGCTGTCTCTGAAACTTATATATTCTGGTCTTTGCAGTAAGTGGCCAGATTACAAAATTCCTTTCTGACTATTCTTTGGCTATCCTGGCCAGAGAGGATCAGTATTGTGCCCTGTGAGAGTTCTAAAGAAGGGAAAAGTTTATGTCCAATGTGGGAAGGACTCTCATTCTGGTTTCTTACTATATAGAGGAGAAGTTGCCTTCATAGTTTTATTTTTTCCTCTGATGAATGCTACAATACTTGCTGTGCTGTGAGTATTCTATAGAAACTGTTTCAGACAAAAACAAACCAGTCAGACCAGGAAAATAAAATATGTATATAATATGTCTTTACAATACTTGTGGGCTGATGAAGAAATCTGGTAAACCTTTGCTAACATGAGAAGCATTTCCCAATAATCTCAGTTTATTGACTTATATATTCATTTTGCTTCACTTCAAAATTGCATTCATCTATTTATTCAGTCTTTCACTGTATATTTACTATTATGTTCAAAGTGAGTAGCCTAGGATAGTAGGTAAAGGGTTTTCTTTGGAGTCTTGAAAATATGCCTCTGGTACATATTGTATGTCCCTGAAATAATCATCTCTCAGTCATCTAGAAAACTCTGCAGGACTAAGTTATTGAAGTTTCATATATACATGAATAGAGGAGATCTTCAATACTGGTATTTTCTAACTTTCAAAATTCTGTCACATTTTCCAAAATGTTCATAACAAATACAAAATGCTTCTTTAATCATTTTTGTTTGAAATACTGTAGGTCATAAAGCAGAATAGAAGCACAGATATTTATATTTATATATTTTTTATTTTAGGATGTCCAGAAATGTAAAGTGGCTTCGTAAAAGTCATTTTTGATAAGAAACGTGATGAAGTAGGAAGAGAGCAGTAATGGAAGCTTAGTGATTTGGAATCAAATCCTAATTCTACTTCTTGCTGCCTGAGTGACCTTGAGCAAGGGACCTGGGCTTTCTGGACCTCACTTCCCTCATTTGTAAAATAGAGGAGATGTACTAGATAACCTTTAAATCCCCATTCCAAGTCTACATTTCCAGAGCTTCTTACAATGCCTGGTGCATAGTACATACTTAAGGGATGTTTGCTTCATTAGATTGGTTGATTAAAATTAAATTTAAAATTTATTATGTGATGAATTCCTGCCACCTTTTCTTTGCAGCCATGCAGCACAGGCCAGTTCTAAGCAGATTATCTTCTTTATTTTTCTCTTCAAAATTCTTGGCCAATCCAAACTGACAAGAGACAAGTGCAAAGGAAGTAAGTCCTAAAAACCAAGAGACCATTCCAAACTGTGCTCCTACCTAGCTGTGTGATATTAGCTAAATCGCTTCCTCATTCAGGATATCATTTCCTCCCTTGTAAAATGAAGGTGGGGGGAGGATTAGATGACCTCTATTATGTCTCCCACTTCTAATGGTCTTTGACATATCTCCAAAGAGAGACAAGACAAAACATTTGTGGGTTGAAGGCAAGTTTTGAGGTTAAAGACCCTTCACTGTCTACTAGAGATTTTGAATCTTCCTTCTTAACATAGGGGTTTTGTTTGTAACAAATGAAAGACTTCCTAGTTAGAAAATATTTCTGATCTTAAGATGTATGTAATTAAAAAGAAAGATATAAATATCTTTCCTTGAACCCCCTTCCCCCCTTCCCCCCCCACTTTCTTCTCTGAATACTGCATTCTGGGATAATGCCTATTTTGCTTAATCCTATTTGGAGGCAGTTGGGTGGTTAGGTGGATAAAGTGCTGGACCTGAATTCAGCCATCCTGGAGTTTAAATGTGACCTCAGACATTTACCAGCTAGATGGCTCTGGCCAAGTCATTCAATCTCTATCTGCCCCTATTTCCTTATTTAGGAAAGGCATATAATGATAACAAGTACCTCTTAGGGTTGTTGTAAAAATATGTAAAGCATATGTTCAGAGCATGGCACATAGAAGATGCTTAATAAATACTTATTTCCATTCATAAATTGTTCACCATTGTCAGTAAAACAACTATAAATTATTCATCAAATTCTCATTCCAATAAAAATAAGACATTGAAAAGTTTAGATGCAGGCAAAAGAACAATGCTGCCTCAGTGCAAAAATCATGAACTAAACGTCTCAGAAATAATTTATGGGGTTTTTTTTTGTTTTTGTTTTTTGTCCTCCAAAGGCAAAGGAAGTAATTCTGGGTAATCTCTTGCTTTGTACTACCTTCTCTGATACTAGACATGTTTTTTTGTTTGTTTGTTTTGTTTTGTTTTTTTAAATACCAGTCTCAGTGCTATAATAGGCATACATACATTAAGGGAATCAAAGATGGAAAGCTATGTGCTATTAACAGGGTTACATCAGAAGTCATTTTCAAATTCAAGTTCTCTAATTTTTACTCACTTAAGAAAAAATAGATTTTTACTAATAGTTGTTTTACTTGGTTATATTTCCCTTACATTGTTACACTATTCCTCTCAAAGTCATTCCTCTAAAAATATAAAAGAATGAAAAAGGGAAAAGAAAAAATATCAAGGAAACTATTTAGTATATTGAAAAAAATCTGACTTTATATATTCAATATTCCACACTTGTGGACCTGTACCTCTCAAAGGAACAAAAGAAAGTATCTTTTTGTAGCTAACTATCTTGTAGGAAAACTTGACCATTACAATTTCAAATTATTCTGTTTAGATTGTTTTGTGATTGTTATTTTCATTTACATTGTTTTGGTCTATGTTGATATTGCTTTTCTGGTCTTTCATACTTTATTTACATTGTTTAATATATGTTTTCAAGCATATCTATAATTCATCACTTCCATTGTTTTTTACAAAAAATAATAATCTATTATGGTCATGCAACATATTTTATTTAATCATTCATTTAGTAGCTTGCAAATTTGTTCATTTGCTTCAGGCAATAGCTTTTCAGTTCCTATCTCTTCTAATTGATAAAAGTATCCTTTTTGGGAGAAAGTTGGAGTTCATCTTTCACACATAGTTATAAAAGTTATATATCTTGTATCTCCTGAAATTTTATGGTATAATCTTTATTATTAGGGTCACATTCACTTTGAGCCAAATTTCCATGCTGATTTCTACTTTTCCCAGCAGTTCTTTCCTAGGTATATTGTCTTTTTGTTTGTGTTCTAATTTTTATTTGCCTAGTCTGATTTATTTTTTCTTTTTTCTTTAAATCAACAGTAAATTGTTTCAATAATTACTGTATTATATTATCATATGAGATAGAGAAGAAATCTTATCCTCTACAAGTCCTATCTCTTAAAAAAAGATTCACTTCATGTCTTTTTGATAATTTTGCCTAGTTCTTTATAGCATACTTTTGATGGCATGATTGAAATAATACTAAATATTTAAATTAACTTTGGCAATCTTATCATTTTTATTACACTGTACCAAACAATCCATGAGCATAGACTATTCTACTGGTTAATTCAATTCTACTTTGTTTCCTTAAGGTAAAATTTTGTAATTTTGTAAATTTGTAAAATATTGGGTGTACTTTCATAGATTGACTCTAAAATATCTTGTGAATTTATAAGTTATTGTTTAGTGAAATTTTTGACCCCTTGAATTTACATATTAATTAACAGGAATGCCATTGCTTTTTTTGTTTGAATAGTTCTTTGTTTGGGAGGGAGCTTTGTAATCTAAAACTTTTTTTGTTTATTTTGCTGAGGCAATTGGGGTTAAGTGATTTGCTTAGGGTCATACAACTAGGATGTGTTAAGTGTCCAAAGCCAGATTTGAACCCTGACTTCTGGGCTGGTGCTTTATCCACTATGCCACCTAGCTGTCCCTGCAATCTAAAACTTTTAAAGAAGCTATTAGTTATTTGTTGATTCCTTAGGATTTTTTTAAGTAAAACATAAAGTCATCATCACATAGAGATCCTCCATTCTTGTCTATCTTTATGTCTGTAATTTCTCTGCTTTGTTCTATTGTTATTAGTGGCTCTTCTATGATATACCAAATTTGGGTGAAGAGAGGTATCCTTATTTAACTTCTATATATTAGAAAAGTTCTTAGTATTCCCTAATAAATGAAAATGCTTGTTTTTCATTGTAGATAAATATTTTCTACCATCTTTTTAAGAAGAAACCTCTGTCTGTATCTACTTTTTATGTTTTATGGATTTGTTTTGTTTTGGATTTTTGCAAAAGTGAAAAATGAATTTTGCCTATGGCTTTTCCTATATCTTTTAAAGTAAACTTTTTATATTCTTTTATTTGATTATAATTAATTAGGTTGATTGTTTTCCTAATATGAAACCCATAATCCTCATATAAAAATAGGTTGGTTAGAATGATTGATTTTTTTTTCAAGTTGTGATCGTTTTGTGTTTTTTGGGGGGCGGGGCTAGGATTTTCTTTTATTTTACAGGGTTTTTACTTAATTTTAGAAATAATACAATTGAGCTATAATTCATTTTTTTCCTTTACCAAACTTCCTGGGTTAGAGCTTCCTGTCTCATAAAAGGAATTTGATAGAATGGTTTCATTCTCAAGGTTGGAGAATAGTTTGTGTAGCATAGGCATTCATTGTTTTTTAAAAGTTTGGTAGAATTCTCATCAAAATTGAATTGAACTATGTGTTTTTTTTCCTCTGTTAGTTCTTTTAAAGTTATTCTAGTTCCTTTTCTAAGACTGGACTATTTGATATTCTCTTAGTTTGGATGTTTTATCTTCCTAAAGTCAATATTTTATTTGTCTTATATTTCAGTTGTGTTATTTAATTGTGCATAAAAGGGTCTTAAAATGTTTTTTCTTTTAGTTGAGATTTCATCTTATCCTTTTTTATTTTGTTGATCTCATTTTCTATCCTCTTATTTTGGTCAGGCTGACTAAATACTTATCAATTTTTAGTCTTTTCAAAAAATCAACTTTCTTTCATAAGTTCTTTAGTCTTTCTCTTTTCCAATTTATCTATTTCTTCTTCATTTATCAAAGATCTCCCTTTTGTTATATTGCATGTATTTGCTGACTTTCTAATTTTTTTCAATACATATTTACTTTATTAATTCTTTCCTTTTCTATTTTTAAAATAGTTTTTGGAATTTGTGTATTTTTTTAACCTCTGAGGACTGTGTTAGTTGTACCTCAAAAATTTGAAGACACTTTCTCTTCACTGTTATCTTTCAAGTAATTATGTTTTTTCTATTATTTGTTCATTGACCTACTCATTATTTAAAATGTCAGTATTAAGTCTTCATTTAGGTTTGTGCCTTTTGTTTGGGCCTCCTGCAGTAATTATTATTTATTTTGTGTTGTGACCTAAAAAAGATGTGCTTTGTATTTCTCTTCCTTTCCTTTTTTTTTTCAAATTTTCTACCTACTAACACATGGACTAATTTTGTAAAAGTGCCATATGGTGATGACAAATATGTAAGAAAAAAATTTGGTGGCTTCTTTTAGAGAGAGAAATCAAACGTCTAATTCTAAATTCTCCAACATTTAGTTAATTCTATATTTTTTATGTTTTCTTTCTTCTAGATTCATCCAATTCTTAAATTATTCCTACTAGCTTGAGCCTTTCCTTTCATAGCTTTTGCAAAGACAGGACTTGTCTCAGATTGACTTTTATCCCCTTATTTCAGACCTCATATAATCATTTACACTGGCCCTCTACCCAAATTCCTCCCATGGTTCTCTTCTTTCCTCCCCTCTTCCAAATGGAAGTATCTTCCTTTCCTACTTTGCACATATTTGCATATATTTCTATTAATTTGCATTGTATATAGATATATGTTTATTTTCCTATGCTTATATTTGTATTGTCTTTCCTTATTGAAAGTAAATTCCTTGAGACTATTGCCTTTTTGTACTTGTATTCCCAGAACCCAACAAAGTTCCTAATGCATTGTAAATACTTGAATAAATACTTATTGACTAACCCATTGCCTAGATCACATAAGCTCTAATTATGGTATAGATTCAGACTGATTGAGAAATCCTAAATATTTTGAAGTAATCGATTAGTAGTTTTTGGTTTGTGACATCAATAGATCTCAGAGCAGAAGAGCACAAAAAAAGCTTTCAAGGAAAGCTTTAACTTTAATTGTAAAGTTAAGAGACCCTGCTATTAAATTATTAAATTTCCAGAATAGAAAAGTTTCAAGGTTTTTTAATATTATTTTAGGCAAATAAACAAAAGTTAAAGCTTGAGTACAAACTGAAAGGCTTTAATGCTGAAGCAAATGGGTGAGAAAAGGCAATGGGAGGCTTCTCTCTCCTACAATCAAGTATAAAGGATTGAATTACTGCAGTGAGGAGTAGGACAAAAAGTTTCTACTTCTATAATATTTAAGGAGAGTATTTGCAGGAATTATAAATGTACTATGTAAAAGGGTCCTTTGCCCCAGTATGACAAGTTCAGAGAGGTGGGAGCAATATTTATATCTCTGCCATTTCCTTCTCATCTCATTTTAGAGATGAGGAAATTGAGGCAAACAGCATTAAATGATTTGCCCAGGGTCACACAGGAAATATATGAGGCCACATTTGTTTTCAGATCTTCCTGACCCCAGACCTGGCACTCAACTGTTGTGCCACCTAGCTGTCTCTATACTCCTTCAGTAATAATGAGTTGTCTGAATCTGTTTACAGTAACAATAAGGTTAAAATGTTTTTTTAACTGTTAAACAATTAGCTAGATATTAGTTTAAAAAAAAATTATTAGATGTCCTATGCCCTTCCCCACATGTCATAATGCAGTTAAGCTCCCTCAGCCATCAAAAATGGGCAGTTAGGTGGGACAGTGGCTAGAGGACCAGCTTTGAAGTCAGGAAGACTACTTATCCTGAGTTCAAATCTGCCCTCTGAAACTCATTTGCTGTATAACCCTGGAAAAGCCTCTTAAGCCTTATCTCAATTTTCCTTCTAGTAGCTTTGACAAGAAAACCACAAATAGGGTCACAAAATGCCATGCATGACTGGAATAATAACTAAACCTACCAAAAAAATGCCAAAAACAGCTGTACTGTGTTCTGAATCCTGTTGTCTTGGATCATTACTTTCTTCTACTAATTGAATTTGTCTTAAAGAATATTTCTTTGATGAAAAAAAAAAGAATATTTATTTGAGAGTGCTTATGTCACTATGTGATGCTTAATCTAGTCCTTTTTTTAAACTTGTCTCACATGGGGAAAATGGGACATATATCTGATGCTTAAAGAGATATATTTTGCTGACTTTCTGGAGATCCACTAGACCTGCTAAACTTAAATTCATTATCTCCAAAACATTCATCATCTTTACCCCTAAACCGTCACAACTCCTAACTTCGCTGTTACTGTGAAGGACAATATCATCCTCCCAATACCTTAGGCTCATAGCTCAGCTCATAGGATCATCCTGGATTTCTCACTTTCCTGGATATGGATGCAAGCAGTTTCCCCCTTCTCTTCTCTGACATTGTCCCCACTCTGGTGCAAGTCTTATTATACCTTACCCTGATTATTGCAATAACCTGTCTCAAATTTCTTCCTTGTCCAAACTGTCCTCTATTCAATCACAAAAGCATTTCCTAAGTCCAGGTTACCAGTAATACCCTTACTCTATAAACCACAGTCTTCATATGCTTAGTCCCCAATACTATTCTTCTAACCACATACTGGCCTCCTGGTTGTTCCATAAATGAGACATTCCATCTATGGACTCTGAATATTCTCTCTGGCCATCTCCCATGCAAAACATGCTCTCCCTTCACTCCATCACCTGATCTCCCCGATTTTCTTAAATCCCAACTAAAATCCTTTCTATGGGCAGCCTTCCCCAATCCACCTTAATTAAATTTAATTCTGTTGATTGTATATATATATATATATTTTGTTTGTATGTGGTTGCTTTCATTAGATTGTGAACTCCTTGAAGCCAGGTCTTTTACTTCATTTTCTATCCCCAGCATTTAGTAGAATACCTGGCCTATAGTGGGAACTTAATAAATATTTACTGAATTTAATTTCAACAATTTACATATGAGTAAGCAAAGGCCCAAGAGGATAAAGATGCTTGACAAGGTCACATAGGTAATGAGGATCAGAGTGCCAGGACATGAATCCAATTCTCTGACACCAGAACTAGAACTAGATTCCATACACCATGCTACATTTGCTATTGATCAGCAATAATTATCTTCCTATGCTTATCTGAGCTGCTCCATACATTACATTTTTTCCCCTGTTTTATTTTGGATCCAAAAAATAACTCTAATATCTCTATAATTGGCTGTTTCAAGATAAAGAAAACATAAGGAAGAGAGACTAAACATTATGATTTAATTCAGTAAATAACTAAGATTCAAAAATATTTCTCAGCTGTCATACTTGACTATCTCTGTCACAGGAGCATGTGGAAAAATCAAACACTGATCACAGAATTTATCCTTCTGGGATTTCCTGTCAGTCCAGAAATACAGATATTCCTCTTTGTGCTCTTCTCCTTGTTTTATGCTGTCACTCTTCTGGGAAATGGCATCATCCTGGGACTCATCTGTCTGGACTCCCATCTCCATATTCCCATGTACTACTTCCTCTCACATCTGGCCATTGTCGACATGTCCTATGCCTCAAACAATGTACCCAAGATGCTTGTCAACTTACTGAATAGGGGCAGAGGCATCTCCTTTGCTCCCTGCATTATGCAAATGTTTTTGTACATAGCTTTTGCTGGTGTGGAATGTCTCATCTTGGTTGTGATGTCCTATGATCGTTATGTGGCAATCTGCCATCCCCTCAGATACACTGTCATCATGAGTTGGAGATTGTGCATTACTCTGACCATTATTTCCTGGGCATTGAGCTTCCTCCTTTCTCTGGTCCATGTGATTCTCATTTTGAGGCTGCCCTTCTGTGGACCCCGAGAAGTCAACCACTTCTTCTGTGAGATCCTGTCTGTGCTGAAGCTTGCTTGTGCTGATACTAGACTTAACCAGCTAGTTATCTTTGCAACCTGTGTGTTTGTCCTAGTTGGTCCTCTCTGCTTAATATTGATCTCTTACATGCACATTCTTTATGCCATCCTGAGGATTCCATCTGGGGAAGGAAGGAAGAAAGCCTTCTCTACCTGCTCCTCCCACCTCTGTGTAGTTGGGCTCTTCTATGGTAGTGCCATCATAATGTACATGACCCCCAAAACCAGCCATCCTGAGGAGCAGCAGAAAATCCTCTCCTTATTTTACAGTCTCTTTAACCCTATGTTGAATCCCTTGATCTATAGCCTAAGGAATGCAGAGGTGAAAGGTGCTCTGAGGAGAGTGTTGGGGAAGAAAAACCAATCCCAAAACATGTGACTTGCTCATAACCAATTCCAATTCATTGTTATTCTTGGTGCTGTTTCATAGGTCTGAATATAAATCAAAAGCAACAACAGTCGTCTGCTTTCTCTGTCTCTCTGACCAGGTAATTCTAGAAATTCTGGATACTTCCAGTTTATTTTTCATATTTTCCCTATTGAGCTATAATAATTTCGATGTTGTTTTTCATTTAAGCTTTATGGTTAAATCCTAAGGAAGGATTCAAGATGTAAACTGTACATTAGGCTTATATCTCATCTTAAGTAATAACCATTTCCTTCTGAATATCAGAAAATAATTCATATCCTAGACTGGGTAGAGAGCCATAGATTCAATGATCTTGACTTCATTCATTGAACTTGATCCCAGATTTGAATTTCCTTTTTAATTTTTTTTCTTTTCCATTAACAAAGGACTTTAGTAGAAGCTTGTACTTGGCATTTATCCAAGCTTGGTAAGAATTCATAGCTGTTGATCCCATGCCCAAAGTAATTCAGCTAGTAATTATAAGAGCTGGATTTCAGAGCCACATAAGTCCTTTTCCCAGTATCCCAAATAAGCTATCAGCCAATCTCTGCTTGAATACTATCAATAATGGGGAGTTACTACTTTATTGGGTAATATACTTCATTGCTGAATGAGTTTAATTCAAGGAAATTCTTTCTTACATTGAACTCATATCTGAATTCCTATAATGTTTACCCATTTATCCAAGTGCTTGCTGAAATTATGCAGTATGAATCTAAAATTTTTACTATAAATTTCATAAATCAGGAATGTCCAATAATCCATCTTGCTTCCCTGAGTGGAAGGTGTCCCTCATACCTTCCAATATCATATAGCCACTTCTGCTTTCAGTCTCCTTTGGACTAGGTATTCTTCTACTCTCCCTATATTCCTTACAAAGAACAATCCTCCCAACTAAGAGTGTATCTGAGTTCAAAGAGGCTTTAGAAGTCACTTTATCCAATCTCCTAACCTGTTCAAGAATACTTCCACTGTATGAATTCTGGATGAGTTACTAAATCATATAATTATGTTATTGTTGGAGGAGACTTTAGAGGGTAGTTAAAAATGAATTGCCTCAGACATCATGACTGCTTGTTTTGCAACTTCTTTCATGTAATAATATGTGATGTTACATATTATCTGTGTTTATGTTTTAGTAAATGTAAGGCTCCTAAAACCAAAGACAATATCACTTTTATTTTTGTGTCCCCATCAATTTTCACAATATCTGTCACATGGAAGGTATATAATAAATAAACATTAATTAATTTGTGTATTGGATTATACATTTCTTAAAGGTGTCCTAATTGTCTTTTTAAAATTTCCATCACCTAAGAACATTATCAGTTCATGTAGAAAGCGCTTAGAGATTATTTGAATACATAGTAGAGGAATTAGTGAATCTAGTGTGAGCGCTTAACAAAGAATAATAATAATAATGTTGCCAAGTAATATTATATTTATGTAATACTTTAAGATGTATATTTTTCCTATACTAACATACTTGTGATACTTGTAAAAGCAACATATTTTTTTCTTCATTTTCTAAAAGCTAAGATAGGCTCAGAGAAAGTCATCCAGCTAGTAATTCAGCCAGTTATTCTAAGAGGTGAATTTCAGAGCCATGTCTATCCCCTTCCCAATATCCCAAATAAGCTATCAGCCAACCTTTGCTTAGATATTATCAGTAATAGGGAGTTACTACTTTAATGGGTAACCTACTTCATTACTAAATGAATTTAATTTAAGGGAATTCTTTCTTATATTGAACCCAAATTTGAATCCCTATAATGTTCACCCATTTATCTAAGTTCTTTATGAAAATATGCAGCATAAATCTAATTCCTTTAATAAAGTGTAAATATGCAATTTAAAAAATGTAAGATAAATCAAAACTTCCTAGAGCTACACATCAGTTGCTAATGAAGGTTTCCTTGGCTACTCATTTATAACTGGCTATCATCAGTAATTCTAATTGTGTGATTAAAAGCCTGGAATGAGAAAGAGATCTACAAAGGAGATGAAATTTCATAAAAAGCCAAAATTGAGAGTGAAAGAGAATTTGAAGAGTTCTCATTCTAGGTTTTTAAAGACAACTTGTCATTTAAAAAGTTCTTTGCCCTAATGACCAAGACAGTTCTTTTCATATAATGGATATTTTTGAACACTTGTTGAATAAATAATAATTGTTTGAACTGGCAGTCTGAAAAATTGACCATACTGTATTTTCAGAATAAAATATAGAGTAAAAGAAATGATGTTTACATGGTTAAAAGATCAACCTGGTGCCAAAGAAGCAGGAGAGGGATCTCATTCCACATCAGTGCAAGAAAAAAAAAAAAAAGGAAAAGTTTGGCCTGGGATTAGAAGTTTAAAAAGTTAAAGGGGAACTATGAAAATGGACAGTGATGATCAGAAGAGCAAATGATTCAACTGAATTGTCAGAACCAAAACAGGTTTAAAAAGAAATAATAAGAAATGAAAGAAAAAAATTAACATTATTAGGTACATTCTAAGAAAAGTTAAATTTTAAAAGAGCTTGAAGAAAATTTTCTTTTAAATTTCAAGGAGCACTCTAGAAATAAAACATGGCACAGTGGACAGAGTACTAGGCCTGGAATCAAGAAGATACTAGTTCAAATGTGGCCTCAGACACTAACTACCACTGTGATACTAGACATACCTCATTTATAAAATAAGCTGGATAAGAAAATGGCAAATAATTTCAATGTCTTTACCAAGAAAACCCCAAATGTGCTCATGAAGAGTCATACCTAAGTGAAACAACTGAAAAACAACAAAAAAAATTAAGAAATAATGAAGAAAATGACCAAAAGATTAGGCTGAAAAACATAAAAAAAGATGCAACTAAGAACATAAATTTACTAAGATATAAAATAAAGTTGAACACAAAGCAAAGTGGAAATTTAAGTTAAAATGATTATATAGTTATCTAAACTGGATATCATGAAGATTAAAATAAAAAAACCTGTAGGACAGAAAGTATTGTAATAATCTCAAGATTATTAACATTCCAGGAAAAGATAGACTCTGAATACAATATTAGAGAGAATCATTAAACAAAATTTCCTGGAATTAGAAAAAAAGTAGTAAAATAAAAACACAATTCATAGAAACCCAAAGAGGATAAAGTAAAGATTATACATGCCTAACTATGTTACATTTGAATTAAATTCCATCATTAAAACAATGACCAAAATAAAGCTGCCACTGAAAGTAATAAATCAAAATTAATAATCAAGAAATTAAGATTTTTCAATGATGATACAATATCCAAATAGGACATATGAAAAATGAAGAAACATGAACCAGAAACTTGGAATTATCTGAAAAAAAACTCTCAAAATGCAGTCTTAAGTATATCTTTATGAGTAGCACTCAGATTTTGAAAAGAGATCTATAAAAGAAGTCCCTGAATAATAATCACAGAATCTTAGACTTAGAAAGTTCTTCAGATACTCTTGGTATCAGCCTATATTTTCATTTAAAAAAGCTTATTAACTATCCCCACTTATTGATATCCCATTACCCAACTTTTGCTAGATTTATAAATAGAGGGAATCTCTTACCTCCCTCAAAAATCCAAGGACCTAAGAATTTAAGAAGATGGCAGAGGTGATATAATCCAAACCAAATATTGATCAAGAATCTAAAACAAGCCTCACAGTAATATATGTACATATATAAAATTATATATTATTTATACATTTATTTATATACATTTACTTATACAATTATAGATATACATATAATATATAATGTGTGTGGAAGTGTGTATGAGCTTCTCAAATCGTGACAAGTTAAGTTCACAAAGCAAGAAAATCCCTCCAGCAATTGTATTGGCCATTTCAATAATGTTTCATCCTGGTGTCCCAGTGCAGCCATGAAAAGAAAAAGAACAAGCACCACTAAAATGAATAGGATAATCAAAAAGCAAAGATTGAGAATTGGTAAGGGAAAATCTGATTTGAAGAAATTATTATCATTGTGAGAAATTTTCTTTAGTATGATTTTATTGTTTGAATTTATAAAAGAAATCACAAAATAAGAAAACATATTCATTTCTAATAGAGACTGAAGAAAAGAAAATTTGTTACATTGTATACAAATTGCCTAAACTTTCCAATAAAATGGAAAATGCATAGAATCCATTTGAATTTTACCATCTGCTATTTGTAGGAAACATTTCCAGGAATATTTAAATTAATTCCAAATGAAAAGGTCAAAAAAGTACTACTATACTGCTCCCTCACACAAATCTAGAGTGATCAGTTATCTACCCAAGTTGAATTTAAATCAGAACGTATTAAAAAAATAACCAACACTTGTACATTTTACTAATGAGTCCCATAGACAAAGAGGGAAAAAACAAAAGTCCTTTCTTCCCACTCATGCTATTTTAAAACCTAAGAAAATTGGCTAGCTATTCAAACCTTTTGTGAGGCAAATATAAATTTGATCCTGAAACTGGACAAAATCAAGGAAGAATTATATAACAATATCATTAATAAATGTCCAGGAAAAAATGTAAAATTAACAACTAACAAAGAGATATCATGGTATCTCCAAAAGTTATGTTAAATCTCAAGTAGGATTTTTAACTATAAAGGATGATTTAACCTCATGACATAATACAGTACATTATATTAAGGGGGGAAAAATAAAGGATGTATAATTATTTAATTTGTTATTAAGAAAATATTTGAAATATATATTTTAGTTTTAAAACACTAAACATGACAATTGATATTTCAATAACATTGTGAAAAGCAGATATTTCAACCCTTAGTATATATCTATTTAAAGTGGATAAACACTGCAAGTATGATTTTACTAAAACAAACATTGAAATCTTCTAAAGCTGCCAACTCTTGCCATTCCTGCAATCTTTCTTTTTTGCAATAGCAATAAGACATTAAAAATGAGTTAGTCTTGACAAAGAGAACAGTAAAAAGATTTCCAATTATATAAGATATGTTTGTGAATCTAGAAAATTCAAAAGTCAACTATGCCAAAAATAGTCAAGACAACCAACTTTAGGAAGATAGCAGAATGTAAGAAATTATTTTTAAATGATCTGCCTTATAATATTGTACACTGTATAGTGAATAGAATCCAAAAAAAACAAGTTTCAGTCTTGAAGAACTCTTTAATATTAAACCATAAACCTTATGTTTATCACTAATTAATGGTGTCTATGGGCACATATGAATCTATTTCATGAATTGTAAGTACAGAAATGTGAAACTAGTTAGCAAGGGGTTAGACCTGTCGCTTTTCCATTTTCAAAAGAATTGCCAATAAAAACAATCACAAAATCAGAGGCTAGGACCCTGTTAAAGATAATAAAAGTTCTCTTCTGGTCTGCTTCTACTGGAGTCTCAATTCACTCATTAAATTAATCAATATCATTCAACCAACAAGCATTTGTTAAGGAACTATTATGTGACAAACATGCATATGGCTTTTACATCCTTTTCCCAGTTATCAATTTTTACAACTTCAAATTGTACCAGATATATAGTTAGGCAACCTCATGCAGTATTCATGTAACTGCCCATCAAAGGCATATTAACTATAGTAGTGCATTGGAGGTACATATTGTACATCTCATAACAGACATACATACAAGATATACCCTAATAACTTATATTCTATTGTACATGGGTGGGTGAAATTATTGATGCTTATTGATTATTATTTTCCTTTTTAAGTCATTTGCCGATCTGTTTGGATGTAAGGTGAAAAGCCCATGGTTGTTTTAATATGGTTCTCTCTAATGATTACTGATGAGGTATATTTTCATATGGTTGTTGATAGCTTAAATTCCTTCCCTTAAGAATTGCATGTTATGTAAGATTTTCCTAAGATGTTTTCTGGGCTCTTCATGTCTTCTCCTGCAAGTGCCTAGTAAATAGCATGATAAAGTTGGAAAGAGAAAAACCTGAATTGAAGTTTTATGTCAGATACTTACTAACCATCCAAGCTTAAGCAAGACTCAAAGCCTCAATAACTCAGTTCCCTCAGCTATAAAATAAATGGGTTAGACTTCCATAACTTGTAAAAGTTATAAACTTTTAAATGAAATTATTACTGTAATTACCAAAGTCAATTTGGTTTGGCCATTTTAAAGAAATATATGTTAAAAATATTAATAATTTTCAAAATTTAGTTTAATAAATATTTATTAGGAATTAACTATATGTAAGATACTCATACTCATATGTAATACACTGGTATTACAAAAACAGTAAAATAATATTTCAAAAATAATCCCAAAAGAAAAAGGTTGAGTATATATGTCATTGTTACTATATATTCTACTTTATAAAAGGATGGAATGCATAGAAGAGAAAAGATTAAAGTCCACATCAGATTAAGAGTTATTTAAGCTATAATCCTACAGGCTTCACTGTATTGCTTCTAGTACTGAAATTTAATAATATGTATGTATTAAAAGATAAAGAAAAAAGTCATTATAGAGTCCAATGATTATCTCGTATTGAGAACAGACAACTAAAAAACTAAACCATCTTATCTATATCTCTTATTTATTCAAAGAATATTGGTATATGAAAGTTGATAAAAAAGTTAAATCTCAAATATCTTTGATAATCAAAGGATATGAATTTGCAAAATCAATTAATTGAATTTCTTAATTTTAAATTAAGAAATATCTCTGTGAAAACATGACCCTAACAAAGAGTTTAAAAAAGATAACTTCACCATCACATATTCCCACCTTTAGAAGTAAGGAATACATGGGTATATCCATGGTTACATCCACTATCAAAATTGTTAAATGTATTAATCACATTTGTTTTTTTTTTCTTCTTCAAAATATTCTGTTATATAGAATGAATCTTTGGGAGGAAAAAATAGGAGGGAAAAGGCAGGAAATTTTGGTAGCATAGGTAGCAAAGGTAGTAAGGAAAACTGGAATGTTTTTGGAATGCCTTCCTAACTTCTGGTGATGATCTCCAAAAAGGTTTGTAGTCACTATTGTACAACCAGCCCTGACCTATATGAAAGAGGGATGCAGTTTGGTGATTGTTCATGTATATTTCAGGAGGCAGCACTCCATGGGGAAAAGAGAGAAAGCATGATTTTAAATAAACAAATCATCCTTCTTACTCCCTTACACATATTCTTTCCTACAACATGGATGGATCATCCCACATACTCTCCATACAATCTAGGTGTCATCCTCAACTCTTCACTCTCAGTCAACCCCCATAATCAAATTTCTTGTCATAGTCTATCAATTTTACCTTTAAAATATCATTTCTATACCCTCCCTTCTCTTCTCTGACATTGTCACCATTCTGGTATAATCCTTATCATGTCACATTTGAACTATTGTAATATATCTTTCTGCTGGTTGGTTTCCCTGCTATAAATTTTCCCCACTAGTTGATTCTCTTCCTAGTTATCAAAATGTTCTTCTTCAAGCATAGATAAGACCATATCATTTCTCTCTTTCATGCCAATAAACTTCAGTGGCTCCTTATTACCTATACTATCAAATATAAAATATTCTTTTCAGTTTTTAAACTACTTCACCACCTACTTTTCTCTATATTTTCAGCTGCTTTTACACATATTCCCATGTACACTGGATTCAAGATCAAGTGATGTTGCTCTTCTTGCTGCTCCTCAAAGAAGATAATCTATTTCTTGACTCTTGGCATTTTCACTGTCTCCAGTACCCGAATTGTTCTCCCTCTTTATCTCTGGGACCTCTATTTTTCTTCAAGTGATAATTAAAATTCCATCTTCTACAATCAGTCTTTCTTAATGCCTCAAGTCTATACTAAGTATTTCAAGAATTCTTAATTATTCTCTATCTTGATTACCTCCAATTTCTTTTATTTTATTTGGCTGCATCTTGTTTCTCCTGTTGGACTGAGTTCCTTGAGAGCAGAAATAATGTTTTGCCTTTTTTGTATCCCTACAACATAGAGTTTAGGATATAGTAGATGCTTAATAAATGCTTATTGACTGACTTTTCTATAAAAGATTAACTATATGCAAAATAGATAAATTTTAAAAAATTATTATGAAATGAAAAATCTCCTAGGAAGGAAGTTGGGAACAAAGGAAATGAGCAGAAGCCTATAGAAGAGGTAACAGTATGTAGGCCAGCATAGTTAGTGGTCATTGTGTCATGATGTTCATCATACCACCTTTAGAAAAGAAGAGTCCAGTATACATCCATAGAGAGTTGTCTAAATAAAATTAAAGCCATGATAAGGGTTGATATCTCTTTACCCTGAATTTCCATTAATCATTATTCTCTCCCTGAGCTCTCATTTGTCCTACCAGAGCATCTCTAAACTTCAAACCTTACCATAATTTTCCCATTTACACTTTCCCTAATAAAGTCCAAACTCCTGTCACTTTCTAGATACAAAAAAATAAGATACAAGTTCTTTCTAATGTGTCTGTGACTCCAGTGAACTAGAGTGCCATCTAATTCATTTCCTTTCTTCAGCAACAACTACCCAACCAATCAGTCATCCATCCTTACACAAGTTGGTCCAATTGATCTCCATGGAAGAAACAGGATTCTACAGAGCTTAACTGGGACGTGCTAATTTCTTACCAATGTCTGTTTTCTAATGATGTGTATTCAATGTCCATATAGGCCACCTAAATAACATATATATATACATATATATATATATGTATATATACACACACACATACACACACATACATATATATAATGACCCCATAGAGGACAGCTTCAATGGAGTGACTGTCCACAAGATGGTGCTGGCATACTAAGGAAATACCAGTGATTCTTAGTATGTTCTACCAAAAAAAAAAAAAAGTCTAGAAGAATGAAGGGGGACAGAAGAGGTAGTAGGGAACAGCTAAGCCTTTTTGAGCAAAATACTACAATCAGATTTCTATCTCATGATGATTATTTTGGTCCAAATATGAAAGACGCATTGAACAGGTAAGAAAGTGGTGGCAGGCAGACAGCATCCTCCTATTAAGATGTAAGATCTTTTTGGATGACCTTGCTTCTATATTTGTATCCTCAGGATTTAGAATAGTTCCTGGGATGCAATAAGCACTTAATTAATTCTCTTTTTTATTTATATATTCTTTCACTCATCTATTTATTGCATTTCATTTATTAGTATTTTAGTCCAGTCATGGGTAATAAATGTCAGAATTAAGTTGGTGGCTATATAGACAAAAGTAAGGGCTCACTTGTGAGAAATGTTTTGGAGGCAGAATCAATAATCCTTAGCAAATAATCACATATGGCAATGAAAGAAAGAGATTAAAAGATGATTCCAAGGTTGTGAAGTTCATTTGTTACCTTTTTAAAATCACAAATAAAACAATTCTCCTTAACTTAACCTTCCTAGATTCTCTCAACCTACTCTTCCATTTGGCAAAATGAAAAAAAAATGGCAAAAACTTTCCTTAAGACATTGAATTAAGGATATATTTAAGGTATGTTTATTTCATGCTTGTTTCCTCAATTAATATAGAAGACTCTTGTTGGTGGGGTTTAATGTTCACTCTTTATTGTTGTCACAACAGTACATCTAATTGATACATGGTACAGAGACACCTACCAGAGAGGTAATATTCACCTGACTATAAGTGAAATTTGAGGTACCTTAATGACCTTAAGGAAAACTATTTCTTTTTTGTTTCCAATTAAGTACATACCAATCATACTGGTCACCATTTCCCAAGGAAATTAGTTAGAACTTTGTCATGACCAGATTTACTTGTCCAATATCAAAATTGCCCAACAATAAGCAAATCCTTACCATTTTTCACAAAGCAAATAAGTTCTTTCACCATGGTGCTGACACAGGCATGGATACAGTACACTCCCAAAGAATCTCCAAAGCCATTCTTAATTTGCACATCCAAATCATAATCACAAAGTATCAGTGATGGAACCAGGGCACTGCATTGCAGAGAAAGGGAGTGAGCCCAGCATGTTCTAGATAGTCCCCATAAGATAAGTCCATGAAGCCTGGGCTATAATAGGAGACAGGACTTGGTGCTTGATATCCATCATCACTGGAAATGCAGATTCATTAGCAAGCAGAAATATACAAGGGACTGAGCCATTGAAGATGTTCTAACTTAGCAGCCCATTCACCAGGGCCTTAAAAAGAGTTGCAATTGAAAAATGATAAAGGATACAAATAAGCAGTTTCTCAAACCCATGTTATCAACAGCCACATTAAAAGTATTCCAAATCACTCATAAGGAAATGCAGATTAAAGCAAATCCATCTAATACTCAATACAATGTGAAATTTATTCCCCCCAAATTAAAGGAAAATAGTAAATATTGCAGTGGCTACAAGAAAATAGGCACATTAATGAACTCTTAGTAGAGTTGTTAATTGGATCAGTCACTCTGGAAAGTAATTTAGAACTATTCTTCCAAATTAACTGTACATATTCTTTGACCCAGTAATTTTACATTTATTACCCCAGAAATGGGCCATCTATATACAAATATTTAGAGCGATACTTTTTGATGTAGCAAAATACTGAAAACAAATGGGGTGCTCATCAATTGGGGAATGACACAAATGCAAATGATCATATATGACTTAAAGAAATAACTATTGTATCATAAGAAATTGTCAAAGAATTCATTTCAGTAAAACCTGAGAAGATTTTTGTATGAATTGATGTTGGCTGAAGTGAATAAAACAAGGAAAACAATTTATAAACCACCAACCCAGGGAGCAATTTAGAAAGACTTTAAAGAATTCTGATCGATGAGCCAGCTGGAAGGCACAATGGATATACCACTGGCCCTGGAGTCAGGAGGACCTGAGTTTAAATGCTGCCTCAGACACTCAATAAAATCTAGCTGTGTGACCCTGGGCAAGTCACTTATTCCAATTGCCTTGCAAAAGAAAATAAAAGAACTCTGATCAACACAATAAACAACCATGAAGCACGTTACTCAGATCCTGGCATTAGGGTACAGAATGATATAATATTAGTTATTATACATGGATATTAGGAATATTTCATTTGCTTGACAATGCTTATTTATTAGTACAGTTTTGTTTTTCTTTTTAAATTTAAGTTGAGAAGAGGAAGAGAAAATTATTTTGTTCATTTAAAAATAAAATTTAATTTAAAAAAAGAATGAAGAGGCTAGATTAAGTAATTTCAAAGGTCTCTTCCAGTTATATGTCTATGATCATATGAGACTATGTTATCATAATTTTATTGAACTTGTAATTGACTATGTAATGGTCTATTTTTAGTACTTATTTTGATTTTCCTTTAGCATTGGACATTTCTGGTGACCTCTTCCTTACAGTATTTTTTCCCTTTTTGTTTCTGATATGCTTGTCTTTTGATTCTCCCACGCTTAGATATAAAATTAATAAATTGTTAATAGAGTGCTAGTATTTCCAATTCTAGGGTAAACTGAGAAACAGAAAGATTTTGTACCTTACCTAAGATTACATAGAAAGGTAATGGCATGACAGAGGCTAATACTTGGGTTTTCCAAGTCCTGACTCAATGCTCTATCATTACTGACATTATTGTCTTTATGAGATTACTGCTTCATTCCTCCCTTATATGGTATACAATGATATTTCCTTGGTAATACTGATTAGAGCAATATTGTGAAAACAACACTGGGCTTGTATACCAGAAACCCTTAGTCTAGATTCATTTCTTCCATTAACTAGTAATGTGACTTAGAGCACAGAATTAAGTCTGTGATTATATGATACTCCTATAGAAAAAAAAAAAAGATGGTAATGACAGTGGTGATGGTGGTAATGTTGGTATATAAATGCTTTTGACTAGGACACTCTGAAATGAAGAAGTTTGAAGTTGGGAGAGACTTTAAAAATTAGAACTGGGTGGCAAAAAAAATGAAACAATCTATATATTTTTTTCTAAAATTCCTTCAGCAATTTTTTTGGACTTCACTCTTAAGCCTAAGTACAAAAACTATTCTATTCCCATATATTTTAAGCATCTTATTTCATCCACAGAATCTAATATTGAACAATCTTTTAATGTGCCAAATCATGAAACTTCAGAGTTGGGGGAAATTGGGGACTACCAACATAATCCTTGAGCAAGAGTAATTATTTCCAAATATTATAATCAAGTAGTCATCCTATTTCTGCCTTTAGTGATAAGCCCATTACCTTTTGAGATAGTGTGTTCACTTTTCCACACCTGTAATTGAAAGGAAATTTTCTTCCCATAGGCCTCTTTCTATTCTGTGCTTAGAGGAACAAAAAAAGTTTGATTTCTCTTATTGATAGCCCTTCAAACATTTAGATAAAACTATCAAAGAGACATACATCATTGTACCATGTGTAAACCTACTGCACTCCTTTATTTTCTATTCTCCAGGTCAAACTTTCCCTATTGTTTCAACTTTGCATGAGTCCACCAGTGGTCCCATCCATTTCCATCAATATCCTGATCAACTTCAAAGAGACATATGAAAGCTTGTCAAAGTCTTTCAAAGAATGTAGCTCTACAAATTAAACATAATTCACCAGATGGGGTTCAAATAAAACTACCATCTCTTTTGTCCTTGACTTGTTTATTTCTTATTGCATCATCCTAGGAAGCACCAGCTTTTATCTTTACTGATATGCCATATAGTTGAATCATTTTTAATTTGCATTCCACTGAAACCCTCAGAGTTTTTTTTCATACAGACTAATATCTGCTCACATTTTTCCCATTGTATAGTTCCAAAATTAAATGCCTTAAATCAAGTTAAGTATGCAATGTTTATTCCCCTTTAATTTCATCTTTGATTCATAACAATGTCCAAATCTATCAAGACTCTTTTGAATCCTTACTCTGATGTCTCTATTAGTCTTTGCTTCTGACCTCAAGTTATCTGCACATTTCACATGCATAACATTTGTATTATTATCCATATTGCTACTACAATATTGAACTTATATTTCTGTCCTGCATCCTTAAGGATCACAAAGAGAGATAGTTACTGCCACTGAAGAAATGGCAATGAAAATATAAGTTTAAAGAAATTACAAAACACACACACACACACACACACACACACAAACTAGAACCATGTGGTAGGATGAGACTCTTCTTCTAAACTCTCTGCTGGGCTTGGCTAGATATTTGAATAAGATAAATGACTCTGGCTAGAGAGGTTTTACCTTTGAAACTAGGCTGGTCATTTGATATATCTGCCCTGAAATTATTTCTATGCCTATGGAGTATTAAGGGAGGACTAGCATTTCTGCCCTGAGGTCTTGCCAAATCCTTTTCAGGGCTGCTCATCCACCTGTGATGTTCATCTCACCCAACTTTCCCATTTGGCTCCAAGAAACTGTAACATGCACAGCAGCCACACCCTGGGAAAAACATCTCAGATAAGCTAAACCAGGTTGAGGGGAAACAACAGGTCTCAAACCTATCCCTGAGTTAAGGGGATGTCTACCCCAAACAAGTGAAGACTTCGCCTGGCAGAATGGGTAGAGATCAACAGTTTGTTCCAATATCCATGAAAACTGCTGAAACAGGTGCTATGGAGTGCTTAGAGCTTGGTCAGACATTGAAGATACCATGGTCATCCACTACATTCTGAGTCATCAGCAATCACTGTGGTTTGTTTTGCCCCTAGACTGCAATTATTCTGGAAAAAAGAATCTGGCCATGACTGTGCAATTCTACCTCATTTTGAATACAATTCACGAGCAAGTCAAGATACCTTTTCACAGTGTCATTAGTCCTCTTCTAAAATGCAAGATAAATACCTCAACACTACATTGATTTAGCAATCTATGAACAAATTTCACAAAACCACCATCAAAGTTGTAAGTTATTATCAATTGTAAGGGCCCTTTAAATGGGAGGACACAGTGCATCGGGAGATTGAGGCCCGGAAATAATTTCTGTGGATATTAGGACTGCCCTTGGGCGGGATCCTGGCCATTTTGAGATAGCTTCGTAATGGGTGACTCTCTCGCTGATTGGCTGTGTGTGTGACCTCACAGGCCCTATGTAAGCCCACTGTAGGCAGCAACCGCTCTCTTTAACCTGGTGCTCTTCACTCTGGCTCCTTAGCCTGGGTGGCCAAGCCAAGATGGATAGCCAAAAGAGGTAAGGGTTTTGGTAGTGAACACATGGGTCTTCTGACCAGGTGTTCACCAGGGAACCAACAAGTCAGGGCATCAGTTAGGGCATTATGTGAGTAGGTATAATAAAGGCTTTTAAGATTACATGTGGTTGTTCTTGAGTGCGCTACCGGTTATTAAGCTATAGATTCAAAAGATTGTGGCCAGAGACCTTTGAAGGCCTCAGAGGAGGCGAGCCGGGTAGAGCTCACACTGCAAAGGACAGTGGTCAAAGGTACTCTGGTGGGTCTAGGACACACTAGTAATTGTAACTGCCAGGAGAGCACGTTACAAATGGCGCTCAACGTGGACGCATCAGAAATTATCAGGTTTTGAAAATATTTAATATTCAGAATTAAGATTCTGAAAGATCCGGTAGAAACGCCACTTAAGAGGGAAGACAGAGAAGCAATATGGACCCAGGTAAATCTGGGATCAGACTCAAGGACACAGCTGAACATAATGCTTATATCAAGAGGTTAAAGAGCCAGATGGAAGATCTTTTAACAAAGATCACCACTGAAGAACAGCAGGAAGCTTGTAATCAAGCTCCCAGAAGGCTATCCCCACACCTATTAGATATAGCTCGGAGAGGGAGCAACCTAGAGCTAATGCGTATGTATGACAGTATAGAGTATAAAATGCCACAGCAAGAGTTGCTGGAATTGCAGGTTAAACTACAGATTGAGCTAGAGAAAGAAGAAAAAGCTAGGTTACTACAGATAGAACAGGAAGAGTTCAAACCAGTGGCTGAAACTAAGGAAGGAAATAAACGAACCACATGGACTTCAGTTGTAGAAATTCTTCTTAGCATTTTGTTGGTTTACCTCCTGCATTGTTGTTTTAAGGAATTTATCCATTACTCTTCCATTGAGAAGAAGTTTAGTTCTTTTTATGTGCAAAGCTCAGGTTTGATTTTGAATCAGCCTTTGGGGAATTTTCCAATTCTTCTTCCCTCTGCCTCACCTTCTTGGGCCAAGGGAGAAGGGGGAGGAGGAAAAGGAAGGGCGATAATACCATCAGCACTGCCCATTAATCCATTCAAAACTCCAGTGTCTTCATTTCAAAGGACAGGAGAAGGCTTTATGCCCCAAGGCAAAAAGGAATTGTGGGGTATTGACTATAATCAGAAAAGTTTTAAAAATACAGTTCAGTTAATTTCTAAGAAACCTTACAGGGATAAGACCTTGCAGTTAGAGAGAGTGGAGTTTTATACTTGTAAAACTGCTAGGATCATCTTTGGAGAGTTGGAACTCCTCTTTTCTTACCTCGTGGATTTTCCACTTCCACAGGTGAGCTTGATTTCCCAACCCCCTATGGGTATTTATAAAACAGTGTTTATGTTTAGAATGGGTTGGAAAATTGCTGTTTTAATCACTAGAATAAATAGACAGTGTGTGATCTTTGACCCAGGAGGAAAAGCGATATCAGATTTATTGATTCACACTCCTGGAGTACAATTCGGTATCAGAAACTCAAACTTTGATTTTTAGGCAAAAGAATTCAGGGATATAGCCGAGCGTTCTTTTTTCATTAACTGTATGAGTGGATTTTTTAAGATCAATGGACATTATGGCTTCATTCCAATCTGGAGAAGCAGCTAGACATGTGATCAACCATTTTTCTATTGTAGAAATTTCACATGTATTTAAGACAGTTATGGATTGGCTTACAAATACTTTGCCTTTAGGTGTTTTTGCATTGAATTTGATTTTGCACATTCCATTGGCATTTCTTATAATCCTATTAGTAAAGTCATTACTGCACAGACTATCCCCAAGATCTTCTCTTCTAAACAAGAGAAGGGAATTTTGGGATATATGATTGCTTACAATTTTTAAATTTTGATTTTACATTTTTAAACACTTTTGATTTTACATCTTCAAAGTATTTTGATTTTACATTTTAAAGTTATTTTGGTTTTAATATTTTTAATATATCTATTCCGGTTTTACACTTTTAAACTATTTTGGTTTTACATTTTTAAATTCTTTGCCTTTTACCTTAGCAATGCACTTTGGGCATATACAGAAAGTGCAGCTAAGTGACAGACTGACTTTTGTTAATCTTTTTGACAACAACTTTGTTTCCACTGTGATGTGGAAAGGCCTGGATGGCATTTGGAAAGGCCCAAGTTGGGCCCCAAGTACATTCCTTCCTAGGTGCAGATCCAGCAGTAGAGTTCATCCCCACAAGAGACATTTGTAACCTGGGGATCCAAGAGAAGGACCAGACAACCAGCCAGAGGGACCAGCCAGATGTCCGCAGCCCTTCAGACGCTGATGGCAGCAATGTCCCTCCTGATCATGACACCAGAGACAGCAGACACAGTTCCAGTGTTGCAGCTGAAATGGACTGTTTCGGGTGATATGCAATATAAAGACTGTAAATGGACAATGGGCCTGCTTGCTCCTCCCGTGGCTGCTTCTCCCGTGGCCACTTGCCATATGGTGGCCTGGGAAGAGGCTTTGCCCTATGCTTTCTATTGAAGGACTATGCTTTTAAATTAGTGGGTGAAAAACCAACACACCCACCTGCCATTGTTATTGAGACAATGTTACTGGACATGACTGCTTATGTGCACCTGTGAAACTAGAATTGTTCTAGAATTGTGAAAAGTGCAATAGAGAATTGTGATAAGTTAGAATTGCTCTAGGATTGTGAAAAGTGCAATTGAGAATTGTGATAAGCTAGAATTGTTCTAGGAGTGTGAAAAGTGCAACAGAAAATTGTAAGAAACTAGAATTGGTCTAGAACTGTGATAAATGTAACTAGAATTGTGACAACCTACCTACTGATATTTGTTAACTAGAATTGTGATGTTTTACCTTGTTGACTTCCCACCTCAGTGTTGACATCCTACCTCATTGGCATCCAACCTCTTTGGCTTGCCTCGAGTATGACTTTGATGAATGGGTTGAACATTTGGGCCACTGTTGAGCCTGGTTCTTATTGTCATACTTCTGTTTACTGATCTGCTGCTTTGTACCTCCTTGGGCATAACACTGTCATCTCATGGATCAAGTGAACTATAGCTGGTGCTAAAAGTTTAGCTTGGTGAGATGTGCGGTTCCCGCAAAACAAGAGAAAGGGAATTGTAAGGGCCCTTTAAATGGGAGGACACAGTGCATCGGGAGATTGAGGCCCGGAAATAATTTCTGTGGATATTAGGACTGCCCTTGGGCGGGATCCTGGCCATTTTGAGATAGCTTCGTAATGGGTGACTCTCTCGCTGATTGGCTGTGTGTGTGACCTCACAGGCCCTATGTAAGCCCACTGCAGGCAGCAACCGCTCTCTTTAACCTGGTGCTCTTCACTCTGGCTCCTTAGCCTGGGTGGCCAAGCCAAGATGGATAGCCAAAAGAGGTAAGGGTTTTGGTAGTGAACACATGGGTCTTCTGACCAGGTGTTCACCAGGGAACCAACAAGTCAGGGCATCAGTTAGGGCATTATGTGAGTAGGTATAATAAAGGCTTTTAAGATTACATGTGGTTGTTCTTGAGTGCGCTACCGGTTATTAAGCTATAGATTCAAGAGATTGTGGCCAGAGACCTTTGAAGGCCTCAGAGGAGGCGAGCCGGGTAGAGCTCACACTGCAAAGGACAGTGGTCAAAGGTACTCTGGTGGGTCTAGGACAGACTAGTAATTGTAACTGCCAGGAGAGCACGTTACAATCAATGGCTATTTAGTTTTATCCATATCTTTCCCCAAAGCCCTCAAAACTTCTGAAAAAGTTATCAGCCTCTTCCTAATGAACACTAAGGTGGGATAATTTACTATCTACGGAAAACAAGTTTATTCTGTTTTCAATAGCTACATTCATTAGGATTTTTTTCTTTAAATTCACCCTAACTTTTACCTACTGTTCTTAGTTATAATTTACTTCAAGTAAAATAAACCTGATCCCCCTTTTTCTGTGACAGCCTTTCCAAATAATAAATAGCAGCCACATTAGTCACCTTAATTTTTTTTTCCAAGAAAACCTAATCCAATTCCTTCAACCTAGCTTCTTCTTGTATGTTCTCCATTGATTTCACTCTCCTAGCTACTTCTCTAGGATGCACTTATAAACAAACAGAATAGTAAGTAGCAAGAGTAGTGCAAAAAAAATTATTACATTTAGAATTAAAAGTTCTGGGTTAGAATCCAGACTTCACTACTTAGTCACCAGAATTCTCTGAGCCTTTTTTCCTTTATAAAATAAGGAGATTAGACTATACTATAAGATCCTTTTAGCTTTAAATCTTATGAACTTTTATGAACTTCTGCCTGGCCCAACTCCACTTCAAAAAAATCATAATTGTTCTTAGGTGCCTAAAGCGTCATCTTAGTGATAACAATAGGATGCTGAATCTCAAACAGGATGGGAAAAAACCCCAAAGAAATCAGCTTGTCTCTGTTTAAAACTTCAGCCTTAATAAATTTCAATAGAAATATAAAATCATAAAGTGTTAGAACTGGAATTTTATTTTATCTTATTTTTAGTCAGATTTGGTCTCCCTATCTTGCCCAGACTGGAAATACAGTAGCCATTTATAGGCCTGATCCTACTACTAATTGGCATAGAGGCCTAAAGAAGCTCTGTTCTTTTCAAACTCAACTGGTTTATCCTCATCCCTGCTGCTCTTTATATTGGAGGCTTCTTATATGGTGCCAGACTTACCTATACAATTGGACTAGTCTACTGCAGGTCAAAATAACTAAATCCAAATGACCCATTAGATTTAGACATTTCTAATAACAAGACTGTGTTACAGTCACATGCAATTGTGTCCATGAAAATTGCCTTTGGAAGTCATCTAAATTATCCCTGTCATTGTATAGTTGATGAAAAAGCTGAAACTGAGTGCTACTATAAATTATTCCATCAAACAGATTATAAATGCATACATCTAGGATCAGAATTCAGGTCTCCAAGTTGGCTCGTAGCTTTCATTAATCAAATGTGAATTCCCTTCCTTCATTTTACTATTTGGGAAATCACAACTCTTTGATAAGGCTCAGAAAAGCTGGTTTCAAAGTATTTCCATTTTGGACATGGTTAATATTTTTATTTCTCTAATGATCTAGCAATATATACAAAGTTTATGTAAATGTCTTCAGAGTCAAGATCAAAAATTTTTCTTTATTGTCTATAGAAACAGTTTTTAGTTATATCCACAGAAAACTGATAGATATAATTTTATTTGTTTTTATTTCTAATCTACATAACTACTCTGATCTCTGTTTCTTGTTTGTATAAATGGATTTATTTGCCATTTGTGATGGTCTTTGGTTCACAGAGGTTAAGCCTTTGGACTCCAGCTTGGCATATTCCATTCTTTTAAAGAATATGAACCAAAGAAGCAACAGATTTTTTTTTTTGCTTTTAAAGCCCATTAGGCTGTAAGCTCCTTGAAGACAAGGACATTATTATACTTTTCTTTGTATCCCCCAGTGTTTAATATGATGATTAGCATATAATATGCACTTGCTGATTTTAAATATTAGCAATATTGGGGGTCAAAGATAGGGATAGATTCTAAATGGGTATCCTCCCCCATTCATAAGAGAACAGAGTGACTAGGATCATGGCCCCTTCTTCTGATCCTTCAAGTTAGGAATTAACATCTCTCTTAGAGATTAGACAAGATTCTAGAGATTACTTTTAGATGCTGCCCTCTAAGTAGCCAGTCATACATATTTATCCATATACAAATTTTGCATGGGCAGCAGATTCTTTATATTTATATTTGTCATCTCTAAGTATAATTGTGATAGTTTTAAATCATGTCATATGCCTTTATTAGTTTTGAAGGCTATTTGGAATGAAGATCATTGATTATCATGGAATTTCAAAACTGATATGGTCCTTAAAGAATTCTCACTCATCTCATTAAGCAATGTGATGAAGTTCTTTTCATCACACAATTCAGAAGTTCTCTATACCAATGAAATCACAGTCCCAATCCCATTACTGGACTAACCAGCATGTATATATACCAATGAAGATGTCCTTTCCTTTCTAAATCTATGAGCTTATAATCCTAAAACTACCAAGTTAAACTTTCTATGTCTGTCAGTCAGAGGTCAGAGTCTTGGGGATGAGAGAGTGAAGTAAGAAAGATACTACAAAGACATAGGAGGCAAAATAAGTAGGAAACTGATTTTACTTAGATGAAGCTGAAGGACATGAGAATCTTTTGTGTTTCAGGTCCCACATTTCCAAAATGTGGAAATGGTCCTTGCTATGTTTCTGAAAGGAATCATATAAGGAATGTAAAGAATCACCTGCTATGAATAAAAAGGAAAAAAAATTATCAGAGTTCATTCATTTCTGAAACAATTTTTAGAAATATAACTCTACTATTAACTTTTTGTATACTGAAATTCATTTTTATGAAGATAATCATTAGTTACACTTTTTAAATAGTTTGGACTTATAATTTTTTTTATTTTAATTATAGCTTTTTATTGACAGAACATAATCATGGGTAATTTTTACACCATTGTTCCTTGCACTCACTTCTGTTACAACTTTTCCCATCCCTCCCTCCACCCCCTCCCCTAGATGGCCGGTAGTCATATACATGTTAAACATGTTAAAGTATTTCCTAGATATAATATATGTGTGCAGATCCATACAGTTCTCTTGTTGCACAAGAAAAATTGGATTCAGAAGGTAAAATTAACAGTTTACACTCATTTCCCAGTGTTCCTTTTCTGGATGTAGCTGATTCTGTCCATCATTGATCAATTGGAATTGGATAGCTCTTCTCTATGTTGAAGATATCCACTTCCATCAGAATACATCCTCATACAGTATCATTGTTGAAGTGTATAATGATCTCCTAGTTCTGCTCATTTCACTTAGCATCAGTTGATGTAAGTCTCTCCAAGCCTCTCTGTATTCCTCCTGTTGGTCATTTCTTACAGAACAATAATATTCCATAACATTCATATACCATAATTTACCCAACCATTCTCCAATTGATGGACATCCATTCATCTTCCAACTTCTAGCCACTATGAAAAGGGCTGCCACAAACATTTTGGCACATACAGGTCCCTTTCCCTTCTTTAGTATTTTCTTGGGATATAAGCCCAGTAGTAGTATGGCGGGGTCAAAGGGTATGCACATTTTGATAACTTTTTGGGCATAACTCCAGATTGCTCTCCAGAATGGTTGGATTCTTTCACAACTCCACCAACAATGCATCAGTTGGACTTATAATTTTTAAAAATCTGGACTATTTAATGTGCTTGGTACTTATACAGATTCTATTATTTTCTCCTTTTTTATGGCTTTTATCTTTTACTGTTTAGCTGATAACAAGCAGATTAATTTTTACAGTTTAAAAATATATGACACATTTTTATTGAGGTTGGCAGATAATGATCACAGCAACTTATACTTATCAAACTTGAAACATGAAATGTATAAATATGTTAAAAGCAGGAGTCAGTAGAGAATAAGAAATTTTAGTTGCTAGGAGCAACAGTTACTTGAGAGTTCCAGTCCTTTAGAAAAAAAGGGAGGTGTTGGTTTCTGAGGAGGAAAATCACTTCATCTAGCCCATTTCTTAGGAACCATTGAGTCATCACCAGAGGGAGGAATAAATAAGGATAAGAATTATTTGTTTGGATGCTGCATGTTTGAAACAATGTAGTCAGACAAGAGAAAATCTTGTGTCATAAGGCTAGGGAAGATTACTCAGTTTCTTTTTTAATCGTTAGAGGACTTTCTTCTATGGATTCTTGCAATTCTAGTTCCTTATTCACATCATGGAATCATGGTGCTTTTAAAATTTTATTTATTTTATTTGTAATTTATGGAATGAATCAAATGTTTCCATAGCATAGATTAATTAAAAAAAAAATAAGATGATTGCCCACAATGATGCAAATCCATTATATGTAACTTGCTACTCTTTTAAAATACATTATAAAATTATCATGTAAATTTTTTAACTGAGATTTTGCTGAGTTATATATATTTTTATTTGTAAACAAATAATTGTCATATCCCACAGACATTGTTTTTTTTAAGTTCCCTGTAGACTGAAATATTTATTGAAATTCTTTTTGTGGTAGCATGGAATTCAAAAGACAATGTCCATTGTGGTATAAAAAGAAAATGAAATGTTACTTCTTTGTAAGAAACAATAACTATAATGTATAGAGAGAACCATGGGAAAATTTATAGGAACTGTTACAAAATGAAATAGAAACAAATACAATGTATAATACAATGACTAGAACAATGTTAAAAGAAAACAATAGTAACACAATTGGAACTGAATGTTATGAAATTATAAATATTAAGTTTAGACACAAAGAAAAGATATGATATTGTATCTCTGGCCATTTTTTTCAAGAGATAAAAAATTATGAATGTGACTTTGTATGATAATGGATTTGGTTGAGTTACTTAGTTTTTCTAAAGTGACTTTCTTTTTTTGTTTGTTCGTTTTTGTCCTTTATTATAAGGGATAGATCTCTGGAAAGGGATGGGAAGAATATACTATAGGAATGAAGGTGGCATAAAAATAAAAGTTAAAAATGTTTTTAAGTATTTTCTATAACATTAATTCCATGTGGGCATGCCTCTCAGAGAAGTGACCAAGGTCTATGGTCTTTGCTAGCAGTCGATATGCAACTGTAAATTGAGCTTCAGAAACTGTCCCACTCTTCTAATGGGAAAGGATTAGTTTTGAGAAGAAGAGAGGGGTGATCAGAGGTGGTATGAAGAGAGGGGAATGATCTCTATCTGAACCAGTTGTCCATAACCATTTCTTTTTTCTTTTGGGAGGCATTTGGGGTTAAGTGACTTGCCCAGGGTCACACAGCTAGGAAGAGTTAAGTGTCTGAGTCAGCATTTGAACTTAGGTTCTCCTGACTTCAGGGCCAGCTCTCTACCCACTGCACATCTAGCTGCCCCAACCATTTTTTATCAATATGAAAAGTTGCATGAATATGAATTCTGAAGCAGCCTAGGAATTCAGTTCAAGACTTACTCAGACAGTTCAAGAGACTAAGGCAGCAATCATTCTGCCTCTCCCTGAGTATTTCCCATTGGTTGAATTTACCAAGAGAAAAAAGGCCCTTCAACTATGCTGCAGTGTCACTCATCTCAGCCTTTCCAGGCTCTTACTCCTTTTGAGACCTTCCCAAAACTCTTTCTGTTCCACACATAGTCACACCTGACATACTGAGACCTTCCTTAGAGTTCCAATAGCCTCAGGACAGGCTGAAAGAAAGAGAAACAGATATAATGCTCAGGATTTTATGAAGTCAATTATTGACCCTTTCAGCACTTATTGTTTAGTTATGCTGACCTCCTTACTGATTATCTCATATTGCTATTGAAGTAAATTGCTAGTATTTTACAAGATAAAATTGTGTTAGTTTACCGAGCACATTTTGATCAAAACAAGATGTTACTGTGATCTTTACATATCCTGGAATTCATTTGCTTATCAATTTGTCAAATATAAGTTTTCAAATATGGTCTTGACAATACTTTGATTAAGAGATCATAATCTACCAGGCTTGTTTAGTCTTCACTGTATGTGTTTGGACAGATATTTATGTCTTTTCCCTATGCCAATAGTTCTCACAGTTGTCTCACTATACAAAAGATAAAAATCTGATCTGCTTTTAGACCAAATAACATTCCTCTAATGTTCTTTATACACTTATAATTGATGTTTAAGATGCATCTTCCATATTCACATAAGTGCATAAATCACCATTCTTAGCAGCCTTGTCAAGATCATGATTATGAAAATTATCTTTTCCCCAGTCACCATAGCCACTGGTCTATCACTTGCCCAAACAAATATGACCTAATTGCCATCATTTTCAGAGATGAGTAGTCATGCAAGTGATTCAAGTTCATCTGCATTCCTTCCCTAAAAACAGAAGCTAAAATATTCCTCAGATGATTTGTATAATAATTTAAAACTATAAACAGTCTCCTCTGTGGCATAACCAATAATTCTGTTTGTCTGTTAAGAAGTTTCCCAAGCACAAAACCAAAATGTTTTAAAATGTGCCCACACTTAGGTGTATTAAATTAAGAAAAAATCTGACTAGGGGAAAAAAATTAAATAAATACAAAACTAGGATTCCAATTCACTTTTTGTATGCATCACATAGGAGGTTTTGTTTCGTTTTTAGAGAGAAGTGATTTGTAATATGTGGGTGAAAATGGATTAAGAGGATGGGAAGGGAAGAGGGACAGAAGGGAAGGGAAATAAAATCATTTATTCCAGGCCTTTGGAGACTTATTTCACATGAAATACCTGTGATGGGTGAGCCATGTTTTCACCTTCCATTCATAAACTTAATTTTTCACTGTTCTGATTTTCAGGATTTGGAAAAACCCTGGGTCAGCTGCTTCACGGACAAAGGCAATCACTAACTGCCCCTAGAAGGAGCTATCATTCCAATTCCTTAAGCAGGGCAAAGAAGTGCATTCATCATGTTCTGAAGAGCCAGACGGTGAGAAGATTGTGTGGAGATATATTAATTCCATAATTAAGATTATCCTTGTTCCTATCCATGTTGTTTATATCCTCTGAGCTTCATTACAAACATAGTGTTACATACCCTGAAGCTCAATATAATTGAATTCTATAGGACTAAAAAGGAGGGAGTTGGGTTGGGGGGTGAGGGTGTCTAATATTCCAAAGCCAAGAATTTCTGTGGACCATCTTTATTCTTATTTTTTTCCTATAATTCCAAACTAGAATATAGGAATTTTTAGGGCATATTCATGGAATTAACCTATGTATACAGCTTTATAGTACTTTGAACATACATGTTTGTTGAATTTAATTAAACTTAATATGTCTTTTTTTTTCGTTTAATGATGAATGAAGGATATATATACTGTTTCTATTGTCTAGATGATTGTCCTGCTATCTTGTTTAAATATGACACAAGAAAAAGTCCATTTAACCTTTGGATTAATTTGAACAAAAGTCCTAATAACAATATGCCTCTTTTCAATCACATTTATACTGATAAAAAGGAAGCATTATAAAATCTAGGTATAGACATGTGTCAAATCTTTATTGCTTGGAAAAGTTTTTATCACCCAAAATAGTAAGCTTTAAACTGTATATAGTATAGTATCTATTAATTTGTTAATGCCTAGAAATTAAACAAAATGACTCTTGACAGATAAGATATAATATAGATGAACAGGCCTTCTCCCTCAAGTAATTTCTTAGTGAAAGGTCCCCCAAGACTATGTGGTAGCTTGTTATGTTGAACATACTCTTTGTTCTGACCATACATAAAAGTCACAAATTTGTAGGTAGAGAACAATAATTATTTCTGGTATCTTTTTAAATGGTTTTGATTTTAATTATTGTGGTCCTGGAGTTTAAGCTTAAGTAACACTGAGAATGAAAAGAGAAATATAGGAACATCTCAGCACATAGTATACCTGCTTAAGCAAACTTGGGATGATATAAATAAGAGTCACATGGGGTGGGCTGCCATGGATACTTTATTAAAAGACACAGATCTAGCTATTCTAGTACAGATCCATTTAAGTAGTTTAATGTTTGGGATAGTCTTCTAATCAACCTAAATATTATCAAACATAGGAAGATTTATAAATTAATAATAATAGGTAATACTTATATAGTACTTATTTTGTGCCAGGAACTATGCTAAGCAACAACCCTGTGCTAATAATAACAATTAATATTTACATAGCACTTACTATGTTCCAAGACAACAACTAACTGATGCAGTAGATAGTACAATGGGCTTGAATTAGAAAGACTCATCTTCAAGAGTTTAAATATGGTTAGCCATTTATTAGTTGTATATTTGCAAACAACAACAACAACAACAACAACAACAACCACAACTAACTCAACTATCTTTGTGGTGGCAAGGAATTTGAAATTGAGTGGATGCCCATCAATTGGGAAATGGCTGAACAAGTTGTGGTTTGTGAGTGTAATGAAATAGCATTTGTACTATGAGAAGTAACAAACAGGCAGATTTCAGAAAACCTAGAAAGATGAATTGATCCTGAATGAAGTGAGCAGAATCAGGAGAACATTGTAAAAAGTAACAGCAACATTGTGCGATGATCAGCTATGATAAACATAGCTCTGCTCAGCAAAACAGTGATTCAAGACAATTCCAAAAGTGATGGAAAATGCCATCCACATCCAGAGAAAGAAATATAAAGTCTGAATGCAGAAAAAATGTATTATTTTCACTTTATTATTTGTTTTTATTTTCTTTCTAGTGATTTTCCCTTTTCTTCTGATTGTTCTTTCATAACATGACTAATATAGAAATATGTTTAACATAATTGTACATTTATTTCCTATATCACATTGCTTGCTGTTTTGGGAAGGGGAGATGGAAAAAAGGGAGGGAGAAAAAAAATTGAATTCACAAAAGTGAATGTTGAAAACTACCTTTACATGTAATTGGGGAAAATAAAGTATCACTGAGTGCAATAACAACTAACAGAAAGGTAAGAAGGAAGGAAGGAAGGAAGGAAGGAAGGAAGGAAGGAAGGAAGGAAGGAAGGAAGGAAGGAAGGAAGGAAGGAAGGAAGGAAGGAAGGAAGAAACATTTTGATTTTGATACATATAAAGCACAGTTTTAAAAATCTATTCTCGTTCTGGGGGAAGGGACAAATCATGATTCAATAAGGTGAGTTTACATTTCATTATTAATCAGTTTTTATAGGAAAGGGATTTTAAATTAGGAAACATCGCCCTCTTGTGGAATTTGAGAATATTGCCATATATTGTCTCTGTAGCAAGCAATCTCCATTATAAAGCAGAAGAGCTAAAGACAAGAAGGATGACCCAACAAGGGAAAACTAAGCAGACAACCTGAAAAAGAAGAGGGATCTCCAAGTGTCTCAAAATGTACAGGAACCTAAATCTCTTAGTAGTGCAGTCCAGATTCCTTTTTCTTCCTTGAGGGAAGAATCAATATTGTTTTCAAAATTCCCTTACTCAGAGAAATTTGCTAAATATTGGTTAAATTGCTTTAACTGGTTTAGCTATATCATTAAAAACAATATTCTTAAAATATGACATTCACAGCTACTGGTGGTGTTTATCTTTTGTTTGTATTACAAATGATGTCTTGACATATGGGCGAATTGGAGTTAGGTGAGGCAGAATTGTACAAAATCATCAGCATGTCTCTTTCAGGGACATTGAAGTTCATTGGCAAAACAAAAGTCAATTTTCTATATTCACAGTATGCCCAGTTCCAAAGAAGTGGCAGCTACCAATGAATCAGATAAGAATTGTGTATTATAACTCTTTTGCTGTTTTGGATATTAGCAAAGTTTTATGCTTGGTTGTACCTTCTCTTGTACATTGATTTATTGCATTTTCAGAATGGCATTGACAGTTATTCTCCTCTCTTCTTTCAAAAATTTTCCATGATCACAGAGGGATACTAGAATTCCATTCCTTATATAATGTATACTGTGAAATTGACATTTCAGTGATATTTTTCCTTATCTTGTGTCTGTCTCTTCAATTTGCCCACTTAAATATTCAGATGAATCGGTAATATTATAGGTGAAGAGTCCCCCTTTATCAGTGCAGATTATTCCTTCTCCATTTGTTCTTATAGGATATGATTTTTGGACATGTCTTTCTGTACATCCTTCATGAAACGTCCATCAATACTAGAATTCTCCCTGGCTCTTTCAATATGTTGTAAATATTAACACAACATTTGACTTATTGATTTATCACAACTTATTCTCACTACAGGAGACTGATACAATGAACAGAATTCTAAACATGAAAGAGGAGGATCTGCATCCACATCCCAGCTTTGCAACTGATGATCTATGAAATATTAGTTGTCATGTATTTTTTTAGGTCTCAATTTTCTCATCTTAAAAATAAAGGAGTTGGACTAGATATCCTTTGAAGCTTTTAAAGTTCTAAATAATACCTTATTCTCATCCTACTACCAACTTTCCACCTTGTGCCAGTCAGGTATATTCTTGATGTCTTGATCATATCATCCATAGTATTTCTCTCAGTTTACCTTTTCAAACATGACATATGAATCATGACTAATAATATGCTGCACATGTTTGTTTAACTCGTTTGATATTTTCTGAATCTAAAAAGGAGAACCATTGCTATATCTGTTATACAGTCTTACACAAATGTAACATACAGATGGGAAACACTTTGATAGGAAAGAGCTTCTTCCAAACGAAACACTTCTTTAATATTCTATTATAAACTTAACAAGCATCCAGAAAAGCTAAACATATACAAAATTTAAAGCAAAACCTTGCATTAAAAACTTAGCATTTAACATATTAAAATAAAATGAGTTAACAATTAACAAATAAAGTAAATTTATTATGTTTCTTTTCAAGTCTAAAGTTCTGCTTCATTCTGTCTCTCAGTTGTGTTTATCTCTCTCTTCTCTATTCTTTCTTTCCTTAGTCTTCCTCCACATTCTTCTGTCTCCCTCTCCCTCTTTTTATCCATCTTTCCCTCCTTCTCATTTTTGGTAATTCTATTGAATATAAGGTGATCTTGTTTTATATTTTTCTGATTATTGTACAGGTGCAGAAAAAAATTATATGAAAGCCTAGGAATTGTAATCACTTCACTCTACTTAAAATTGCTGCCTTTGTCAGGTGGGAAGAGGCAACAATTGATGTATAAAGTTGGAGGTAACAGTGTCTGAACCTCCCTATTCAAATGGCACTTCAACTCCAGCTCAAGGAAGTCTAGATTAGTTGAAAAACTTAATTAGACACTGTAGCCTTTCTATAAAATAGAAAACCAACTTAAAACAAGAGATTGAGTAGATGACTAACTATAAGAGAGCAGTACTAGTCACGTCCCTGAGAAGTATCCACTTGGAGGCTTAGAGGAGATATAAAGAAAAGCATCTTGATCTAGTTTCCTCTCCTATCCACCTCATCCCATGTCCACCCTCTTCCATTGGAAGGAAAGCCTTGTGAACTTCATAAGACTAGAGGATCTGAAATTTTTCTTAAAGTTCTAGTAATATCTCTAGAACAGCAGCAGCAGCTGGCAAAAAAGTCTGTATAATAAGGTGAGAACAGACTAGACAGAATAATGAAGGGAAGCTTCAGAGCTCTACAAGGAGCTCAGCAGAAAAGCTAACTCCTATTCAAGGAGAACGACTTGAAGATACCAGCACAAGGTCTTCCAGAAGCTATGTTACCGCTTTGCCACATATGTTTTGTAAATTTAAACTTACTTTTCCCTGTACTATATTCTGTAAGTACTAGTGAGAGAGTATATCACAAACTTTGAGGGGAGGTAGGGAATAGTATTTTGTGCCAACTATCCCACTGTCCTAAGTAACATCTTCTAAAAACTAAGTATTACTGACATTATTGTCAACCAATAACTATGGGAAGAACACACAGTTGTTGTTCATGACATATAGCATTGGAAAACTAACTTCCAACCCTTCAGGGCTACCCAGAGAACCCTAAAGAGAAATGTGATAGTAGGGTTTTGGGGATCCAGATTGCTAGTGTTAAATGGGAATTGGGACAATATTCCCTAATACGTACTATACAAATATCATGATGTTTTCATTTCTTCCTTTTAAAAGGTTTTTTTTTTAAGTTTAAATAGTTTAAAATAGTTTTTTGGTGTCCTTGGCCACTATTATTTTGGGGAATATATAGTTGTGTTATGTATCCTTTCCTTACAGATTAAGTATATTATTACTTGAGCTAATATATTTAGTTAAAATACTTAAATCAATATGCTTCTTTGCTCTTTAGTTTTAGAGGCATTGCCTCTTGTAACAAAAAATCAGTTTATTTTTGTATGCTTAAATCCATCATGGTATTTCTCATCATTTCTTCATTTGCTTCTCTCCATTTTTAAGAGATTATTCTTTGTTCTTCGAATGGCTTTTTATTTATTTAGTTCAGGAACCCAATTTGCTTCTCTTGTGAAATATTAAATAAGATTTTGGATCAAACCAACTTTTCCATAGAACTATTTCAATTTTATTAGTGATTTCTACTGAATGTAATTTTAGTTTAATTTTTAATGTTTTTCAAGCATCATCAAGCTATTTCTGATTTATTTTTCCTTAGTACTAGAGATAGTATTTTTTCTAATAATTAACATATAATATTTTGTGAGCTCTAGTATTGCTACTCTTCAGTGATCTCATCCAACCCCATCATTTCATGAGTGAGAAAAAAAAGCCTAGAAATTTATACAAGGGCAAACAAAAAGTGGCAATAAATTCAGTTCCCAAGACTCTACGTTGTGTTTTTCTCAATGTCCCTGGTGCTTCCCATAAGATTTCTAAAAGGAATTTTCTTCTAATTTTATAAAATTCTATTGGCAGTTTTATCATGATTGCATTAAATTTGTTAATTAGTTTAGGAAGTATTGAACTTCTTTTTTGTGAGGCATTTGGGGTTAAGTGACTTAGTTGGTGTCATAAACTAGGAAATTTTGTTTCTATGTCTGGATTTCAACTCAGATTCTCCTGACTGCAGGGTTAATGCTTTTATTCACTGTACCATCTAGCTGCCCCAAGTATTGAACTCCTTAACAATATCTGTTTGACCTAAATGTGACTAGGGGTTAAATATCCTTCTAATTTGTCAGTTCATCTTTGATTTCAGGGGGGAAAATCATTTTGAAGTTGTCTTTCCATAGGAACAGAAAGTAGACTTGTGATTTCATTGGTATAGGCAATTTCTTGAAGAATAAATTCCATCTCCTAATGGAGATCAGAACATTTTTGCTACTTATACTCTTTAGAGAGTATCCTAGATCACTGAAAGATTAAGAAGCAAGGTCACACAGCCACTGTGTCAATAGAAGGGCCTAGTTCTTGGCTTAAAGGCAGATAAAGCAATATAATCATACTGCTTTTCATTATTTTTATATTGGTCTCATATTAGTTAATACAAAAATATTTGATCATATTTGTCCCTATTATAATGAGTACTCTCTTTCTATTGATAATCTTTATGTAGTTTTGTTTTATGGAATTTTTTTTTAACTTTAAAGGTATAGCTAGAGTCAAAGTCAAAGTCAAAATCAAAAAGACATGGGTTTATAATGCAGACAAGATTAGAAGGGAAGTAATAAACTGGGAAAACATTTTTACAGTCAAAGGTTCTGATAAAGGCCTCATTTCCAAAATATATAGAGAATTGACTCTAATTTATAAGAAATCAAGCCAATCTTCAATTGATAAATGGTCAAAGGATATGAACAATTTTCAGATGATGAAATTGAAACTATTTCCACTCATATGAAAGATTTGTTCCAAATCAGCATTGATCAGAGAAATGCAAATTAAAACAACTCTGAGATACCACTACACACCTGTCAGATTGGCTAGAATGACAGGGAAAGATAATGTAGAATGTTGGAGGAGATGTGGGAAAATTGGGACACTAGAAAAAAAATTGGTGGAATTGTGAATACATCCAGTCATTCTGGAGAGCAATTTGGAACTTTGCTCAAAAAGTTATCAAACTGTGCATACCCTTTGATCCAGCAGTGTTACTACTGGGCTTATATCCCAGAGAGATCTTAAAGAAGGGAAAGGGACCTGTATGTGCAAGAATGTTTGTGGCAGCCCTCTTTGTAGTGGCCAGAAACTAGAAACTGAGTGGATCAATTGGAGAATGGCTGAATAAATTGTAGTATATGAATGTTATGGAATATTATTGTTCTGTAAGAAATGACCAACAGGATGATTTCAGAAAGGCCTGGAGAGACTTAAATGAACTGATGTTGAGTGAAATGAGCATGACCAAGAGATCAGTGTGTACTTCAACAACAATACTATATGATGATCAATTCTGATGGACAAAGCCCTCTCCAACAATGAGATGAACCAAATAAGTTCCAATAGAGCAGTAATGAATTGAACCAGCAACACCTAGGGAAAGAACTCTGGGAGATGACTATGAACCACTACATAGAATTCCCAATCCCTCTATTTTTGTCCACCTGCATTTTGTATTTCCTTCACAGGCTAATTGTACAGTATTTCAAAGTCCAATTCTTTTTGTACAGCAAAATAACTTTTTGGACATGTATACATATATTGTATTTAACTTATACTTTAACATATTTAACATGTATTGGTCAACCTGCCATCTGAGGGAAGGGTTGGGGAAAAGGAGGGGAAAAGTTGAAACAAAAGGTTTTGCAATTGTCAATGCTGGAACATTCCCTATGCATAATATTTTTGTAAAAATTAATTTAATTAATTAATTAATTTTTTAAAAAGACATGGGTTTAAGTCAGCCTCAGGACTCTGAAATCCTAGACAAGTAATTTATTCTGTTAGTGTTCTCTGACAATCTGAGATAACAAGGTAGAATTACAGTGCCAACTGCATTGACACAGGGAATATTTTTTCATCTAGGAGTTTCCTGTACCAATGATACATATACCTATATTTCTCTCAAATGTCTTGACTTTCTGTCTTCACACATGCTTCTGAATGAAACTAGAAAAAATTCATAAAAATTTACTGACTGAGTGCATCCTAATTTGTTACATAATCTGAACCACACAAAACTACCCTTTTATACACTTACAGTGGCTTTTCTAAATCTTTTCATCCCTCCTAAAACCTTCTCTAACTCCCCTTTTTTCCTTTATTCTCAATTGAGAACATTGTATCATATTCTAAAGGGAAAGTTGTACAAGGGAGAAATATGCCTTTCCCTTAAAGCTCCTTCTCCTGCCATTGTGCTCACCTCATGTTTGTTAATCAGATGCCTTATGCAAATATATCCTCCTCTCCTATCTCATAGGGAAAGGTGGTCTTCCTGGCAGAGACAAACCAATCTATATACAAGTATACAAAAAATGCAAATGATTCCATTTTTATCCTGACTTCTCTAGTAGACTTGCCTCTCTGATATCCCACCTCTGTCACTTATCTTCAGTCTCTCCGTTTGGTTCCCTCATCCTCACAAACCTTCATTTGATTTAGATATCATTCTATATCTCTTCTTCCTAAACTCCTTAAGAAGCCTGTCTCCAATTGACACCTCCATTCTCTTTCTTCTAATTCTTCTGAATTCTGTATCATACATTTCTCCTCATCATATGACTATCTATTCTCTCCAAGGTTACTGATGTGTTCTTAATTGCCAAATCAAGTGCTTTTTTCTTAATCCTCATGTTTCTTGACCTCTCTATATCCTTGTACATAATCAATCATCCCCTTATCCCAGATATTTATTTCTCTCTAGGTTTTTATGATATCATTTTCTCCTGATTCTTCTACCTAATGATTCCTTCTCAATCTCCTTTGCTGTATCTTCTCTAGATCATACATAAGGGGAGCTCATACATATCTCTGGAGCTCTCTCCTAGGCTTTCTTTTTTTCCTCCTTCTATTTTTTTTTTGTTCAGTGATAATAAATCTCTATTCAATATGCTATCCTAAACGTCCATTAATCCATTGCCATCGATTAGCTTCTGCAAGAGAGTATTTTATCGAGAATATAAAAAGAGTCAGAACTTTTTTGCAACTTAAGGTCTTAGAAAATAGATGTAAGAAATATAGATAATTTTCCCAGGGCCATTTAGATAATATATGGTAGAGGAGGGCTTTAAAACCTGATCCTTCTGACTTCAAAGGCAACCTTATCCACTAGGCCATGCAAGTTTTATATAACTTGCCTCTATAAATTTTTTGATATTGTTATTACATCATCTTCATTTTTAAATATATTCTGCTTTCCATTACCCAGAAAGCTATGTAACAAAGAAAAATAGAGAAAAGTTGTTCTGCAGAACTAACAGGAACAGACTCTGACAACACAGACAATTTTTTCTTAGTAAAACCATATGGACTTCTAATGATTATCATCCCTGTTTTGGAGTTTCCAGGAACCCATCTGTTAAATAATTCATTCTAGAGATTTCATAAGGATTGGGTTGGCGTTGATTGGTCTGTCATCATAATTTTCTAAGAATCCACTTTTATTTCATGAAAATTAATACAATGGGCATTTCCAAGATTTCAACAGCCCTTTCATTGTCATTTCTTGCAGAATATTGACAATAGTTATGTGATCAAGCTAACTACTTCTTTCAATAATATGGCATTTAGTAAATACATAATGATTTTTCGTGTCATTCATTCAGATGTAGAAATTGGGATTCATTTAAAGCAGCTAAGTTCTCTCATTAGCTCCTCAGTTTCTTCAGCTATCTGTCATATTTGTTCTTATATTTTCACTTCAAGATCATTTTCTGTGATGGAAAAAAGAAATTCCCTAAGAATTGAGAATGTCTGCTTCTATTAACATTGTTATATCTGCTCCAATTAAACAATTTCTCCCTTTCCTGTTCTTCCTATTTTCATATAACTAATCATTTGACCTTTAGAAATTTCTCTAAGTTTCGATTTTATCACCTTAAATAGAGCACAACTGGATGGAAATTTAGAAATCTTAATACAATTCCCTCATTACATTAGAAATTGTTAAAAATGAATGAGGTTGAACTACATCATCAATTTCAACTAAGAATAAGGAAACTGAATTACAGTTAAGCTAATTAACTAAAGCTATTCAAGAGCACATATGTGGGATGGACAAAAAAATTTTTTTCACTGTACCAATTGCTCTGCTTATTCATAATACTGTATGATTATCAAATGGAAACATGAAAATTCTGGTACTTTGAAAATTAGAAATGGAAACTAATGTTTTTTGTAAAATATTGAAAAGAAGAGGAAAAATACAAATTGACTACATGCTTGTTGCAAACATATCCACCTGGTTGTATCCTTAATTGAAAAAAACACTTCTTAATCCCTATGCCTTATAGCAGTGGTCCTCAAACTTTTTAAATAGGGGGCCAGTTCACTGTCCCTCAGACGGAGGGCCCGACTATAGTAAAAACAAAACCTCACATTCTGTCTCTGCCCCTCAGCCCATTTGTCATAACCCGGCGGGCACATAAACGTCCTCAGCAGGCTGCATGTAGCCCGCAGGCCGTAGTTTGAGAACCCCTGCATTATAGCAACCAGTTTCCAGTTAACTAGAGGCATGTAGGTGGCACAGTAGATAGAGCACTAGATTTAGAATTAGGAAGTCTTAGGTCTGGCATTAGAAATTACCTCTATGATGCTGGGCAAATCATTTAATTTCTGTCTGCTTCAATTCTCTCATCTACGAAATGAAAATAATTACAGCAACTGCCTCCCAAGGTTGTTGTGAGGATCAAACAAAATATTTGTGAAAGGCTTTGTAAACCTTAAAATACTAAAAAAAAAAAAAAAAAAAAAAAAAAAAAGCTAGATAATGACACAGCAAATATGAATATTAGCCAAAAACATCCAGGTATTATTAGCATTGAAATACAGAATAATTAATTATTAGGCCAGGTAAAGCTCTGGTATGAGCAAGATCCGAAAGTATAAATGAATTAACAAGCAACCTAGCTATTTAAACAACTGACAAAATGAACAAAGTCTTAGACTGAACTTTTCATATGAGAAACAAGAATATAAATTTGAAGAGAACACAGAAATGTATCTCTTTACACAGACAAAATAGAACTTTGAACCTATGCTGTAAACTTAAAATTTGCCTACCTGTATACAGGTAGACAACCTCTTAAACCTCAAATAGTCCCTGTTACTCTAAAAAGCTGGGAAGGTGTGGAATGTTCTGAAGACTCATTTTAGAAGAATTTTGTGAAAAGGGAGAGTGCAGATTGTGTCTCAGGATCAAATCTAAAGAACAAAACCACTTTAATCCCATCAAGAGAATTAGGAGACAAGAAATCAAGTACAATGTTATCCACAGAGCTCCTTCTATCTGGGGAGTATTACTCTCACTTTATCAGAGGGACCTATGGATTTACCTGATGGGACATCAGAGTCTTAAAAGTGTCTAGTTCTTTTAATCTTTGATAGGGGCACACTCAGAGAACAGAAAAGGATCTCAGTTGATCTCAGAGATTCGTAATTTGCTGTGGTTAGCTAATTTGTCATTACAACCTCTTCCCATGGCTGCAGATAAATTCTCATAACATAGGCTAGAATACACAGGGAACATCTCAGGGAACTAGATAATTTTTTGTTACTGTTTACTCATTTTATTCATGTCTGACTTTTTTTGCAAATCTATTAGGGGTTTCCTCGGCAAAAAAAATACTGCCATTTCCTTCTCCAGCTTATTTTAAAGATGAGAAAACTGAGGCAAAATGATTAATCCAGAATCATAAAGGAAATCTGAGGCCAGATTTAGATTGAGTAAGATTAATCTTCCTCTTCCCAAGTCTGGTTCTCTTTCCACTACACCATCTACCTGCCCAAAAGATGATACAAGTGTCTTGAGTGAAAGGAAAATTGAGAATATAAGTGAAAAAATATGCTATGTGCATAGAAATTGCTTCATATACCACTGTCACAAAAGAAAATATTTATAAAATATTTGGCACACAGCAAATATTTAATAAGTGATTGTTTCTCCATCTGTAGATTTTACTTAGCTCTTCCCTTTTCTCTATCCTCTCAAATTCTGCCTCTATGAAGGAGTTCTCAAAATTATACCATAGGCCACTAGGTGGTATATTGGAGTCATACCTCATTTATCTGTTCTGGCACTTGCTTCATCTGAGTTATGTCATTGAGTTATTGTAAGGCCTTAACATATAAAATATTTTGCAATCCTTAAAAAGTTTCATAAATGCTAGTTATTGTTATTATACCTGCATGCAAAAAAGCATAGACAAAACTTTCCAGAGCACAAAATGTTTATGATGTTATAGTGGCTCTATTCTATATCTCTGCCCCAGTGAACTTCATTATTCCTGAATAATAAGAAAGTAATAGAGATAGCCAGTGACACATCTTTCAGGGAGAATAAAGATTACTGAAAAGTAATTTGTTTATGAATGCAAGAACCTGTTATAAATTGACCTACAGCTTGTCTTTTTCATTTAAAAAAAAATGGGGCTTTTATTGTTCCTTTCTGTGATTTCATTGATATTGTTTCCCTTCCACCATAAGGAAACTCCTTCTATGAATGTGGATGGGCACCTGTTTGGCAATTGAGAGTCTTAGAAAGATTCCTTAAGTAACTGAGTAATTGACTTGCCCAAGTCACACATCCAGTATATTTCAGAATGGGGATTTATTCCCAGGTCCTCCTGACTCGCAGACAACACCTATTGTCCTTTCACTGCTTACTTGAAATAAATTTTTAAAATCTTCTGAAGTTATTCCATGTGTCCTTTAATTCCCATAGTTTAGTTTTTAAACTAAAGAAGAAAGAGTGGGGAGAAAGAAAAGGAGGAGGAAGAAGAAAAAAGGAGAAGGAGGAGGAGGAAAAAGAGGAGAAGGAAGAGAAGGAAGAGGAGAAGGAGAAGGATCAGAATTGTGTCATTTTCTAAGAGATTTCAAACTGAACCTTCTGTGGTTCCTTTGTAGAAGAGCTGTAGGAAATCTAAGAAGGAAACAATTCCCATGTGGATAGGCACCTGTTTGGCAATAGTCTTAGAAAGATTCCTTGGGTACTGAGTAATTGACTCATTACAACTCATTACATCAAGTCACACATCCAGTATGTTTCAGAATGGGTTATTTGTGAAGGATGACTTCAGTAAGAAAATGGATAGGGGGGATTCCAGAGTTTTTTAAGGTAAGAGGAAGAAATTCAAATCATTCACATCACTGTGGGAATTACAAGTGACTGGTCAGTGGCATGGGTATGATTGTATATATTTACATTTATGCAGATAGAAAAAGTTGAAAGTATTAGGCATATATAAAGTTGCCTGCATCTTCAAATGATCCTTGATTTCATATTAACTGCCAGATCAACACTTACACATAGATCTAGTAAAATTACACTTCATCTCAAAAATCTTGTGTCTATTACTTATTGAATAAAGTTCAAATTCAAGGTCCTCCATGACCTTTTATCATACTATATTTTAAGACATCTTATACATCTCTCTGTCACATGTTCCATATTTCAGCCAAATAGAATTATTTTGTCTTTTGAATATGTCCTCTTTCTCCATGCCTTTGCTTATAATTTCTCATTTGTTTGGATGGCTTCCTTCTCAAACTTCACCATCTGTACTAGTCATTTTTTTCCTTTTAAGTATTTTATTTTACTAGTCATTCTTTAAAGACAAATCCAAATACCTTTTCTCAATGTAATCTTTCCCAATTTCATCAATCTTTTCCTTCTCTGAGTCACATAAGGACTTTCAAAAATTTTTACTTTTTTGTAAAAAAATTTTTTAAAATGATTGAACATGAAACTGCAAATCTAAAATGTACAATTTGCTATTCCTTTTAATATATAATAAAATTACCATGTAAGCTTCTCTTTTTTTCTTCCCCTCATTCTAGCTGCTAATAAGCAGAAATGTGTATATATATGTAAAATCATTTTATACATATTCATATTTATCAGTTCTTTCTCCAAATATAGATATCTTCCTTTGTATATCCTTTTTAGTAATCTTGGCTATTTATAATAGTCAAAATGACTTATTCACTCAAAGTTGTTCTTAAAATAAAATACTGTTACTTTATATAACATTCTCCTGTATCTATTTATTCACACTTCATTATTTCAGGCAAGGCTATCCATGTTTTTCTAAGATCACCAAGCTCATCATTTCTTATAGCACAGTAGTATTCTATCACAATCATATACCACAACTTATTCAGCCACATCCCAGTGGATGAGCATCCCCACATTTCCAGTTCTTTGCCAACTCAAAGAGAACTGTTATAAACATTGTGGAATATATGATTCTTTTCCTTTTTCCCTAATCATCTTTGTAAATAGATGTGTAGTGGTCTAGATGGGTCAAAAAAGGCACTTTGATAATTCTTTGGATGTAATTCCAGAATGCTTTCTAAAATGGTTGAATCAATACACAATTCCACCAGCAATTAATGAGTATTCCAATTTCTTTCACAGCTCCTTCAACATTTGTCATTTTCCCCTTCAATCATTTTAGCCAATATGACAGGTATAAAATGATATCTCAAAGTCATTTTCTTTTGAATTTCTCTAATCAATAATGATTAAAGATTTTTTAATGACTGTAACTTATTTTAATTTCTTCAACAGAAAATTGCCTATTCGTATTCTTTGACTATTTTATCAATTGGTGAATGATCCATGTTCTTATAGATTTTACAAAATTCTTTGCACATTGAGATATGAGACCTTTATCTGATAAAATTTTTAATTTTTAATAAATTTCTGCTTTTCTTCTGATCTTGAGTTCATTTGAACAAAAACTGTTCAATTTAATGTAATTGTAATTAGCTATAACTCTAGTCTCTATTCCTTATTCATAAATTATTCACCTATCCATAAGTTTGATAAGTAATATGTTTCATGTTCTACAAATGTTATTGTAATATCTCTCATTGTATTTAGGTCATGCATTCATTTTGACCTTATTTTGGGAATTGGCATAAGATATTGGTCCATACTCAGTTTCTGCCATAATGCTTTTTCAAAAATTTTTGCCAAATCTTATTCTTTACACTTGAAGTTTATCATACTTATTTGCTCTTGTAAATTGTATTTCTCTTCTGATTCATTGATCTGCTTTTCTGTTTCTTAGTCAGTATCAGATAGTTTTGACAATTACTAACTTACTTATACTATAATATAATTCAAAATTGGTATTGAAAAACCTCTTTCCTTTCCTTTTTTTTTAAATTAGTTGATTTGATATGTCTGACCTTTTCTTCTCCCAAATGAATTTTGTAATTTTTTTTCTATTTTAGGAAATTAAGTTTTTGGTAATTTATTTGTGTTAACATTAAAAATGCAAATTAGTTTAGGTAAAAGCACCTTTTTTTTGTTATGTTGGCCTTGCCTAACCAAGAACACTTAATATTTCTCCAATTGTTTAAATATGATTTTATTTATATAAAAAGGACTTCTTTATTATTTTATTTGTGTAGTTTCAACAGTTATTTGCATTTTCTTCTATTTTTCAATTTTTAAAATGTTGTTTGATATCTCATTGTGTCATTTACATTCATTTGTCCAATTCTAATTGTTTTTGTTAAAGCTTTTTATTTTCAAAACACATGCATAGATAATTTTCAACTTTCATCCTTGCAAAAACTTGTGCTCCAAATTTTTCCTTCTCTTCCCCCTGCCCCTTCCCCTATATAGCAAGTAATCCAATATATATATTAAATATATGCAATTCTTCTATGCATATTTCCAAAATAATCATGCTGCACAAGAAAAATCACATCAAAAAGGAAAAGATGAGAAAGAAAACAAAATATAAGCAAACAACAACAAAAAGAGTGAAAATGTTATATTGTGATACACACTCAGTCCCCACAATCCTCTCTCTTGATGCAGATGGCTCTCTTCATCACAAGACCATTGGAACTGGCCTGAATCATCTCATTATTGAAAAGAGCTACATCCATCAGAATTGATAATTGCTATTGCCATGTGCAATGATCTCCTTGTTCCTAGCATCATTTCACTCAGCATCAGTTCATATAAGTCTCTCCAGGCTACTTTGAAATCATCCTGCTGTTTGTTTCTTAGAGAACAATAATATTCTATAACATTCATATACCATAACTCATTCAGCCATTCTCCAACTGATGGACTTTCATTCAGTTTCCAGTTTCTTGCCACTAAAAAAGGTCTTTCACAAACATTTTTTGCACATGTGGATCCTTTTCCTTTCTTTATGATCTCTTTGGGATACAGGTTCAGTAGAAACACTGCTGGATCAAAGAGTATGCACAGTTTGATAACTCTTTGGCCATAGTTCCAAATTGCTCTCCAAAATGGTTGAATCATTTCACTATTCACCAACATGTTAGTGTCCCAATTTTCCCACACTTCTCCAATATTCATCATTATCTTTTCCTGTCATTTTAGCCAATCTGAGAAGTGTGTAATGATACCTCAGAGTTGTCTTAATTTGCATTCCTTTGATCAAAAGTGATTTAGAGCACCTTTCATATGACTAGAGACAGTTTCAATTTCTTCATCTGAAAATTGTCTGTTCTTTGATCATTTATCAATTAGAGAATGGCTCAAATTCTTATAAAACTTCAGTCAGTTATATATTTTAGAAATGAGACTTTTATCAGAACCCTTGAATGTAAAAAATTTTCCCAGTTTATCACTTCCCTTCTAAACTTGTCTATATTGGTTTTGTATGTACAAAAACTTTTTAACTTAATGTAATCAAAATTACCCATTTTTCATTCAATAACATACTCCAATTCTTCTTTGGTCATACTTCCTTCCTTTTCCACAGATCTGAGTGGTAGAGTATCCTTTGTTCTTATAATTTACTTATAACATCACTCTTTATGTGTAAATCATAAACTAATTTTGACCTTATCTTGGTATAGAGTGTTAGATGTGGGTCAGTGCCAGTTTCTGCCATACTAATTTCTAATTTCCCCTGCAGTTTTTGTCAAATAGTGAATTTCTATCCCAGAAGCTGGGCTCTTGGGGTTTATCAAACACTAGATTACTATAATTATTAACTATTGTGTCTTTTGAACCTAAGCTATTCCACTGATTGACCACTCAGTTTCTTAGCCAGTATCAAATGGTTTTATGAAAAAAAAAACAACAAAATAGATAAAACTTTAGTTAATTTGATTAGAAAAAGGAAAGAAGAAAATCAAATTGTTAGTATCAAAAATGTTTCCTTTACTGCTGCTTTATATTATAGTTTTAGGTCTGGCACAGGTAGATTAAGTTCATTTGCATTTTTCATTCCCTTGAAATTCAGCACCACATCTGTGTCATAAAAATAATTTGGTAGGATTTCTTCTTTCCCTATTTTTCCAAATAGTTTGCATAGTATTGGAATTAATTGTTCTTTAAATGTTTGGCAGAATTCACATGTAAATCCATCTGTGCTTAGAGATTTTTTCTTAGAGAATTGATTAATATCTTCTTCAATTTCTTTTTCTAAAAGGAGACTATTTAAGTAATGTATTTCCCCCTTTGTTAATCTGGGCAGTCTATATTTTTGTAAATATTCATCCATTTCACTTAGATTATCAGATGTATTGGCATACAATTGCGGCAAAATAGCTACTAATTATTGTTCTAATTTCCTCTTCACTGGTGGAAAGTTCACTCTTTTCATTTTTGATACTAACAATTTGATTTCCTTCTTTCCTTTTTCTAATCAAAATTAACTAAAGGTTTATCTATTTTGTTGTATTTTTTTCTTCATAAAACCAACTCTTAGTTTTGTTGATTAATTCAATAGTTTTATTACTTCCAGTTATATTAATCTTCCCTTTTATTTTCAGAATTTCAAATTTGGTATTTAATTGGGGGAGTTTATTTTGTTCTTTCTCTAGCGTTTTTAGTTGCATGCTCAAATCACTGATCTTCTTTTTCTCCATTGTAGCAAGTAAGCATCTAGAGATATAAAACTTCCCCTAAGAACTACTGTGGCTGCATCTCATAAATTTTGGTATGTTGTCTCATTATTGTCATTCTCTTGGATGAAATTATTGATTCTGTGATTTATGTTTTACCCATTCATTTTTAGGATTAGATTATTTAGTTTCCAATTAATTTTTGGTCTATTTTCCCCTGGCCTTTTATTGCATGTTATTTTTATCTTACCTTAATCTTAAAATGCACTTATTAGTTCTGCCTTTCAACATTTGATTTTGAGGTTTTGGTCAGTTTTTGTATAGGCTTTATGTACTGCTGAGAAAAAAGTATATTCCTTTCAATTTTCTCCAAAGGTCTATCATATTTAACTTTTATAGAATTATATTTATCTCCATAACTTCCTTCTTATTTATTTTGTGGTTTGATTTATCTAGTTCTGAGAGAGTAGGTTAAGATCCCTTACTAGTATAATTTCATTGTCTATTTCTTCTCTTAACTTCTCATCTATGAATTTGGATGCTATGCCACTTGGTGCACATATGTTTAGTATTGATATTCTAAATATGAGATTATTATATTATAATATGATATTATGATATCATAATGCTATGATATTAGTATCATTATCTATGGTACCTTTAAGTAGGATGTGGTTTCCTTCCTTATAACTTTGAATTAGATCTATTTTTGCTGTTGCTTGATCTGAGATCAGGATTGCTACCCCTGCTTTTATTTTTTACTTCAACTGAAGCATAATAGATTCTGCTCTGGCCTTTTACCTTTATTCTGAATGTATCACTTTGCTTTAAATGTGCTTCTTGTAAACAACAAATTATAGAATTTTGGCTTTTAAATCCGATCTGTTATCGGCTTCCATTTTATGGGAGAGTTCATCCCATTCATTCATTCATGATAAAAATTACTATTTCTCACCATCTTGTTTTCCCCAAGTTATACTTTTCTCTTTCCTTTTCCCCTTTCCCTCTTCCCCATCTTCTGACTACCATCTCCCTTGAACAGTCCCTGCTTACTTATACCTTTCTTTTTCTACTTCTGTTTTCCTTTCTTTTAGCCTCCTACTTCCCTATAGGGTGAGACACATTTCACTGTGAAGTTAAATATGTCTGACACTCTTTCATTGAACCAAATCTGATGAGAGTAAGATTCACACATTGCTCATTCCCTTCCCTTTTCTCCCTCAATTGTAATAGGTCTTTTTTTTTTTTTGCTTCTTCATGAGATGTAATTGTTCCTCCTCAAGTAGAATCCTCTTTATTCCTCTAGTGTCTTTTTTATATCATTACTATAAAACCAAATTATACCTTCATCCTCTAAGAATATCCATAAGAGAGATACAGATCTCAAGAGTTAAACATGTCATCTTTCCATACAGGGATGTAAGCTTTTTAACTTTTAAAAGAAGGTTATGTTTTTCTTTCCTTTTTACTTGTTATGCTTCTCCTGAATTCTGTAGTTAAAGCTCAAATTTTCTATTCAGCTCTGATTTTTTCCTCAGAAATAAATTAAATTCACCTGGGTTTAATTGGATTCCATATTTTTTCCCTGAAAGATAATGCTTAATTTTGCAGAATAGTTTAATTTTGGATGAAATCCAAGTTCCTTTGCCTTTGGAAATATCAGATTCCACGACCTTCAATCCGTTAACATGGAAGGTGCTAAGTCCTGGGTAATCTTGATTGTGGCTTCTCGATACTTGAATTGTTTCTTTCTGCATGCTTGCAGTATTTTATCTTTGATCTGATAATTCTGAAATTTAACTATGATATTCCTTGCAGTTTACATTTTGGGGTCTATTTAGGAAGTGATAGATGAATTCTTTCAATGACTTTCAATGACTCTTTAGTTTTAGGACTTTAGAGCAATTTTCCTAAATTTCTTGAAAGATGATATCTAGGCTCTTTTTTCATCATGGTTTCCAGATAGTCTAATAATTCTTAGATTGTCTCTCCTGGATCTATTTTCCAGATCAGTTGTTTTTCCAATGGAGTATTTTACATTTTCTTCTTTTTAAGTTTTTTGGTTTTGTTTGACTGATTCTTGATGTCTCATTGAGTCATTCATTTCTATTTGTTCAATTCTAGTTTTTAGTGAATTATTTTCTTCAGTTAGCTTTTTTAAATCTCCTTTTGCATTTGGCCAATTAAACTTTTAAACGAGGTGTTTTGTTCATTGGATTTTTTTTCCATTTCACAAATTCTCTTTTTCAATGAATTGATTTCTTTTTCAAATCTATTTTGTAAGGAGTTATTTACCTTTATCATTTCAGATCTATTTTGTAAGGAGTTATATGACTTTTCCATTTCATTAAATCTATTTTTAAGTTGTTTCTTCAGGTAATTTCTGTGTTTTCTTCTCTAAACTCTCTTGTAAAGTTCTCATTTCCTTTCCCCATTTTTCTTCAAAAAAGGATTCTTAAGATCCTTTTTGAATTCTTCCAAAAGAGACTTGTGAGATGCAGGCCAACTTATAGCATCCTTTGGGGATAATTTGCCTTTAGTAACCTCAAAGTTTGAGGTCTGTTCTTTGTTTCTATAAAAGCTATCTATGGTCAGAGTTCTTTTTGTTTTTAAAGGTTGAGGTCTGCTCTTAGGTCAAAAAGGAGACTGTTCCAAACTTCCTCTATAGGCGATAGTGGCTTTACACTGTCATGGGCTGGTGCTTTTGATTTCCTTCTGGTGCTAGGTGGGCATGGCCAAATCTCATGTTATTCTGAGGATCAGAAGCTCACTATTTGCTTTTTATATTTTGTTGATGTCTCACAACTAATCTGCTGATCCATTGGCTTTTAACTAGGACAAAGTAGCCATTACTACTGTATTTTGGCTAAGAGCATCACAGTGGATTCCCCAGCGTCAGACACTCTGGATCCCTATGCTATGCCTGCACTCTGTTGCTTCCCCCAATCTGTGTCCAACTGAGACAGACCTTTTCTGAAGTTCTTCAAAAGTATCTTCTGCTGGAAATTTATTACACTCCAAAGGTGTTGATCTGAGGGATGCCAGAAGGAGCTCAGAAAAAGACCTGGCTACTCTCTGACATCTTGGCTCTGCCCCCCATTCTAATTTTAAATGAATTATTTCCTTCCATTAGCTTTTTTACTTCCTTTTCCATTTGGCCAATTCTCCTTTTAAATGAAAAAAAAATTCTTTTAAAAAATTATCCTATTGTTCAATGACTTTTTTTTTCATTTTGCCAATTCTATTTTTTATAGAATTGTTTTCTTCATTATATTTTTTTTCCATTTCACCTATTTTTAAGGAGTTTTTTCCATTCAATTTTTTGTGTTTTCCAAGCTGTTGACTTTTTCTTTCTAATTCTTCTGGATAGCCCTCTTCCCCCCAATTTTTCTTCTATCTCTTTTACTTGATTTTTAAAAATGCTTGTTGAAATTTTCCAAGAGAACCTTTTGAGTTTAAGATTAATTCATATTCCCCTTCAATGTTTCTCATGTAGGCATTTTACCATTACTGGTCCTCTTCTGGGTTTGTACTCTATTGTTACCTGTCACCATAATAGGCTTTTGCTTTTTTGCTCATTTTAAGAGTTAAGCTCTGCTGCTAAGGTACAAAGGAAGTTATCCTAAGCTTTTGCAGGGGAACAGAGCCTTCTGGTTGGCTTTCCATACTGAGGCCATATGTGTTAACAGCTTTTCCACCACACTAAATCAACTTTGTTATTTCCACCTATTTTGCTGGCATTCAAAGGCTCAGAATTTGCCTTCTGCCCTGGAGTTAGAGGTCTCAAACTGGCCTGCTTAGCCAATGGCACCCTGAGCTAGAACTAAGGTGCCTCTTCCTCTAAGAGTCTACTGCTGGGTTGCATACTCCTTTTACTCAAATGAGATAGACCTTTCCTGAAGTCCTTCCAAGATGTCTTAAACTGGAAAATTGTTGCACTCTTAATTTTTGTGGATTCTCTCATTTCCAGAATATGTTTAGAGTCTTGATTTAGAGTTGTTTACAGGGAAAACTTGGGAGAACTCAGGCAACTTTCTGGCTTCTCTCCACCATCATGGCTCCATTCTCCCTGGGGTTATTTTGGTATGCATAGCCTCAGATATTTTATACTGTCTGGAGGTTTTTTAAATGAAATATCTCTTATTATCTCTTCTTGCAGGGCTTTGTTTATGATACATGGAAATGCTGATGATTTATGTGGATATATTTTATATCCTGCTATTTTGTGCTTTTTTTAGTAATATTTTATTTTTCCAAATGCATGCAAAGATAGTTTTCAACATTCATCTTTGAAAATTTTTTCTCCATCCTCCCCAAGTCAGCAAGCAATCTGATTAAGTTAAACATGTGCATTTTCTCTAAATATATTTCCATATTCATCATACTGCACAAGAAAAATCAGATTGAAAAGGAAAAAAACACAAGAAAGAAAGAAAAAAACAAGCAAATAAATAACAGCTACAAAGAGATGAAAATACTATACTTTGATCCACAATAAATCTACATAGTTCTCTTTACAGAGAACTATGTAGCATTTTCTATCCCAAGTCTATTGGAATGGGCTTGAATCAACTCATTGTTGAAAAGATCCAATTCCATCAAAGTTGATGATCACATAATCTTGTTGTTACTGTGTTCAATATTCTGTTGGTTCTGTTCACTTCACTCAGCATCAATTCATGTAAGTCTCTCCAAACTTTTCTGAAATCAGATTGCTCATTATTTCTTATAGAATAATAATATTCCATTACATTTATATATTATTTATTCTGCCATTCTGAAACTGATGGACATCCACTTAATTTCTAATTCCTTGCCACTACAAAAAGGACTACTGAAAACATTTTGCACAAGTGGGTCCTTTTCCCTCTTTTATGATTTCTTTGGACTACAGACGCAGTAGAGATACTGCTGAATTAAAGGGCATGTACAGTTCTACACCCCTTTGGGCATAGTTCCAAATTGCTCTTTCACAACTCTACCAATGATACATTAGTGTCCCAGCTTTCCCACATCCCCTCCAACATTTATCATTATCTTTTCCTATCATCCTGTATCCTGTTACTTTGCTAAAATTATTATTTCCACTATTTTTTTTATTTGAATCCTTGGGATTTTCCAAGTATAGCATATCATCTTCAAAAAGAAATAATTTTATTGTCTTGTTTCCTGTTCTGTTTTATTCTGTTTTTCTTCTCTTATTACTATTACTAGGATTTCCAATACAATACTGAATAATATTGCATAATATTGACAGTGGGCATACTTGTTTCATGTCTGATCTTACTAGGTAGACGTCTGGCTTATCCCAATTACAAATAATACTTACTGGTAATTTTAGATAAATTTTTTAAATCAATTTAAGGAAAATGCATTATACCAATTCTTTCAAGTATTTTAATAGAAATGAGTATTGTACTCTATCAAAAGCTTTTTCTAAATGTATTGAAATAATCATATGAATTTTATTATTGATATAATCAATTATGTTGATAGTTTTCCTTTTCTTAAGCCATTCCTGCATTCCTAGTATAAATCCCACATTTATAGGAATAATTATTGTAATATTTAGCTACTATTTAGCATTTTTGCATCCATATTTGCATTTTTGCATTCATATTGCATCCATATTCATTAATGAAATTTGTCTATAATTTTCTTTTTATGTTTTTACTCTTCCTGAATTAGGCTTAATATCACATTTATTTCATAAAGAGTTTGATAGGATTCCATCTTTGCCTATTATTTCAAATAATTTATTTTATATTTAATAGAATTAAACAGGAAGGGAATATATCTTATCTAAATCATGTTTCTACCTCAATGCCTATAACAGAACTATACTTGGTAGGCATGTAATAAGCATTTGTTGGATTAACTTTATATGAACTGAGGCCTCATGGGGGACCGTGGTTTTGCATGAAACATATAACTACCCAAAGATGATTATGTCTGAACACACAAGGGAGTACACACTAAGGAACTAAAGTGAGCAACACCCTTTTTCATTCTATTGGGAAGGTAATAGCCAACTCCAAATTTGGAAAGTTGAAGTGAAGAAAAAGCACTTTTAAAGTTGAAGAAAGTGATTACACAAATAGCAAGAGAAAAATAATAGGAATTGAACAAACAAAATATAATTAATCACTTGAGATTTTATCCCTAATGTCAAAAAAAGTTACTTGTTCTAGTCTTACTTGTTTAAAAGACACATCTAAAAACAACTGATAAATAGAAATATATGTATAGAATAATTTTGCAAATGTAAACATACACACATATGTTTACTATATATCTATATGTAGATATAGATATACAACGAAGTGTGAAAGGGAAGTAAAAAAGAAAAAAAAATTACATAATTGTGTTGTACATTTGAAAAGAATAGCAAGTGGTACATAATAGATTTACAGTTTCATATACAATCATCTTTTTATCTTATACTATAGTATGGAAATGCTTGTTTTATTAAACCATAAATTAAAAAGAAATTTTTTTTAAATCTAAAAAAAAAAAAAAAGAAACCCAATTTTCAGAAACTAGGGATGTCTTCCAGAATTGGAAATGAGTCACTCAGGTCTTAGCTCAAATTCCACCTTTACAAGAAGCTACTCCCAATCCTTAATTCAAATGCCTTCTTTCTGTGGATTATGCCAAATTTATCCTGAATATATATGTATGTGTGTGTATATATATATACACACATACATATACATATACACACATATACATAATTGTCTTATCTTGTCATTCCCACTAAATTATAAATACCTTGAGAGCAAGGCTTTTCTTTTATCTCTAAAATTTAGACCAGTACACACAGAGTAGATGTTTAATAAATGTTTATTGACTCACTATTACTATCAAAATGCTTAGAGTTTACAAGCTATCTATGGATTGCCAAGTCAAATTAATCTAAGCAAGATGAATTTAACTGAATCAAATACTCATAGGTTTCCCTTTCTCACATAAGCTCCCCTTAGCAAAAAACAAAACAAAACAAAACAAAACAAAACAAACAAACAAAAAAAAACAAATTGAATAAGTTAACATTTTTATCTTTATCTAGCAAGTCATTGTTTTTCCTATTGTTTTATTTTTGCTGATTATACACACACACACACACACACATATAATATCAGTTTTTTTTAATACACATTGCTTTATGAATCATGTTGGGAGAGAAATATCAAAACAAAATGGAAAAACCATGAAAAGAAAGAGAAAAGAAGTGAATATAGTATACATTGATTTACATTCAATTTCTGTAGTTCTCTTTCTGGAGGCAGATGGCATTTTCAATCCAAAGTTTATTGTGATTATCTTGGATCACTGAACTGCTGAAAAGCATCAAGTCTTTCATAGTTTATTATTGCCCAATCTTGCTGTTATGGTATACAACGTATTCCTGGTTCTGCTTATTTTGCTCAGCATCAGTTCATGTAAATTTTCCCAGGCCTTTCTAAAATCATCTTGTTTATACTGTATGAGGATGTATTCTGATGGAAGTGGAAATCTTCAACATAAAGAAGATCCAACTCACTTCCAGTTGATCAATGATGGACAGAAATAACTATACCCAGACAAGGAACACTGGGAAGCAAATGTAAATTGTTAGCACTACTGTCTATCTACCCAGGTTACTTATACCTTCGGAAGCTAATAATTAATGTGCAACAAGAAAATGGTATTTACACACATATATTGTATCTAGGTTATATTGTAACACATGTAAAATGTATGGGATTACCTGCCATCGGGGGGAGGGAGTGGAGGGAGGGAGGGGATAATTTGGAAAAATGAATAAAAAATAAATAAAATAAAATCATCTTGTTTACCATTTTTATATAGAACAATAGTATACCATTACTTTAAAATACCATGAATTATTTAGCCATTGCCTAATTGATGGGCCTTTGCTCATTTTCCAATTCTTTGCCACCAAAAAAAAAAAAAGTTCCCACAAACATTTTTGCTCATATTGGTCCTTTTCCTTCCTTTATGATTTCTTTGGGATGCAGACCCAGTAATGGTGCTGCTGGGTCAAAAGGTATACACAGTTTTATATCCCTTTGAGCATAATTCCAAATTACTCTCCAAAATAATTGTATCATTTCACAATCCATCAACAATGCATTAGTGTCCTATTCCCTCCAACATTAACCATTATCTTTTCATGTCATCTTAGCCAACCTGAGAGTTGTGAGATAGTACTTCAGAGTTGTTTTAATTTGCATTTCTCTAATCAACAGTGATTTAGAGCATTTTTTTGTATAGCTCTATATGGCTTTAATTTCAGCATCTGAAAATTGTCTATTAATATCCTTTGACCATTTATCAATTGGATAATGACTTGTATTCTTATAAATTTGATACAATTCTTAATATAGTTTTTTTCTTCTTTTTTTTCTTTTTTTATTAATTTTATACTTATAACATTTTTTACAACATTATCCCTTGTACTCCCTTCTGTTCCGAATTTTTCCCCTCCTTCCCTCCACCCCCTCCCCTAGATGGCAGGCATTCCCATACATATTAAATATCTTATAGTATATCCTAGCTACAATATATATGTGCAGAACCGAATTTGGTTGTTGTTGTTGTTGTTGTTGTTGTTGTTGTTGTTGTTGCAAAGGAAGAATTGGATTCAGAAGGTAAAAATAACCTGGGGAGAAAACCAAAAAAATGCTAACAGTTTACACTCATTTCCCAGTGTTTCTTTTCTGGATGTAGCTGATTCTGTCCATCATTGATCAATTGGAATTGGCTTAGCTCTTCTCTATGTTGAAGATATCCACTTCCATTAGAATACATCCTCATACAGTAGCATTGTTGAAGAGTATAATGATCTCCTAGTTCTGCTCATTTCACTCAGCATCAGTTCATTTAAGTCTCTCCAAGCCTCTCTGTATTCATCCTGTTGGTCATTTCTTACAGAACAATAATATTCCATAACATTCATATACCATAATTTACCCAACCATTCCCTAATTGATGGACATCCATTCATTTTCCAGTTTCTAGCCACTACAAAAAGGGCTGCCACAAACATTTTGACACATACAGGTCCCTTTCCCTTCTTTAGTATTTCCTTGGGATATAAGTCCAGTAGTAGCACTGCTGGATCAAAGGGTATACACAGTTTGATAACTTTTTGGGCATAATTCCAGATTGCTACTCCAGAATGGTTGGATTCTTTCACAACTCCACCAACAATGCATCAGTGTCCCAGTTTTCCCACAGCCCCTCCAACATTCATCATGATTTATTCCTGTCATCTTAGCCAATCTGACAGGTGTGTAGTGGTATCTCAGAGTTGTCTTAGTTTGCATTTCTCTGATCAATAGTGATTTGGAACATTCTTTCATATGAGTGGAAATAGTTTCAATTTCATCATCTGAAAATTGTCTGTTCATATCCTTTGACCATTTATCAATTGGAGAATAGCTTGATTTCTTATAAATTAAAGTCAATTCTCTGTATATTTTGGAGATGAGGCCTTTATCAGAACCTTTAACTGTAAAAATGTTTTCTCAATTTGTTACTTCCCTTCTAATCTTGTTTGCATTAGTTTTGTTTGTGCAGAAACTTTTTAATTTGGTGTAATCAAAATTTTCTATTTTGTGACCAATAATGATCTCTAGTTCTCCTTTGGACACAAATTCCTTCCTTCTCCAAAAGTCTGAGAGGTAAACTATCCTATGTTCCTCTAATTTATTTATGATCTCGTTCTTTATGTCTAAATCTTGGATCTTATCTTAGTATGTGGTGTTAAATGTGGGTTCATGCCTAGTTTCTGCCATACTAATTTCCAATTGCCCCAGCAGTTTTTGTCAAATAATGAATTTTTATCCCAGAAGTTGGGATCTTTGCATTTGTCAAACACTAGATTGCTATTTTTTTTCACTATCTTGCCCTGTGAACCTAACCTATTCCACTGATCAACTAGTCTATTTCTTAGCCAATACCAGATGGTTTTGGTGATTGCTGTTTTATAATAGAGTTCTAGATCAGGTACAGCTAGACCACCTTCATTTAATTTTTTTTATTACTTCCCTTGAAATTCTCGACCTTTTGTTCTTCCATATGATTTTTGTTGTTATTTTTTCTAGGTCATTAAAATAGTTTCTTGGGAATATGATTGGCATAGAACTAAATAAATAGATTAGATTAGGGCGTATTGCCATCTTAATTATATTTGCTCGGCCTATCCAAGAGCACTCAATGTCTTTCCAATTATTTAAATCTGACTTTATTTTTGTGGCAAGTGTTTTGTAATTTTGCTCATATAATTCCTGACTTTCCTTTGGTCGATATATTCCCAAATATTTTATACTATCGACCGTTATTTTGAATGGAATTTCTCTTTGTATCTCTTGCTGTTGGATTGGGTTGGTAATGTATAAAAATGCTGAGGATTTATGTGGATTTATTTTGTATCCTGCAATTTTGCTAAAGTTCTGAATTATTTCTAATAGCTTTTTAGCAGAGTCTTTGGGGTTCTCTAAGTATACCACCATGTTACCTGCAAAGAGTGATAGTTTGACTTCTTCATTACCTACTCAAATTCCTTGAATCTCTTTCTCGGCTCTTATTGCCAAGGCTAGCGTTTCTAGTACAATGTTGAATAGTAGTGGTGATAGTGGGCAACCTTGTTTTACTCCTGATATTACTGGGAAAGGTTCCAGTTTATCTCCATTACATATGATGCTTACTGACGGTTTTAAATATATGCTCCTTATTATTTTAAGGAATAGTCCATTTATTCCTATACTCTCAAGTGTTTTTAGTAGGAATGGATGTTGGATTTTATCAAATGCTTTTTCTGCATCTATTGAAATTATCATATGGTTTTTGTTAATTTGGTTATTGATACAGTCAATTATGCTAATAGTTTTCCTAATATTGAACCAGCCCTGCATTCCTGGTATAAATCCCACTTGGTCATAGTGTATAATCCTGGGATGATTTGTCTGTAGTCTTTTTTCTAATATTTTATTTAAGATTTTAGCATCAATTCTTAATATAGTTTAGAAATCAGGCCTGTAACAGAAACACTGACTATAAAAAGGCCATTGTTTGTAAATGTATATCATATCATCTATCTGTCTGTCTGCATATGTATATGTAGAGGTATAGGTATAGGTATAGGTATAGGTATAGGTATAGGTATAGGTATAGGTATAAGTATATCTACCAAGTAAAAGGGGAAAAAATCTTTTAAAATAAATAAACAGGGACAGCTAAATGGTACAGTGTATAGAGCACCAGCCCTGAAGTCAGGAGGACCTGAGTTCAAATCTGATATCATATACTTCTTAGCTGTGTGACCCTGGGCAAGTCACTTAACACCAATTGCCTCAGCAAAAAAATAAAATTAAATTTAAAAGTACTAAAAATAAATAAACAATATCAAAAAGTAAATTAAAAATAGACATTAGCCTTGTCCCTAGTTTGAGACAATAAAAACCATGTGGACAAGATTCACCATTGTTTCATCTCAAACAAGCCAGAATGCAGTTCTAGATTTTCTTAATAACACAAGTTCCCATCCAGGGAAAAGAAACAGGCTCCAGCCTTTAACCAAATTTGACATCCAGAAAAGAATCTTTCATCTACCTCTACCAAGATAACTACCAAAGCCTAATGCTGCATGTAGCTATCAGCCTTGAATCTTCTTCTCCAGCTCTCTTCCTACCTCTCTCTAGAAGGTCTTTCTAAACTCCAAATTTGGTTTTCTGGAAACTTCATCCTCTACTTCTTATACTTCCTAAGGTCCTTGAAAAATTTAGACACATTGGAGATTAGTCAGTTGCAAGAGAAGAGCTGAGACATACATATACTTTATATCTCTCCATATCTGTATAGAATTATATATAAATAAATGCAAAAATAGATTTCCTTAGCTATATAAACAAAAAGTATATGTATATATCTATAGAAATATAAGTATCTTATTAAAATATCTTACATAAAGATAGATATGTACTTACATATCTATAAATAGATATTATATAAATATATAATTATATATATGCATAATAGCTATAATTGTATATTTAAATACATATATAGTAAGATATAATACATAAACTATATAGGTATATAAGTAAATATAAAAGTAGATATGGATATATTGATATGTTAGAATATATCTAGATATGGAAATAAATATTGATATAAAGGGCTAAAAATAAATATGTATACCCATATATGATACAAATATGCATATGTGTGCTTAGAGGTATATGTGCATGTATATGCATGTGTTGAATGTATGTAGAGATACTTTTGTGTATATATATCTATGTCTTCTCTCCCATAAAATATAAACTTCTTGAGGGCATGAACTGTTCCATATTTATCTTTGTACCCCAAATGCCATGTGCAGAACCTAGCATATAGTAAATACTTAACAAATGCTAGTTGACTGAAAACATGATTCAAACAATATAAGCTTGTACAAAAGAAGAATTCAGGCAAGGAAATAGTAATAGTGTAAATTCAACTGACCAATATAAAGAGACTAACATAGAAGATGATTAGGGACAGAGTTGAAATTCCTTGGTGTGGTTTACAGTCACAGTGACTGAAGCTCCTGGGTGTTTCTCCCTTATAACTATATTTGTATATAAAATTGGCCAACTCCTAAAGGAGTGTCAGTCTAGAGCACAAGAAGTACACATATCTTTTGCTGTTCATGGAATCAATCATTGTGATTTTCTTTTGCTATAGGATAACGAGCCATGGCACATCTAAAAGGGGTAGGTAAAAATGCAGTTCTGTTCCAGATTTATTCTTGGTTCATGTATTTGACTATCCTGACTGAGCTCACTTCCTCTTCCTCTGACTGAGCCTTGTTGTTCCATCATATGCCCTAGGATGTGACAACCATCTTCATTTTTCCCTTTGGGAATTTTCCATGAGTAACTGCCTAGAGTGGTGACGATGCCCCTATGAGCAATCAACAACAATTCAAAAAAGTTCTAGACATTTTTAAGCATTTTAGAATAATACTGTCTGGATAACAATATCTTTGAAACTAATGATATGTAGCACAGTAAAAACATTCTGCAGAGAATAAGACTTGAGTTAGAATTTAATATTTCTTCCTAAGAAGCTATGACTATGGGTAAGTCACTTCATAGTCTGTTTTCTTATCTATAAAAGCCTCCTGTTTTATCAGATACTTAGGAGAAATAATCTTTACCCACTAGGGGGGAAAAAAAATCATGAAGATTGATCCCCAAGCAATTATAATTTATGTCCATAAGATGGTGCCATACCTTCCGTTACATTTCATCCATGTCCAACTCTGTGTTTGGAAGGAGTATTTCAGAAGGGTCAAAGACATTATCAGTGCTGTTTCCCCATCTGTTAAATAAGTACCTCCCAGAGCTGTTGTGAGGATAAAATAAGATAATATTTGAAAAGTGCTTCACAAAACTTAAAGTGCTATATAAATGTAATCATTATCATCATCATCATCATCATCATTGTTTGCTTCTTTGCAATATTTATTACCCTTAGTAATATTCTTTGGGGCCAAACAGAATAAATCCAATCCCTTCCTCAAAAGACAGCCATTGATGGGGCAGCTAGTTGGTGCAATGGATAGAGCACCAGCCGTGAAGTCAGGAGAACCTAAGTTCAAATCTGACCTCATACACTTAATATTTCCTAGCTATGTGACCCTGGGGAAGTCACTTAACCCCAATTGCCTCAGCCAAAAAAAAAAAAAAAAAAAAAAAGACAACTATTGAAATGCTTGGAGATTGCTATTATATATCTACTAAGTTTTCTTCTCTCCAAACTAAACACATTCAGTTCTTTCAACAGTTCTTCATCTGGAATCATGGTCCCCTTTGAAAAGGAATGACAAACAACAATAACAATCTGGGATCATAAGGAAAAAAGTTTAACAAATGAGACTGAGAAGGAGTGATTGGGCAGGAAGATGACTGGGGAAAGTCACCTCGCCTCCTCTCTCTATTTTTCTGTCACTTAGTCCATATGTGACTCAGTCCTGTTTAGCAAGGTTTACAAAATCTCCCTGTTTCCAGTACTGCCTGTTCTAAAACCTGCAGCCTTTTCCCCTCCCACCTCTGTTTGGAAACCTTGCTCAAAGCAGCCTCGTGCAAATGTGGAGAACATGACCCAGACTTTCCAGAAAAAGTATAGAGAAAAAAAAATCAAGGGAGAAGAAACCCAAAAAATTCTGGTGTTGGGTTTTGAAGGACTTTGAATATAAAACAGGGGATATATTTAATCTGGGAGGTCAAAGTAAACATATTATGGAGAAGGCAAGTATAACAGTCAGAGCTATGCTTCATGAAAATCCCTTTGGAAGCTGGGTAGGTAGAGGATGGATGGGGATCAGAAGGGATTTGCAGTAGGGAGACTGGTTAGGAGAGTATTGCCACAATTCAGGTGAGAGGCGAGAATATCCCAAATGGGGGTAGTGGTTATGTGAGTGGAGAAAAGGGTGCATATGCAAGGAATTAGATGTATCAGATGAGTGAAAATGAAGAATTTAAGATAGCACAAAGTTATGAACCTGAATGACTGAAAGGATCGTGCTAATCTTATTGGAGAATTTAGAGTCAAGAGAGGGTAGTAGGATGAAAATATAATAAGTCTGCATTGGATATGTTGCATTTGCAAAGGCAGCAGATCTTTTCAAAATGTCCAATAGAGAATTAGGGTAGTGTAGAACAGAGACACTGGAACTGAATACAGTGATCTTTCAAAGGAGACTGAGAACAAGAAATCAAACAGATAGACTAACCAAGAGAAGCAAACTCATGAGAACCCAAAGAGGAAAACAAAGGCCACCTAGAACAAAGTTTTATTACAATCACATGGTAAATATTTGCAGATGTATCTCTTAATTTACTCAGCTCTTTCAACTAGTCTTCAAACTTTATGTTCTCTAGTGCTTTCATCATCCTAATGGTCAGTTTCTGGACATTCTCTGGCTTTTTTGAATAATTTCTAAAATATTTTGCCTGAACTTGAACACAGAATACCATGTTTTCCCTGACCAGAATAGGAAACGGTAGAGGCATTATCTCATTTGTTGTTATTGTTGTTGAGTTGTTTCAATTGTGTACAATGCTTCATGATTTTATTTGGGGTTTTCTTGGCAAAGATAGTGAAGTGCTTTGGCATTTCCTTCTCTTAATGATTGTATAAATAAGGAAACTATGCAAACAGGATTAAGTGACTTGTCTAGGGTCACACAGCTATTAAATGGCTGATGCCATATTTAAACTCAAAAAGAAAAGTCTTCAAAGTTAGCTATAAACAATGTATTTATTAACTACTTGCAATGAGCCAGATATTTGTAGTTTCTCCTCCTTTCCTTATCTCTCCCAAACCTGCCGTCTCTGCCAAGTTTACTTGAATCAGAGGATTGTTGTGGTGGTCAGATTAATAATAATAATTATAATTTCTTCCCTTCTTGATCAAAAGTAAAAACACTGATAAGGATCCTGGACCAGAGTTCTAAAGAAGTAAAGATTTCTCACCACTTTATGTACTATTCTACGATAACTCTGCCCAACAAGAAAGATCTATCCAATGAGGTGAACTAAGGAGAAAACTATATTACTTTAGTGTTCATAATAGACAGAAAATGGAATTTGAAGTGTAAGGCTTGTGTCACTTAAACTCTAAAAAAAAAAAAAGCAAACTTTTAAAGGAGTCCAGAATCAAATTTATACTTTCTTACAGAAAATTGCTATGCACTGTGGTCTCTACCACACTAGATTTTGTAAGAAGGTTTGGTCTTCCTTCGTTTAAGTCTCAATTCATCGTGTACAACAGTTACAGCAATGTTGTATCATGATCACCTAGGAATTATAGCTATTATGATCAGTGCAATGATCCAAGACATTTTGAAGGACTTATGAAGAAAAAAATGCTATCTACTCCAGAGGAAAAGAATTGATAGAGCTCAACTGCACATTGAAATAGTTATTTTATTTTTCTTGTTTTTTTTTTTTTGCAACCTGGCTATATGGAAATATGTTTTGAACAATTTAAGCTGTACAACTGATATCACATTTCTTGCCCTCACAATGAAGTGGGAAAGGAATGGGAGGAAGGGAAATAATTCAGAATTCATTTTTTTTAATGAATGTCAAAATTTTATCATATACAAGTGATCACTCCATTTCTCCATGGAAATACCTAGTTCACTGAGTCAAAAATATGGATAATAATTGACTCAGAAGAAGCTGAGTGCTGAATCAATTGAGAAGTTGTAATTCTCTATATGAATTTAGCAAGGGTCAGAAAGTCAATGATTTTACTAGCATCCTTCAAATACTGTCTCTAATAATAATACTCTTGCCTTGTTCCTTGTGATCAAGTCCTTTTTTTACAATCTAATTCCAAATCCTTATCACATTCACCATGCTCAAGTCTCAACTTTGGTGGTAAACCCATAACCAATGTCCTCCGAAATTGGACTCTGCCTATTTTTCCCAAGACCAAGAGTCTCCTTCTGGATCTTGAATCTTCAAATGGATTATAAGATCATAGGGTTTTGAATGAAAAGGGACTTTAAAGTATTAAAATGAGAAAATTAAGCACCATAGAAGGTATATGATTTGCTCACTTGTAAAATAGTAAAGTCAAGATTTAAACTCAGATTATATGACTCCAAATAGTGTACCCTTTACACTATACTATACTCTAGCCTAAAAAGTGTTTCTTACTTCTATTCACTAATCACAAACATTCAGTAAAATTGAATTGTTGTTTGTCCCACAAAACAAACAAACAAACAAACAAACAAACAAAAAAACACTAAATGACTGTGGTTGTAGGAAGAAGAGGTCTTTGCAGTTCCTAGTTCACTTATCTGGAAACTAAACTCTGCCACAGTAATCCCAATGGTTCTGGAATAATAGACTAGTAGTCACAATTAGGGATGAATATGGCCAGGATATAAAATATATCCTGCTACCTCTAAACCACACAGGAGCAGCAGCCATCACCAAAAATTACTTTTATATTGTACTTTTAATCTTAAAATAAACATTTTCTCCACAATGGTCTTTTGAAGTGGAAAGAACAAATATCATTATTTTCACTTCATAGATAAAGAAAAATAAATTACTAAAATATTAAAAGTCATATTCAAAGTAACATAGCAAGTAGAAGGCTTAGGAAGCATTAACAGCTTTGCCTTCGGTGCTCTCAATTCTTTGGGATCCCTGGAATTCCATATACCTTTCTGTGTTAGGTTGCTAAGTCATCAGGTTAACCAACTCAGAGACACCAGGCCCCCTCTCCTCTTCTGAGGAGAAATGTGACCCAGAAGACCTAGCTGACTTCTCTCAGACCTAACTCTACATGACTGAAGCTAGGGAATGTTTACTAAAATGACAGGGCAGGCAAAGGGCCATGTCCTACCTGCTTGCTCAGAGTATAAAGAAGTATATGGGAAGAATAGTTATGGAAATGCCTATGCTGCTAGAGATTTTATTGATGAGCTTTGAAATTAAATAACTAAAGACAGAAGCGAACATAATATAAAGAGCTAACATTGACACAATACTTGGTGGTTTACAAAGTGCTTCACATATATTCATTCATCTGACCTACACAATAAGACTACCATTTGTTATTATTATTACCATTTTTCAAATGAGGAAACTGAGGGTGAAGTAATTTGACCAATAAGTGTGTGAAACAGAATTCAAAATCAGGTTTTCTTGACATTTGATTCAGTATTTTACTTCCTATATCACCAACCAATCTATAATCTCAAAATTCTCCAATCCTCTTTCTGGTTCATTTCTGAATGCTCCCACCAACTTCTCCAAAACTTCATTATTGAACCAAACTGGCACCGACTTGGTCCACTTAAATAATCTATATGTTCTAATACTGCTGTGATTTCCTAATATCCCCTTTTAGGGGATCCAAACAAATGAGTGATGGCTATCATCCTAAATACTTGTGTCTTATATATTGCTGATCTTTATAGTCTGAACTGTTCTCTCAAGAAATATGGTGTTTTAGAGTTCCTCATCCTTTCTAGGTTTATTTTTTTTCATCAAGATAGGTTCTTTAGCCTCATCTCTAAAGCTTGCCACTAAGTGATATCCAGACCTCAAGAAACTAATAAAATACCTACCTGTGACAAGCAGTCATGAAATAAAATAGCAAGCCAGTTTGGATATAACTAGAGGCCCCAGGAGCACAGAATATGTTTGAGTAAATTATATGAGCCCCTGAGGGAATAGTACAGTTCCTGTGAGGGGAAAAAAAAGAAGGTTTGAGATTACAGGATTATAGAAATAAAGCTAGAAAGATATCAGAGACTATTGGGTAAATACCCCCAAATATTACAGATAGGGAAACTGATTCTTTAAGCAGTAGAAGTGGTTTGTCCAAGTTACAGAGGGAGTAAGTGGCAGAATAAGAATTTGAATCCAGTTCTTATGAAGCCAAATTCATCACTTTTTATTCTTAATTCATGGAACAAAAGGAGCACTTCTACAACACAGCACAACAAAAAAAGAGCATTTCACATGAAATTGCAAATCCACCATCTATAACTTGTTATTTGTTTTAAATATACAACAAAATTTTCATGTAAAATTTTTCTTCTTCTTCTTTTTCTTCCCTCTTGACTCTAGATATGATTATCATTAGACAAACAGATAAAATGTGTGTGTCTCCCTCTTTGTGTGCGTATGTATATATGAAATAATTCTATGCATTTATTTATAATTTCTTTTTCTGGATGAAAATAACATCTTTCTCCTTAAATCCTTTATAATTAATGTAGGTATTTATAAGTCAAAATAATTTATTCACTCAGTCATTATTAAAACAATATTGCTGGGGGGCAGCTAAGTAGTGCAGTGGATAGAGCACCAGCCCTGAAGACAGGAGGACCTGAGTTCAAATGTGGTCTCAGACACTTAACAATTCCTAGCTGTGTGACCCTGGAGTCACTTAATCCCAATTGCCTCACCAAAAAAAAATTAATAATAAAAACAATATTGCTTTTGCTGTATAATATACCACAGGCTCTAACAAAGAATGAGATAGCAAAGATTAACACAGTACAATGGTCCCTGAAGAGAACATATCCCATATGGAGCAGCATCTCTATGACCTTAAACTTTTTTTTTCTTTTTTGCCAGAATAAAGATCCAATCAAGTAACAAGTGATAGATTGGAAAGAGTTAGGCTCTTAGTAGAAAGGCTAAATCTATGAGATCAGAAAACCAGGAAAGTTAAAGTTCAGGAAAATCAGGTAAAGAAAGAGTCAAACAGTCAAAACTAATGTTGAACTGTGTGAAGTAATTCCAGAGCTTCGGGTTAGGACCTTTTCAAGGGGAAGGTTCATCTGGAACCCTCTGACCTTCTTATGATGACTATGAAGTCCTTGAGGCCTGGAACACCCACACCTAGCAGGCATCATAAGTCAGAACAGAGTAAACAGCCTCTGCCCTACAATCAGAAATTTGTCAACCATTTTCTCTAACGCTGTTCTTGCTTACTCTGGCCTTGCAGTCTCTGAGTTTGACTCTTTCCTTCTTTAGACCTGTGAAACCTGTCAGATTCTTCCAGTTTAGCTGCATTCCCTGTCAGAGCCATTCCTACCCCATGATACTCTTCTTGCGCTAAGACAACTGAGTACACTGAAGGCTTTTATGGTCCTAGTCCAAAGTTATCCTTCCACTATTGGGGTTGAGGGGGGCCAGAGTAAAGGCTCTGCCTTATGATACTAAATTTTAGCAGGTGTTGATAGCAATGTATTCCTCTGAATAAAAACAAACAACTGAGCATAAAGCCTAACTAGCAAAACATAATTAGTCAAAATACACAGCTACCAAAAGACAGCTTCTAACAGTGCTCCTTCCAGCTGGACTCTATCCTTCATTCCTTCCTTTGTTTGATTGATGGGCATTTTTGCAAAAACTTCCTGATCCCGAAGGTCTCTCACTAGGGGGACCAGTGTGCCACAGTCTCTTCAAGAAAGTATTCTTTTTAAAAGGTTGCTTTAAGTTTGGAGTCAACTAGATAGTACAGTAGAGTCAGGTCTGGAGTCAGGAAGACAGCTTTCTGAGTTCAAATCTGACCTTGGACACTTACAAGATATATGGCCCTTGCAAGTCACTTAAATCTGCCTCAGTTTTCCGCATTTCTAAAATGATCTGGAAAAGGAAATGGCAAATAATTCCAATACCTTTGCCAAGAAAAATTCAAATGAGGTCACAAAGAGTTGAAGACAACTGAAAAATGACTGAACAAGAAGAAGAATTTTGAGACTGTGACTCATGCACTCATGCTGACTGCCCTAGGCAAAACATTTTTTTTTAATGCTCCAATGCAAAAATAGTATATCCTCAAAGCAAAGAAGAACTTCAAGACTACTGGGCAAATGTACCTGCAAAGTTTAAAGGTTTCCAAGGATACTTTTGTGAAACTAGGTGCTAGAATTAAGTATCTTTCTGATGTTCTGCAGGCAGGGTACAGAATACACTAAAGAAATAGAAAATGCCCTAAGAAAAGGGTCAAATCCAGAAAGGTGAATAGACACCAATAACACAAGCATTGGAGCTATGAAAAACTAGATTTTGCACTGAGAAAAAAAATGCTTAGATACAAAACAGAACTCCCCTCCCCCCAAAACCCCACCACTCTTCTAAACTTTTCTATTTCTATTGAAACCACCACCATTCCTTAAATCTTTTAGATTCTTAACCTCAATGTTATATTCTCACTCCCCCCCCTCTCTCTCTCTTCAGTGATTTCAATGATGTCTGACTCTTTGTGACCCTATTTAGGGTTTTCTTGGCAAAGGTACTGGAATGGTTTGCATTTCCTTCTCCAGCTCATTTTTACAGATGAAGAAACTGAGGCAAAGAGAGTTAAGTGGATTATAACACAGTGAATTATAGCACTTTATAACACAGCTACCATCTTAATTTTATTTCAAAAACCTCCAAATTGGCATTTCTACCACAAGACTCTTTAATGGTGCAATCTATCCTCCAGTTATTTTCCTTTAATACTGACCTGACCATATCACTATTCTATTCAATCAATCCTACTCAATGCTTCTCATTGCTTCCAGAATCAAATATCAACTCTCCCATTTACCTTCTAAAGCTTTCCACAACCTTGCCCTGACCTGTCTCTCAGGTTTCTTTGTGTATTAGTCTTCCTTCTGTCCTCTGTGATCTAGCCAAACTGGCCTTTTCTCTATTCCTTACTCCACCTTCTATCTCGGTGATTTTGTAATGGCCTTCCCCTATGACCAGAGCTAATTCTTCACTCAAACTTCCTAAAATTCCTCATTCCCTTCAAGACCCAGATCAAGTGCCTTCTTCCATACAAAGCCTTTTATGATTCCCTCAACTGCTAGTGATCTTCCTCTCAAACTATCCTGCATTTAACAACTTTGCATTTATTCTAAATACTCTTATGTAATGAGGACCTAGACTTTAGAATGTATGGAAATTTATCCTTTGTAGTGGGCTACATGAAAGATCACAGAATTCTCTGCTAGGTTTGATTTCATTGCATTCCTTGAGGCTTGCTGACCCATAAATAGTGAAGGGTTGATTTTTATGGTGATAAAATCTTCTTATTAGATGAGGAGCCAGAACAGAGGATGAAAACAAAATTTTCAAGAAGATGCTCTCTCCCTCTCTTCCCTGGCAGCTTTTGAGTGGGAAAAAAATGCTGTTAACATCCAGATTTGAGAAGGTTGGTGATTGTTTAATCTCTTTTTTTTCCATCCCCATGTGTCTCTGGGTACATAGTACTTGTTTCTTTTGTATTTATTTCTTCCTGTTCTTAGATAAATAATCATTCAGAAGTGCTTTTGAGCTTCAAAAGGTTGAAAGTCATCAGAAATCCTTTCAGCAACCAGAGTTTGTAATAGCTGGTGCCCAAACAAGAAGCAGCAGTAGAGGAGTCTAATGAGGGGAGGAATGACCTGTTTGACTCAGCTCAACAGTAGTATGTCTGTCAACAGATATCATGTCCTACAAGAAGCTATTCCAGCTGAGCTGAGGAGCAACTCATCCATCTTGAGTGATATCCTATTTCCTCAAGTAGGGAATTTTGAATCACAGAAAAAGTCCTCCAAGGCCAGGAGTCATTAGATTGTAAGGTCTTTGATTTAAATGAACTGATGCTGAGTAAAATGAGCAGAACCAGGAGATCACTATACACTTCAACAATGATATGAAGATATATTCTAATTGAAGTGGATATCTTCAACATAAAGAAGATCCAATTCAGTTCCAGTTGATCAATGATGGACAGAAACAGCTACACCCAGAGAAGGAACACTGGGAAAGGAGTGCAAAATGTTTGCACTATTATCTTTCTACCCAGGTTACTTATATTTTCGGAATCCAATTCTTACCGTGCAACAAGAAATTTGATTTTACACACATATATTGTATCTAGGATATACTGTAACACATTTAATATATATGGTATTGTCATCTAGGGGAGGGAGGGGAAATTTTGGAAAAGTGAATACAAGGGATAATGTTGTAAAAAAAATTACCCATGCATATGTACTGTCAAAAAATTATAATTATAAAATTAATTTTAAAAAAAGATTGTTAACTCCTTGAAACAGGGACTGTCTTCTGCCTAGCATTTAGCACAGTCCTTGGCACATAGTAGGTACTTGATAAATGTTTATTGATTAATTGACCATGTATGTTCTTTATAAGTTTCCCTAGATACCTTTGTATTTATGTTCAACCTCATTCTCTCTAAAGATTTTGCAAGGGGAGAGTATACTGCCATGATGAATAAATTTCTTTGTAGCATGTTTTTGAGTTTCCCAGTAAATATCCCTTTGCAAATCTTGGCGATTTCAACACGCTAGATAGGACTAGGATAAGAAGCCACAACTTCCTTTGGATCATGAAGAATGATAGTCATTGTCTTCTGGGAATGCATCGTGTCAATCCAAATGGCAGTTGGGAGAGTGAGGAAGATTGGTACCACATATATGTGTTCCTAGATTATCTTTCCCTAGGGAATGTGTGCTTCTCGTGAGTATAGATTACTTCAGTTCATTGCATTTGTATCCTTAACCTAGTACCTGACACATAGAAAGTGGTTAAATAACACTTGTTAACCAATTGTTTGGTGGATATGGAAGATGAGGAAAAGATGGGTCTGAAGCAGGAGAATGGATACTGAGAGAATTAGTATGGTTTTGAGGAAAGAGAAAAAAATTAACCAATGAAACCAGATCATAGGAATAAAACTAGATTTAAGAAGAGGGAAATGGTTTTAAAGAGATTCCAACTCTTGAATAGAAATATATTTGTATCACTAAACTATGGTGGACCACATAACTCACAAAGAAGGGACTGGGCTACTAAAGACTAACTTACTGATGGGCAGGACATTCACAAACCCAGAAGCAAGACTTCAGAAACTTTAACCCATTTCCATCCCACCATACTCTTTGATACAGGGCTATTGAACATGTGGCTCAAAACAACCTGAGTGTAGCAGAACTACATTAAAATGTAATTGGTAAATATTTAACAAAACAAATTAAAAATACAACAAAACATAATGTTAATGTGTGGTTTGCTCTCCTGAGATTGTAGATTAAAAATAGTTGGAGGTGAAAAAGTTTTGTGTTTTGTTTTGTTTTGGTGGATGGAGAGCCTAGAGTATAGCCTAGAATAGGCTATAGAATATAACATAAGAGGTGCCCTATCCTACTAGTAACAATATACTAAAGATTATCTTGTGACAGTCATGGTAAGGGAAGGTTACTGATTACCAGCAAGATTCTCACCAGAGTCTTCTTGTCTGAGACTAGGTTGGCTTTAGGAAGGTTTGAGGAACAGTCAATATGAGGTTTGCTGTCTGACAATTCCAGGAGAAATGATAGGAGCAGGATAGGGGTCTGTATATCCACTCATTAATCTAACCAAAGCTTGTGATATTGTCAGTCGTGAAGGTGTGGAAGATCATGGCTAAATTGAGTTGCCCAGAAAAATTCATCAGTATTGTACACCAGTTCCATGATGGCAGGCTTGCATGGTTCTGGTGCTCTTGGGCTTTCCCAATCACCAGTGGAGTGAAGCAAGATTGTGTGTTTGCTCCCATGCTTTTTATCATGATGTTTTTAGTGATGTTGTCAGATACTTTCAACAAGGACAAAAACTGAATCGAGATCAGCTAGTACACTTATGTAAATTATTTAGCTTGATAAGGTTATAAGCTAAGACCAACATGAGAGTTGGTGCTTGACGTTTTGTTCACACATGATTGAACATTCATGACACCCTCTGAGGCTGAGATGCAGCAGATCAGGTATCAGTTTTTTGCCACTTCTGCTAATTTTGGCCTGACAATAAACACCAAGGAAATAGAGGTTCTCCATAAGCCAGCACCACACCAATCATACACTGAACATCAGTTACAGCAAATGGAAAATCTTGAATGCAGTGGATGAGTTCACTTACCTTGGCAGTGCACTTTCCAAGGAATATACACATAGATTATGAGGTTGGTGCATACATTGCCAGAGCTAGCTCAGTGTTTGGAAGACTATAAAGAAAAGTGTTAGGATTACTAGGTGAGAACTCAGGTTGTCTGGACAGTGACAAGGTGAGAACTCAGGTTGTCTGGACAATTACAAGGTGAGAACTCAGGTTGACTTGATAGAAGGAGCAAGCTCATTGGCTGAAGTGGTTCTTCCCAGAAGCCCTTGCATTATCCCACGCTCACTCTCTGGGAAGAGATCTGCTGTGTCTTCTACTCAAATCTCTCCAACAGATTCTTCTTCCTGTAACAAACCGTTGTCTCCAGGCAGTTGCTGTTAACTCTTGTCCAGAGAAGTGACTTCCCTTCCTGCAGAGAGCCCCGTCAAGCCTGATGCAATGCAGAGTCTTCTTCTATCTCTGGGTGTCCTCTCTTTTATCCTCCCAGAGAATGGGCTCCTCTTGTCAGGATAAGCAAAAGTCCTTGCCCCACGTTGGGCGCCAATTGTAGCGCGCTGTCGTCTCCAGAAACTGCCGGATCACTCTCTGGGAAGAGATCTGCTGTGTCTACTCAAATCTTTTGGACAGATTCTTCTTCCTGTAGTGAACCATTGTCTCCAGGCAGTTGCTGTTAACTCTTGTCCAGAGAAGTGACTTCCCTTCCTGCAGAGAGCTGCGTCAAGCCAGATGTAGTGCAGAGTCTTCTCCTTGAATCCTGGCTCTGAATCTCCTCCAGCTCTTATCCTTCTCCAGGCCAATCTGCTCTCTGGGCCCAATGTTGTCTCTTTTATCCTCCCAGAGAATGGGCGTGGGATAATGCAAGGGCTTCTGGGAAGAACCACTTCAGCCAATGAGCTTGCTCCTTCTATCAAGTCAACCTGAGTTCTCACCTTGTAATTGTCCAGACAACCTGAGTTCTCACCTTGTCACTGTCCAGACAACCTGAGTTCTCACCTAGTAATCCTAACAGAAAAGTGTAAGAGAAAAGAAGTATTATACTGCCTACCTAACTGAAGGTCTACAGATCCCTAAATTAAGTAGAATTGCAGTAGCTCAAAAGAAACACAAGCTTTTCTAGCTCACACTTGTCACACTATACCTTGACCCTGAGCCCAAAGATTGACAACCATCAAAAGTATATTAGCTCTGTAAAAGCAGAGGTTACTTTGATATTTGTTCCTATCTAAGTAAGGAAATATACCGTGTGAAGTGTCTGTGGAGAGAATACTGTCATATACACCACACATAATTGTAAAAAGCTTAAAGGCTTGTTTTGTAACAAAGGTCACCAGAGGTTTAGATATCACCCCTTTTAGTCCTTACACATCATTAGTGTTCAAATAAGGTTCACAAAATAAAAAGGCAAAAACAAACAAACCAAAAGAAAAAACAACCAAAATAAGAAAAAAAGAAGTTAGGAACCACTGTTTTTGAGAGTAATTAAAGTCACTTTGAGGTTGTACTTATGATCTGATTGGCTGCCATCAAATGACAATGGGTCTTTCTGACTGTAAGAAGGATCACTCTTTTTTTTTTCTTTTTTCAATAGGGATAACAAGAATGCAGAGTTAATTTTTTTTAAAAAAGATAGTCTTTATTAAAAAAATTACATTGATATATCAAAAAGCTACAAATTTATTAGGAAGAGGACTCTTTCCATTGACTACCATTACAATTTTTCTCTAAATTAGTAGATAATTTTCCAAAACTGCAATGACCAAACAAAACAAAACAAAAACAAAAACAAAAACAAACAAACAAACAAACAAAAAAGCCTTACTCTACAGCTAATCTGATCACAACTCTCCCAGAAAATTAGCTATGTTTTCTCCTAGACAAGAGTTATGGTCTATCATTAAGCTTATAAAAAAAGTCAAAACTTTAATTCTATTTTATAGTTCTTAGAAGACCCAGCATCATCTTCCACGTTAGTATTATATATCTAAATAGTTCATAAATGGATGTTAAAATATAATGATATAAATATTGACTAACTGGGACTTGGCCTAGGCCCTGTTGTTGGCCAATCAATAAAAGGTAGAATGATTTGGGTTTAAGGTCTCTCAGATTTTTTTCTTCAACTAGGTGAAAGAGGTCATTCTTTGTCTCAATTCTTACCTAGCATTAAATCACTCACTGAATGGGTGTTGCCTCAGTTAAACTGAGACTGTCAAAGACCTGAGCTTAAAAAGGTCAAGGTTTCTCACTTCATCCAAGATTATCTTCAGTCATTCTGATCTATATTTTGCTACTGGATCCAGATGATTCCAAAGGAGAAAGTGAGGCTGGTAATTTTGAATAATCTTGCCTCACTTAAATCCAATTCACTCACATGATATGGTATTACCTCCTCAATGTCATGGTCCTGTTCCAGAAGAAAAAATCAACAACAACAACAATAAAAATATTGACAAGAGATGAGGAAATCCATAAATCTTTATAGCAATAACATTTAAAGTTGAACTTTAGGCACAGATAATGACCAATAAATTGACAATCACTTATCAGGCATCTATCATTTATATGGGACGTTGTGCTAAAGCCATGTGGCCACCCTGTTCCTAGTTGCAATTTAACTTAAAGAAGCCATTTGGCTTTCCAGATGCTGTTGTTGTCTTACATTGTTTCCTGCCCTCTAATCCAGGGTCAGAGATCTCTGGAGTCATATGTGCTCTTTCTATATATTCTAGGCTTAAAGTTCAGTCATATGTATCATTTCTGTTAACAAAAGAAGCCATTGGCTACTGCCAAACTGAAACTATTATTCACTTGACTCACTTGGTGTGGCAAGGTATTGAGCAGGACTTCTTAAGTTTTTTCCATGTATTTTAGACCACTTTAGCAGGCTGGAAAACTCTATGACCCTTTCTCAAAATCGTATTTTAAAATGCATTCAATAAAATTCATAAGATTATAATCAAAACCAATTATATTTAAATATTTAACAAACTACTAAATAAATAAAGAGCTGATGTGCCCCAGACTAAAAACCCAGGAAGGAACTTGGATCTAGACTTGGAAGGTGTGGTTTTAGTTCTGGCTCTAGCAACAATCTGGATCACATAAAATTTCTGGACCTTTTTTATCTATTTAAAAAAAAAGATTAGACTAACTTCTTCTAATTACTATGATCTCTTCTTTTCCATTCTAACATTCTCATTCTGTCCCTGAGAGAGAATCCAGACCCTGGATTGTAACTCTCAACTCTTTTTCTAATACATAATGAACATTTATTTTTTACTTTTCCCTACCCCTTCTTCCCAATTCTCCAAACCTCTCTTTCCAAAAAAAAAAGTAAGTTCTTTTTCCTTCTCTTTTTCTTCTCTGTCAGACATAAGCCTGAAAATGTCTATAAGGTCATTAACTTTTAGATATTAAACCATAAAAATAATGTCAGAAACTTGGCATAGACCTAAATCTCACATCCATACAAAATAAGGTCAAAATGTGTACATGATTTGGACATTAAGGAGGTTACCATTAACAAATTAGGAGAACAGGGGATAATTAATCTATTAGATCTTTGGAGAAGGGAGAAATTTATGACCAAAGAAGAACAAGAGTACATTATGAAAGGCACAATGGACATCTTTGATTACATTAAATTAAAAAGGGGTTGTACAAACAAAACCAACAGAAACAAAATTAAAGGGAAGTTCAAAGCTGGGAAAAAATCTTTACAATCCATATTTCTGATAAAAGCCTCATTTCTAAAATACATAAAGAACTGTGTCAAATTTATAAGAATACAAGTCATTACCCAATTGATAAATGGTCAAAGGATATGAATAATTTTCAGATGATGAAATTTAAATCATTTATGGTTATATGAAACAATGCTTTAAATCACTATTGATTAGAGAAATCCAAATTAAAACAGCTCTAAGGTACCATCTCATACCTCTCAGATTGACTAAAATGACAGAAAAAGATAATAATAAATGTTGGAGGGGATGTAGGAAAACTGGGACATTAATACATTGTTGGTGAAGTTGTGAAATGATCCAATCATTTTGGACAATGATCTGGAATGATGCCCAAAGGACTATAAAACTGTGCATACTCTTTGACCCAGCAGCGCTATCATTGTCTGTTTTCCAAGGAAATCATAAAGGAAGGAAAAGAACCAATATGTGCAAAAATGTTTATAGTAGTTCTTTTTGTGGTAACAAAGAATTAGAAAATGAAGGAGTGTCTGAACAAGTTGTGATATAGAAAGGTAATGGAATGTTATTGTTCTTTTTAAAATGATGAATAAGCTGATTACAGAAAGTCTGGAAAGGTTTACATGAACTGATGCTGAGTGAAACAAGCCAAACCAGGAATATATTGTACACAATAACAGAAAGAATGTGTCATGATCAACTATAAAAAACTTGGTTCTTTTCAGTGGTTCAGTGATCCAGAGCAATCCCAATAGATTTTGGACCGAAAATGCCACCTGCATCCAAAAAATGAACTAAAAAGACTGAATATAATCAACACATGCTATGTTCACTTCTTTTTTTCTATTTTTCATCTCTCCCATGGTTTTTCCCTTTTGCTCGGATTTTTTTCTCTCCTAACATGATTCATAAAGTAAAATGTATTTAAAACTAAATAAAATTACTACAATAAAAAGGTATTAAACCATAAAACTGATGTAAAAATTTATGTATCATCCAAAGATGATGGCTGTGTCATACCACTTCTTTTTATAGAAAGAGAAAGTAAGTTCATAGTTGTACTTTTGTTAGTCTTTTTTTTAGGCTGTTGTTTTTTAAAGACTGTTGTTATTCAGTCTTTTTTTTTTCCAGTAATTTCTGACTTCACAATCCCATTTGGGGTTGGCAAAAAAAATTCCAATGGTTTGTCTTTACCTTTTCCAGTTCTTTCAAGAAGAAGGCAGGAAGAAAAGAAGGCAGGAAGGAAGGAAGGAAGGAAGGAAGGAAGGAAGGAAGGAAGGAAGGAAGGAAGGAAGGAAGGAAGGAAGGAAGGAAGGAAGGAAGGAAGCAAAGGAAGGGAGGAAGGAAGGAGGAACGGAGGAAGGAAGGAAGGAAGGAAGGAAGGAAGGAAGGAAGGAAGGAAGGAAGGAAGGAAGGAAGGAAGGAAGGAAGGGAGCAAAGGAAGGGAGGAAGGGAAGAAGGAAGGAGGAATGGAGGAAAGGAAGAAAGGGAGGAAGGAAGGAGGGAGGAAAGAAAGGAAAGAAATGAAAGAAAGGAAAGAAAGAAAGAAAGAAAGAAAGAAAGAAAGAAAGAAAGAAAGAAAGAAAGAAAGAAAGAAAGAAAGAAAGAAAGAAAGAAAGAAAGAAAGAAAGAAATGAAAGAAAGAAAGAAAGAAAGAAAGAAAGAAAGAAAGAAAGAGAGAAAGAGAGAGAGAAAGAGAGAAAGAGAAAGAAAGAAAGAAAGAAAGAAAGAGAGAAAGAAAGAAAGAAAAGAAAAGAAAAGAAAAGAAAAGAAAAGAAAAGAAAAGAAAAGAAAAGAAAAGAAAAGAAAAGAAAAGAAAAGAAAAGAAAAGAAAAGAAAAGAAAAGAAAAGAAAACAATAAAGAAAATCTTGATATAGTAGATCGAAAGTCTGCTTTGCTGTGTGACTGAGCAGGGTCACTTAATGTCTCAATGCCAAGGCAATTCTAAGATGAAAAGGAATTCCCTCAGTAGTCAATTCCCCTTGGCAGTTCCTATCTGTGCTAATACTGATTGATTTATGTGCCCACAGTTAAAAGACCTAACACAAACACTACAAAATAATCACAAGAGAGACACACACTGATGAAAAAAAGCACTACATCAATACATAGGTCCATGTACACACAAAGAGCCACATAACTACAAGGGCAGAAAGAAATTTATCTAAATCACTGATACAGCAATACCCTGACACAATAAGATGCATTGGCACAGGGAGATAAGTACAGTCAGAAAAACATGCAGACAAATTCTTCCCTGTAGACCTGAGAGACAAATAGGGAAAAACGAGATAAAAAATGCATGACACAAAATCAGCAACATGCATATGAAATAACAAAAAGGTACACAGAAATGCACTGAAACACGTATCAAACAACTGCCCAATACACATTTATTGTCAACGGTTTTGCCAGTGCACCATGTAAAAAGGCAAAAATGAAAGAGCCCCTCATCTGCCCTCAAGGAGCTTACATTCTGTCAGGGCAACAATGTGAACATACAGAAAACTTTCCAGAGTATATATACAAAGTAATCCTAGATAATTGGGAGAGTAGAGTCACACAGACATGAAGAAATCTGTGGGAAATGATATGTGACAGAGTCCAAAACTCTGCTTCATAAAAGAAGTATAATCCGAAGGAGACATAGTAGTAGCATGAGAAGGAAGAAAAATAAAATAGAAGGCACACAACTCGGATATGGAAAGAGACCCAGATACAAAGTAACAAAATCGGAGCGAAAGAAACAATACGAATATATTTATGTATATATGCCAAAGCCAAGAGGCAAAAAGATTCTCACACATCTAAACATGGAGAGAGACAGACAGACCCCAAAACCCAGGGAGGAGCACAAGTAGAAGCATGAAGCAACAATCCCAGCGCAGGGAGAACGTACAGGTAAACGCAGATTGTCATAAAGACACCGGGAACATACAGACCCAGAGAGTGACAGAGAAGGTACCCAGAGACACAGATAACCCCAGCTCTGTCCTCCTTTTCCCCCTCTTCAGCCTCCTCTCCGGGCCGCGCCTCGGCGTCTCTCCAAGCTCGGTCCTCGCTGCCCGAGCCCTGCCCTTCCCACCCCCCCACCCCCCCACTTCCCATCCGAGTTCTGTCTTTCCTTTGCGATCTTCTCCTTTCCAACTTGGTCCATGCTCTGCCCACTTCGCTGTCTGCATCTCCCTACTGGACCCTGCTTCTCCCAGCCCCATCAGACTTCTCCTCCTTTCACTAGTTCCCTCCCTAGACAGCCTGCCCCTCCCCTGGCTCTCGGGGCCCCAGCCACTTTCCAGGGCTGACGCCCGGTTCCTCTCACACCAATGAGGCCGCAGCATAGATGGGTCCCGTCCCACCCCCAGGAAGGTGTGTCCCGGCTTGCCTCACCTGAAACTTCCTAGGAGAATGAGATCCCTCCCGCTTTGGGAGGGGAGGGGCAGGCTAGGCGGGTGGGGCGGCTGGGGCCTGAGTCGGGGACGGCCGGCAGGAGCTGGGACCCCAGTGGAGATCTTTCTACCCAGACAGCCCGGACCATGTGACACTGACCAGGTGGGTGCCCTCCTCCTCTTCCCTTGCCCCCAGCTCAGGCTGAGCTCTAGTGGGGCTTCTGGGGAAGTGGGGAACAGTGGGGAAAGGAGGCCTTCCCAGCTGGGTCCCTGGGAGCAGACTCCGGAAATGGAGGGTTGGGCAGATAGGCAGTTTTAGGTGTGTGAGTAAGTCCCTTGGGAAAGGGAGAGAAGGAGAATGGAAAGGAAATGCTCCAGTCCGAGAAAAGTGATCCAAGGCTCCCTCCGTAGAAATGTTGTCCCGATTCCGAGCTTCCGACTTTTCAGAAACCCGAGAGATCCGAGCTCCTACCTGGAATTCTGGCAGCCAGAATCCCTTCACTAGAAATCTAACGACCACAATAAGGAAGTCCTAAAGTACCCTATCCCCAGAAACATTTTCCTCTTTTTCTTAACCGCACTTGGAGCTTCCTTCCAAATAAATACATACCTACGCACATAACCAAGACTCAAACATTCGTAGGAACACATACGCGACACTCCCTCTCGATTATAAAGATGCTTCAACTAGAAAAGAGAGTCCTCCCCCCGTCCCACCAACTTTCCTCTAACCACCCCTCCCCAAATCCAATTCTGGAAGCTCCTCCCCAAATGTACTTCCTCCCAAGCCTCATCTCCAGAAACGCTAGCCAGCCTACTTAGTAGCCCACTTCCAAGAAGACACTTGTTGGGCAATGAGCCTGACGAGAGTCCAATACTGGGTCCACGGCCTGGCCTTGGAGTCTCATTTCCAGACACATAACTCCTCCTGTCTTCTTGAAAGTGAACTCTGGCCAGGGTTAGGTTGGCTTGTTGTCCCTGATAAATTGAGAGGAGGAAGAGGTGGTGGTGGTGGGAGGAGGATTTTTGTTCTTGGCTTCCTTCCTCCTTTGCTTCCCCTCTGGTGCCTTCTTTTGCACTCTTAAGTAAGGATTTGTATGAGGTAGGGATAGCTGTTGTAGTGCTTTCCCTAGATCTTGGAATCATAAATTTGGAGCTGAACACGACCTTTGAGACAATGGAGTAAAACTCTCTCATTTTATTCATGAGAAAATCAAGGCATCTTGAGGTTAAATAACTTGCCCAAAGTAACTAGTCAACATCTGAGGCAAGAATTGAAGTCAGGTCTTCGTGACTCCCAGTACACTACTCTGTCCATTAATCCACATTATTATTTCCAAACCCTTTCACTATTGGGCCCCTTCTTCTGTAGCAGCCTATATCCCAAACTTCCTGTTAACTCTGTACGTTAGAGATGGAGGAACATCTGGCCTAGGCCTTAACATGCAATAAGTTAGTTAAATCATCTTATGGGATACAAATAGAAATAATCCTTCTTTAAGCCAGGGAAGTTGTGAGAGAGTATCCTTGGAGGGAACAGTTCAGCACTGCAGGTATGAAGTGTGCATGAGGCTAAAGAGAGGAATGTATATATACAATAGATACTGGCACAGAAGAGGGATAGAGCAGGATGTCCCTAAGACATGGAAGGATTTGTATTATCAGTGTTTTTGTGTGGATAGGGCTGTGTCAGAATCTGATTGAGGACCAGGCAGGCTGGTTCAGCAGCATTCACCTTTAAGACTTGGACAGTGTGATAAATTCAGGTATATCTAGGTGTGCAGATGTATATGATAGGTCATATATGTCAGATGTTGAGGGATTTTATTTCCCATAGGGTCAGTGAAGTAGATTGAAATGCCATGTGTAGTATCTATTGGGTAGATGATGCCAGCAATGTCATATGCAATATTTCATGAGAATAGCTGGGGAGCAGTAATACTCATGGCATATAAAATGTGAGCTAAATTAACCAATCGATCAGTAAGCATTATTAAGAAATTATTTATTATGTTCCAGGCACTGTATAAAGTACAAGAAATCAAAAGGGGCAATAATCCCCTGTCCTAAAGAAGCTTCCATTCTAATGGAAAAGACAACATGTAAATAGATTGGCACCCTTGGCACCCTAATATAAGGTATTGATCAATGTGACATATTAAGTATGTGTGGAATTAAATTAATAAGGACAGTTTTACCCTGATAGTGTGTGTGGAGTGTTTTGCTAATTGAATCTAAGCAGTAGATATGGAATGTATAATGTGATATCTGTGGTTTATGTAAGGGTTATCATTCTGTTTTCTCTGGGTATTGTGACTGTCAATCAATCAATCATCAGCTATTTATAATTTGGATATATAGCCAAAATATTCTTTTTTGCAGTTGATAAAAAGACACCCTCTTTTCTTGTAAATGGGTGTGGTTCCAGAAACTGTAGGTTAATATGGTTATTGTCTTCCATTAGAACCCTACTCTGAAGCCTCTGTCTCATAGAGATATGGAAATAACTTGGGTTCTTAGGGACTACTATTCCTGATCACAGTTTCTCTGGTGAAAGAGGTCACCTGGTTGCCTACGTATGGCCTTGGCTTCTGAGACATATGGAGACCATACTACAGGCTCTAGATAGAAGCACAGTTGCACATGGCATCTGTAAAGGGACTGTCAAATGCATTTATCATTTTTGGTTTCTATGGTATGAATTTCATATGTGGTATTTATGAAAAGGGACATATCACATTGGTATCTTAAAGATAAGATTTGTCATACATGATACAGAGTAAATGAGAATCCCATTACACTTGATGTTTATGTGGTAGATGGAGGCATGTCTACAGACTAAATAGGTGCTTATAAGGTAGATAGATTATATGTTACACATCATCTATGGGAAAGAAGCTTTTTTGTGTAATGTAGTTTTATTGGAATGGATATATTCTGTGACAGAGTGTCTTAAGCTGGGATCCAGCGACCACCCACCCACCCCCGGCCCAGGAAGTTCATGAATAGATTTCATGAGAGAAGGGGTGATTAGAGAATTTAGATGGGAAAAATGTACATTATTATTTCAATGCAATAGGTTGCTTTTGTAAACATCTATATGTATATATATTTATATATATATATATATGTATATATATATATATACACACATATGTATTTATAAACATTATTATAAGAAAGGACCAATACACTTTATAGACTGCCAACAAGGTCCATGATGCAAGAGACTAAGAACCTGTTTTGTGATATCTCCAGGATAATAGGATTCAAGTTACTTTCCCTTTTTCATGTACATAGAGGTACTCATACTATATATGGAGTGAACGATGTTATTTCACGTATTGTATTTTCAAGATAGAGAGGTGACCTCCTGTTCCTACGTTATTCAAGTACAAGAGAACACAGTCTTGATGGTGTGATGGCAGTTTTGCATTACTCAGTACCTTTGAAATTATTGGAACAATTTTCTGTGCTTTATAAAAATCTTGTCATAGTACCTTTAGAAAAGGTAGAAAATAATCACTACAAGTGCTTTCAGATAGAATACGTGCTTTCTAGGAGATATATAGAAAAAACTGACTTTTCTGTCAGCCAACCTGAGTTCATATTATACTTCTGTCATTGGCTGTGTAATCGTAGGCAAATCTCAGGACCTCAATTTCTATGTTAAAAAAGATTGTTGGACTAGATGGCCTCTATGGCCTCTTATAGCTCCAAAGCCATGTTATTTAAATAATAGAAATAGGTCTTTTAAATTTCTAATATCTATGGAAAGAATCTATATAAATCATGGAAGAAATGTATAATCAGATTGGATAAAAAGGAAGGGATATTTTAGCATTTTCTGGTGCTTAGGATTAGGACAAAATGACATTGATGGAATAGATAAAGTTGACATTACACAAAGGGGACAACATTGATATAGAACAGATGTATGTGAACTGAATGAGGACTCACTTCTACAGTGTGTTTATGTGAATTCTCATGTTTCATATAGGTCATATGAAGTGAATGGGAACTATGGCACACGTGATCTACCAGAATGAATGAGTTCACAAAATCACAGGTTTTTCCAGTGGGAAGGGACCTTAACAGCCATCTATTCCAATGCATAACCAAAAAAAATTTTTCTTGGTAAAAATTTCTTGAAATAGTGGTCATCAAGCCTTTGCTTGAAGTCCTCCAGTTAAGGAGAAACCATTATCTCTTGAGGAAGCTCATACCACCTATGATTGGCTCTAATCATTGGGAAATTTCTTCTTACAACAATCCTGAATTTGACTGCAATATCCATACATTGCTTTTAATTCTTCTCTCAAAGACCAAGTAAAAGGAGGTTATTTCCCCTTCATATGACATGCTTGAAAACAGCTATTTTGTTCTAATTCATTGTTCTCTTCTTCAAGCTAAATGGCCCAATTCCTGCATCTAATCAATCACTGGAAGCAGCTAGGTTGTATAGTGCAAAGAGGGCTGGTCCTGGAGTCAAGAATATCTGAGTTTGAATCTGGCTGCAGATGTTTACTATTTATGTGACTCTGGACCAGTCACTGAACTTGTCTGCCATCTATAAAATGGGGATAATAATACTTGTGCAGATCAAATGAGATAGTAATATAAAGCACTTACCACAATGACTTGCACATAGCAAACACTGCATAAAAGTTATTATTATTAGTTATTATTACTATGTGACCCTAAACATATGACTTAACTTGTCTCCCTCAGTTTCCTTATTTGTAAAATCAGGATAATGCTTGTACCTAGGTCTTAAAGTTCATATGAGAATAAAGGAAGATACTATTTGTAAGATATTTTGAAAATGCTAAAATGCTAGATAAATGCTCACTATCAGCCATCAATCAGCAACCATGTATTAAGTTCCTACTGTATGTCAGATCCCTATATTTCTCAATGATACATCGGGTTTTCATGCCAAGCTCTATACCCTGAGAGGGAGGATGGGACCTTATCTCCCATATTGGTGGTGATTGCTATTGAACAGAGTCCTGCCCAGTACTTATTTAAGGTCATGTGTCTTTAATATATTAGGAAACTGAGGAACTGAGACTTTCCTGGAGTTAAACAGCTAGTGACAGAAGTACAATATGAACTGAAAATGGCTGACTCTAAAGCCAGTTTTCTCTAAATGGCCCCAAGAAAATAGCATTTTCCTAATCTATTTGAAGGCACTTGCAGTGATTCTTTAAACTCATATTCTAATGAAATTTTTGGGTTATGAACTCAAGGGGTTCTTCACCAATATGTTGCTCCCTTTGGATGTTCGTCAGATTATCACTACCCTTCATAAACTATTATGCCCTAGATGGAATATAATAGCCCCGATGTGGTCTAGCCAGAACAGAGTAGAATGAGTCTGTTTTTTTTTCCTTATTTTCTATCCTTATTCCTCTCATTTGTCAGCCCATGATCACATTTTGGGAAGTGAGGGAGAGACTTCAAGTCCATCCTCAAATCACAAATTTTTTTGGAACTTTATTAATGTGATGTACAATATTTATTTTTGTCTACATTTATGTGAATGTTTTTTTTTTCTTTCAGTAAAATGTGAGTTTTTTTGAGGGCAAGAATTATTATTTTTTTCTGAAAATGCCTAATCCAATACCTAACATAACACCTAAAACACATGGAATGTAGTGAGAATTTAATAAATGCTTGTTGGTTGATTTCCTGGTAGGATAAAAAGAGCCACATGACAGACAGAGAGAGAGAGAGAGAGAGAGAGAGAGAGAGAAACAGAGAGAAAGAGAGAAAGAAAGAAAGAAAGAAAGAAAGAAAGAAAGAAAGAAAGAAAGAAAGAAAGAAAGGAAGGAAGGAAGGAAGGAAGGAAGGAAGGAAGGAAGGAAGGAAGGAAGGAAGGAAGGAAGGAAGGAAGGAAGGAAGGAAGGAAGGAAGGAAGAAAGGAAGATAGAAAGAAAGAAAGAAAGAAAGAAAGAAAGAAAGAAAGAAGGAAGGAAGGAATAAGGTTGACAAAATCATTATAAGATTATGTGTCTTGAGATTACTCAGGGCCCTGTTGTGTGTAGATGAGGCTGTGTCATTTTCTGTTTCTGCTCCTCAATAGGGAGGATGCAGGTAAGTTGAATAAGAAAGTCTGACTTTCAAGTGTGGGCTAGCCTGAGGAGGATGTACAACTAAGCGCAATCTGGTATTTAAAACTCCAAGGTGATTCTTCTCACGTCGGTGATGTGTTCAATTAGTCCTGCTACTAGGACTCTCAGTTTAATCTCAGGTTCTCTGGCTTCTCTGCTCTAAGGTCTTTAGTGTATCTGATAATGGCCTTGGGATTCTGAACTAATAATATAATATTTAGCACTTGTGTATCTCTTAAAGGTGTTGCAAAGCATTTTATATTGGTTATCTTTTGTGATCCTCCATTTGAACTGGATCTCTACATTTCTAGTCCTTGCCTGAGATGCTGAGCCTGACTTCTATAAATGATGCCCTTCCAGCTATCTAAAGGAAAGCTACAAAGCTTCTCTCAGATAGAATGTCTTCCATAATTTTTTTTGTACTTTCTTACTTATTCCTTAGTAGAATTTAATAATAGACTTCATATTTTTGTCTTTGTTCCCCTATATTCAGTACAGGGTTTCCTGGCACATAATAAGTGGTTAAAATATGTCTGATGAACTGGATTAAATAATAGGTGATAGATACTCACCTATACCAAACAGTGTGTGTACTTACTTACATGTGTCTTTCACATATGATGCCTGTTAGAGGTGTAAAGAGCTAGTGAATGATTTGTGGCACTCTGTTACCTATCCAAGTATGTATAATTGTCCATTCATTTAGTCAATTTTCCAATAGGTATTAACTGAGTGCATGAAGTGTACAAGGCCTTGTAATAGATTGGGAGTGGGGGGATTGGGGTGAATAAGTCACAGACATAACTCTAAAGGATTCTAAAGTCTTATAAGGGAGCCAATAAGCCTCATCAAGGATACAAGAACACAATACAGAATGACAAGGTAAATAATGATAAATTCTATAAGGAAGGAATGGCTAACATGCTATATATAGGGATTCATAGGAATGATAAATTTCTTGTGATAGGGGGAAAATAAAGAAAAAGGCTGTGAATGGAAGGTAGAATTTGGTAGGCATTTGGTGGGAAAAATCCTGGCTACATGGAAAAGATACTGTGACTATTGATACTGAGGCAAAAAATTTCAGAGATCGGCCAGAGAGTACACCAGTTTAAGTAAAGCATAGGGTGACATGAAAGGGAGTAGTAGTCCACGAAAGTAAAATGAGATAAAATCATATAAGGTCTTAGTGCCAAGATAATCAGTTTGGATCCCTCACTGATGATTCTTAAATAATAATATAATTGTAGTGGTACTTTGGATGAGTACTATTCTGCCTGTCTTTAGAATAAATTAGAGGAAAGGAGAGAAATATCAGAGATAGGAAGACCACTTAGGAAATTATTACAATAATCTAAGAAAGAGGTTAGAAAAGTCTGAAGTAGAGGAATTGCAGGGAGGGAACAGGATTTGTAGTGAAGAATAGGTAGGAGAAAATTAATATGATAGATGTGAATACTTCTATTGTGGGTTGGATGATGAGGATATACAATGCTGGATACTTTCAGCCTTGAAAAAAATGACCATTCAGGGAACATAGAACAAAGTTTCCTTTCTTTCTTCTTTATGATCTCAATGGAAGGCAGTATTTCATAGGCTAGTTTCAGTCAGGATAATTTGTATTCAAGTGCCACCTCTAACACCTACTGACTCTGTCAGTAAGTGACTGGGCAGGTCAATTAACCTCCTCCCATTGCCATAGGTAATTCTTCAAGGTTCAAGTTACAGAAGAGTAGCCTCCCTTAAGTAGTAGAGGGAGTTTCCTCTTCTGGATTTCCCTATATAAGTGTAATTTGAGATCCAACCCAAAATTGATCCAAAACTCAGATAGTTAAAAGTAGCACAGACCTCCCCAGTTTTGGCTTCCATTGGAAAATACTGACCTTTCTTTCTCTTTAGGAATCAGCCCTGATGGAGGATGAAGGGCCTCCTCGTAGAGCTTCTACTCCAACTCCTGCTCTGGAGGAACTCCATATCTTTCCAACATCCCTTATGAAGAATATTCCTGGTTCAGAACATGAAGAAGTAGAGACAGAAGACTCCATCTGGGAATGGACTGAGGATGATGATGTCTTTGAGGTTCAAAAGAGAGATCAGAGTAATCAGAGCACAAATGAAGAGATACCACCTATTCTTTCCCAGGAAGATTCTCCTGATTTGGAGCCTGACAATGAAGATATTATAACTGCAAGGTCAAGAATCCAGAGACCTTCAAGGCTAGCATCCCAGGGCCTCCAAGAGGGACATACACCTTTCATTTCCACAGAGAGCTCTGTCTGCCCCACTGTGGCTGCTAGCCTGGACATTGGCCCCAACCCCAATGAAATAAGGAGCAAGGTTGTAGTAGGATCTTGGCCAAAATTCCCTAACCCTCTGATAGAAAATGAAAGATCAGAAGCCAGTGAGACAGTGGAGAAAGGAATCTTTCTTCCCTCCTCTATTGAGGCTAAGCCCCATTCTCCTCTTGAAGAAGCCAATAATCTGATCTGTGATGCAGAAAGAAGAGCTGTTCAACAAGAGGGGGAACCTCAAGAGAGGAAGGAAAAAGGAGGGCAAGAAGGGCTGTTATATCAGAAAGAAGAGGAGGCCCAGGATCCAGGGAAACAGGGGAAGCAGGAACAGAGGGAACTAGAAGATCAGAGTAAGCTGGAGTGTGTCGATGGACTTTCAGAAATTCAGGAACTGGAAACAGCCACATGTATTCAAAGACAAAGAGAAGAGCAAGGACAAGAAGGTAAAGGACAGGTTGATTTGGTTCTGAGGGGAAAAAAAGAAGGAGAGACATTTAAAAGGGAGGTAGAAGATCAAAATCACAGGGAAGGATGCCCAGGAGATAACAATGTGGAAAAGCAGGATCATAGCAAAGTAGAAGGGCAGAAAAATCAAGGAAGTGGACTGGTGGATGAACAAAGAAAGGCAGATCATTATAATAAGAACCAAGAGTTATATGGGAAACAGGGGGAGATTGCACAAGAGAGTAAGGAAAAACAGGACACTGTAAAAGAGCCATGGGAGCTAGAGGAGAGAGCTGAGGAAGAACAGGAGACTGTCACTAGAGAAACATTGGAAGCTGAGGGAGTGGTAAGGAAAAACAAGAATGAAGAAATTCAGAAGCATTATGTTCTCTTCCCATTGACCCAAATTGTGCCAAGAACCAATATTTCATGGGGTTCTTTCCCAAAAGATCCTGTTTCCACAAGATCTGAGACTCAGGAAGGGATGAAAACTGAGTCTTCTAGAGTTCAACTCTCCATGTACTCTTCCTGCCCAGACTCTGCTCCGAGGCCTGGACAGGGATCATCACAATCTCTCCAGTCCATCCCTCCTCCCAGTCCTTCCAGAGAGGATTCTGAGAAAGAAGCAGAGCAAAATGGATGGGAGGAAGAGTACAGTGTAGTAGACAGAACCATACCTAGCTTGGGAGAGAAACCAACACCTCCAAGGCCAATTGCCATAGCTCATAGAACAGAGAGCTCAATGCCTTTCAGTTCCACTAAGATGGATCCCAACACAACCATCTCATCAGATTCCTGCCCCCCTACCTTCTCTCCAAGAGGAGATTCTTCACCCCTGTCCTCTCTACCAGTACTCTCTAGATCCTTTTCCTTTGATAAAGAATCCTCTATTCCCCACTGGGACCCTGATGGTGCCTTGAACATTCTCCACACATCCTCTCCTGAAGAGGCTTCTTGGGTACCACCTGCCAACTCTGAGTGGGCCAGTGCCCTAACCCTCCCAGAATCCTCTGAGGAAGCTGTCCAATACTTTGGAAGTAACTCTGCTCCAAGCTCCTATGGGACAGGGCAGCCTCAGTATCTGGCTCAGAATCCAACCTCTTTCCATCATTCAGAGCTGGCTCACAGACTCTCTGAACCTGCCATCCACAGTGTTGAGATCTTAAGAAGGGAGGAACAGACTAAGCCAGAACCCTCCTCTGACCCTTCCTCCTTGAACCAACTTCAAGAATTTAGCCAAAATTTACAAATGCCTGGTGCTACCCAAAGCCTGACTCAATGTCCATCAAAAAAGGAACCCTTCCTCTCGGAGGGACTTATCCATGGCTCTCCTCCTTCCTCATGCATGGTGGAAATGGGATTACATGAACTGGTGCCCCCTCTCCCAGCACGGGAGCGACACAGTCATCCTCTGGTGGTACGACAGAGCAGCTATCTTGCCAAGCCCCCAGCCCCAAAACGGTATAGCCACCCTCCCATCTTGCCCTTAGCTCCAGTGCTATCTGGCTCCCCTGAAGGTCCTTCTATCCCTTCTAAGACAAGACAGAACCGACCTCTACCTTCTACTCCAGTCCCAGACACTTTCCACCACACTCAAAGGTACAATAAGCCATTGCCCCCTACCCCAACCATGATCCCTCCTTATCACCCTCTCACATCTACCAGAAAAAACAAACCTCTTCCTCCCCTTCCCATTTTGGATACTGATACCAAGCCACCTCCACTGCCCCCAAAGACTAAGTGGAGAAGCAGCAGTTCTCACGGGACAGTTATGGATGCAGGAGATCAATTGAGGTCAAAACCTAGCTCCTCAAAGGTACCTGGAGGGAATTGGGAAGTTCCTTCTCTCTCTGCTGGACGTACCTCCTGGCCTCCAGATATGGACATGCCAACAGACTCCTTGACTTCTTCTGACAGGAATAAAAGTGATATGACTTCTCTTCTGGCTTTCAGTAACATGACTAACTTTCTTCTGGGGAGTCCTTCTTCCCCAACCCCTTCCATGACCCAGGACCCACAGCATTCTATCCTGGGAGGAATCCAGGAGGAGCATGGACAATCAGAAGGGACTTTCAGGACTTTGAGCAGAGGAGCTTTTCAGGGGAATAGAAATGGGCCCCGGAGGTCAGATCGAGGGCTGGTGTGGCAGTCAGGGAAACCCAGCCATCCACCTTTGGAGAAATCATCCAGCTGGCCACACAGGAAAGATCCTGGGAAATTTTTGGAAATGAGTGGTGGGCACTCAGAGAATACTACTGAAGGGCAGAACAAAACCAAGGGATGGAACCGCCAAGGCTTGCGCAGACCATCTATCTTCCCTGGGGATGTCCTAGGTGAGTGATGCAAAGACCACCATCCTACACATTAGCCCAGTCACGTGATAGGAGTAGTTTAAAAGAAGTTTGGGGGGGGGGGATGTTTGAAGAAAATACTGCAGGTCCCATTGAGACTACCTTCTCTTTCACATCCTGCTCTCTTCATATTTTCCTCTTATGCCTTTTCCCTCATAATCCCTGTCCTCTTCCACATGGTTTCTTATCTCACATTTCATCCTCTATCACTTTGTCTTCTTCCTTCTCCATTAATAGCATCCTCAATACCTTTTCTCTACTCTCCCATGATTTTTGGGTTCTTTCTTTATCTGCTCCCAAACCACAAATTTGTTATTAAAGTGTCATTGTCTCATTTATCAACCGTAGTAGATGGGTGCTACATTATAGATGAAGAAGTTTAGGCAAATAGTAATTGTGACTTGCTCAAGGTCACATAACTAAGAAATATCTGAGGCTAGATTTTATCTCAAAGATCCCAAACTCCAAGCAGAGCACTTTATCCACCATACTAGCCCCTCTCTCACAGGAACTCTCTAGGCTCCAATTCTAGTTCTAGAGTTGCTCTGATTTTTACCTTAAATCTTAATAGAACACATTATTGATTTTTATTTCCTTGATTTTTATTTCCTCTGATTCTGACTCAACTGAACCAGAACTCCCTTCTTATTCTTCCCTTCTTTACCTTTTATCCAAATTTCTTCTCTCCTACTCAATCAAGTTTCCATATTAACATAAACCCAACTCTCACCTCAACTCCCATCTCTTTTTTCCTTCTGTATCCCCAGAGAATAAAGAATATCACCCATTTCCTTTACAACCCAGCTTTACACTACATTCCATTTTAGGGTTGTCTTCTCAGAAAAAAGCTTCACATAGATACTGTTCCCTTTGTATCATCAGCATGGGACTTATACTTGTGTAATGCTTGCCAGTGACATATCCAATGTACAAAGTATGTCTGTATTTACTTAACCTCATAATAATGATTTTGCTTATTTCTCTCCCTCTTATCTTTTCTTTAATCTTGTATTTCTTAACAATTATACCCTCATCCTAGTTCAAATTCCTTTCCTTTTCAGTATCCTTCTTGCTTTTCTTCATTCCTTCAGATATGAACATTTGGCTCCTGTTTGCATCTTTTCTGAATCCTCAGGATTCTGTGTTGTTTCTTGAAGAGGAAAATTTTCAAGTGGATTTCCCATTATTATTTATATTCAGACATATTTTGGTGACAGCTTGTTTAGAATCAAAGAATCCTGAATTGAAATAGACTCTTAGCTCATCTAATTCAACCTGTAGCTGAATAGGAATTCTAAACGATGAGGTGGGGAAGGGGGAAGTATGGGGAGAGAGACAGAAAGACAGAGAGACAGAGATATACACAGAGAGAATCAGAAAGAGAGAATAAGAGAGAGAAAGAGGAAGAGACAGAAGAGAGAGAGAGAGAGAGAGAGAGAGAGAGAGAGAGAGAGAGAGAGAGAGAAAGAGACAGAGATACAGAGAGAATCAGAATGAGAGAAAACGAGGAAGAGACAGAAACAAAGATACTGAGAAAGAGAAAGAATGTGTGTTAGTTAGTTATAGAAGAGCCCATTAATTTAGCTCAGTTCAGGCCTGAGCAAGAATACCTTCTTAAACATCCCTAACTAGTGGTCATTCACTCACCACTTGAACACCTCCAAGAATAATGAATTTACTATTCTCCACTTTTACAGAATTTTAATTGTTAGGTTTTCTTTATGTTAAAGTGAAATCTGCCTCTCTGGGGCTTCTAATCAATGGTCCTACTACTATTGCCCACTGAAACCAAAGCAAAAAAGTTTAAGCTATCTCCATTTGAACACAGCTGCCATACCCTTCTCCTTTGTTTCAACTTACTATCTCCAGTCCTTCTACTGATCCTTTGTAGCAGGGTTCTTATTCTTCTCATCTTTAGTAGTCATCCTCTTCTGGATAGGTGCCAGCTTATCAGTTTCCTTCCTCATATAGTTTGCTAAGAAATAAATTCAATATTTCAGAAGAGGTTTGATCACAACAAAAAAGCTGCAAGGGCTGTCATTGCTTCCTTCACTTTGTGAATGCTGTTGGTTTAATAATGTAGCTTTTGCTTGATTGAGGATTTGTTTGTTTTTGGTGGCCAGAGAGTCAGAGTCCTATCATACTCTTTCTGCAATTACTGTTTTCCTTTCTGGGACCTTAACCTCCATACTGCTCTGTTATGAAATTGTCCCCTGATGTCCCTATAATCTAAGTAATTTTCCCCATTTCTATTTCCAGATGGGGAAGGCCCCCCCATGGAAAAACCTCCTTGTCCCTCAGATACAATTGTTCTTCGGTGAGTTCTTTGCAAAGAACCCTTCCCTCTCCCAAATATACATATCTACACATCTCTTTCCTTAGGGTACTGAAGCATCCTTCAAAATCTCAGTTTATGGATAACTAGGGTCCAGAACCTGAAAAAATTCTTCATTCTGAGCCCATATAATTCTCAGTATCCCTGTCTACCCATAGTTGGGGGGAAGGGGTAAATTATTGACAACAAGATTCTAAAGGAAACATTTAAACAGAGGATACTCCTTGGACTTACAGGTAGGTCTACCTTTCCCCCCGAGTCTTGTTCCTATGAACTATCTCCCTGAAAATCTCCTGTTGGATTCATAGGGGCTTCAGAAATATTCTAACAAGACCCAGATCTCATTTCATCATTTGTCTAGAGCAGCAATGAGAAATGTCCAGCCCTCAGGTCATAAAAGACCTGTGAAGTTATTTGCTAAGGTTGGATGGTAAACTGAAAGTTAGATACAACCTCCCACTGATTGAATTCTATAAGTTGATAATTTTGTATGGCCCATAAAAAAGGCTGGAAATATTCAAAAGATCCTTGAATGAAAAAGGTTCCCCATCCCAGCTCTAGAGCATATGGATGGTAACTAAGGAGAGGGATAAAATAGTCAAATACCCCATCCCATCTATCCAATTATTGTCTCTTGTCAATGATGCCAATCACCCATTGACCATGTCCATTTCACAGAGAGAAGAGACCAAGGGAAGTGATGGGTAGTGTTACCAGGCGCTGCTCCAAGTTCATCAATTCCTGTGAGTACTTTGAGACAAAGCAGTAAACCCAAGCTGGGATGAGTATCGTTGGGAGTCAGGGTTGAAAGCCAATTCAGCTCAAGTTTAATGGGTTCATTCTAAATTTGTTTTTTTTTTCTTTTTAACCACATCCTATTTTCTACTCTTGTTCTATCTGTCCTCCTTTTCTCCAGCCCATCTGCTTTACCAGGAATATAGTGATGTGGCTCTAAACAAGGAGATACAGAGCCAACAGAGACTGGACAGCCTGACAGAAGGATCCAGCCCAGCTTCACCCCGACAGCCCCGAAAGTCAGTAAACACAGACTCTTATCTTCAGCGCCTCTCTATTGCTTCCAGTGCCTCTTTATGGCAGGACATCCCCCGAGTACGCAATAGCACCATACTGCACTCTATGACTCATGAGACCCAAAAGCTGCAGGAGGTAATGGAGGGATGGGACAGGGGAGAGGGGCTTTGGAAATAAAGATTGCTATTATCCTCCTCCCCTGCTCTCTACTCACTTGAACAGGATCCCCATCCATCAGCTCATGGGGATATCCTCTGAAGAATTTTAAATTATATTCAAGCTATTACCATCTTTCCTTTTCCTTTCCTCTTATATATGCCAATTTATTATTAATCAACCAAAAATGAAACATTTATGAAGCACTTATTAATATTAGGGACTGTGCTAAGCACTAGGAATACAAAGAAATACTGATAGAAACTCTGCCTTCAAGAAGCTCACGTTTGAATGCGAAAGATGTCATATAAATGAATGAATGAGCAAATAAATAAGTGTGTGTATTTGTGTGTGTGTGTGTGTGTGTGTGTGTGTGTGTGTGTGTGTGTGTGTGTAAATATATATACAGAGAGCAAAGTAACCTTAGAGTCAAGGCTCTAGCACAGGGGTTCTCAAACTATGGCCCGCGGACCATACGGCCTGCTGAGGACATTTACTCAGGGCCTGCCGGGTTATGGCAAATGGGCTGAGGGGCGGAGACAGAGTGTGAGCTATTGTTTTTACTATAGTCCAGCCCTCCAACAGTCTGAGGGACAGTGAACTGGCCCCCTATTTAAAAAACTTGAGGACCACTGCTCTAGCAGCTGAAAGAACTGGGAAGAAAGTTCCTGCAGAATGTTGTCTTTAAACCTCAGAAAACAGAGATTTTAAAGGGTGAGGTTGATCTTGGTTTCTGATTTTGGATTGAAATGGTCACAGAATTTAATACTTTTGCATGTCTCAGTCCCAAACTGCTACATTTTTGCAAACTAAGGAAATCCTATAAATTCAATTCAATAAGCATTTATCAAATGGACTAATTGCTGACCAGTTATTACATCAGTACACACTTTTATTTAGAGGTAGTTAGGTGATTTAGTGGATACATCACTGGGCCTGGAGTTCAAATCCAACCTCAGACATTTACCAGCTATGTTCTCTTACCCTCTGTTTTCCTCAGTTTCCTCAACTATAACCTGGGGATAATAATAACAATAGCAATGAGAGTGATAATAATACCTCTAAGTATAGGGTTAAATGATATAATCTGTATAAAACACATAGAATAGTACCTGGAATACTGTAGGTATTTAATAAATAACTTCTTTCCTTTCTTCCTTACACTGCCCATGGGATAGGTAGATGTAATATATTGAGGTTTTGAAAATAGAGTGACATTTTTCTGGAAAGGATTTTACTCTAGGTTTTCTGAATTCTTGACTATATCAGGGGCTTTTAAACTGTTTTCAGGTTATCTTCCTTTCTGTGATATTGGACTTAGGTGGAAGGCTACTAAGCTTCTCAAACTTGTATTTGTTTGAAATCAATCTTAGAGGAAGGAAACAGACTAAGAGCAGGGGGCAAAGGGACTGTCATAGAATTCTATTTAAATAGTAGAGGCCTCATCCCTATCCAGCTCCATCTTTCCCCTCTCAATTAATGATTTCTTCAGCTTCCTTCCTTTCTGCTTAGTCTTCTCCCATCTTTCCCCAGGCCAAATTTGAACTTATCATGTCAGAAGCTTCCTATCTGCGAAGTCTTCATGTGGCTGTAGACCATTTCCAGCTCTCATCACCACTCCGGAATACAATGTCTAACCAGGACCACCACTGGCTCTTCTCTCGTCTACAAGACGTGCGGGATGTCAGCACCATGTGAGATTTCTCTCCTCCAGAATCACCTCCTGTTATTTATTATGCATGGATGATATGCAAAAATTAATATTCTTCTCTGTTAGCAAGGCTTTCTCTATCCTGACCATAGTAAGAATATGAGGATTCAATAAGAGATTGCATTTCTATAGCACTTTCAGGTTTACAAAGGAAGCACAATTATTCTTACCCATATTTTACAGATGAGGAAACTGAATTAAATTACTTCCCCAGCATCATATTACTAGTAAGTGGTAGAGGCAGCATTTGAACCGAGATATCTTTTCCCAATATTCCATATTATTCCTCAAAGATCAGGATGTTTCCAGAAATAGATTGAGTGGAAAGCAGAAATACAAGGTAAGTTAAATACCTCCAAGAGATCTTAGGGGTTCTAAGAGAGAGAATTAAGTACCTGGAAGAGAGAATTCAGCTTAAGAAATAATATGATTGTAGGAATTATTCTGACTAATTTATTCAGAGCCAAATTTCTCACAACATCTTGGGGTGGGGGGAACCACAGGTTTCTCTCGGACCTAGAAGAGAACTTCGAGCATGACATCTTTACCTTCCATGTTTGTGATGTGGTCCTGACGCATGCACCTGCCTTCCGGCGTGTCTACCTACCTTATGTCACCAACCAGACTTATCAGGAACGCACTTTTCAACGCCTTCTGTGAGACCACTTTCTCTCCCTTATTTTGTCATACTTCCTCCTCAAAACCCTATTGAACCTCCTAATCTCCAAATTATACCTACTTCTGATTAGTATACTTTGTAGTTACTGTGAGACTTTCAGCTTACAGAAGTTTCTAGGAACTCCAAAATGTGCATGTCTATGCCCCTACATTCCTTCAGTTCCTTCAGACAAAATCCATACCCCCACTCCCATAATCCTCATTTTTTTGAATATACCCTTTCTGTTTCTTCTTCTACCTCAATTTCTGTGTTAATGACAGGAGCAGCAACAGTAATTTCCGGGAAGTCCTGGATAAGCTAGAAAGTGACCCTATCTGCCAGCGCCTTTCCCTAAAGTCCTTTCTCATACTGCCTTTCCAGCGTATCACCCGCCTCAAACTGCTGCTCCAGGTAATTTGGGTTTCCTCTTCCCTCCTGATTTTTTTAATCCTGAAGATCCAACCTCAAATATTTAGTCTCCTTATTGAGCCTCTCTTAATATACCAGTCACTAATTTCAAACCACTCGACTCTGAGAGTGAAGTAAATCATCTCCTATTTGCCTAATGTCATATTTGTGCCCCATCTTGTCCTTTCCCAACCCTTGACTCTCTTCCCAGACTCTCCTTCCTATTTCCTTTGCCATTTTATATGCCCTTCCTCTACATCTCTGCTTTGAACTATGGGGTTCCTTTGCCACAGAATATTCTTAAGAGGACACAGCCTGGCTCCCCAGAAGAAGCAGAGGCCACAAAATCACACCATGCCGTGGAAGAGGTGAGTAGTCCCTTACTTTGTATTTTTCTCTTTTCCACTAATCTAGTAATCTTAATAACTGGTGAAGAATGAGAAGCTAATAGCCCTTAAATTCAATCTGCCTCTTGGCTTACAAAGGAAACTGGGCATTTGCTCTTACATCTCTTCTTCATCCTAGTCTAGTGTCATGATTCCAAAGGTACTGGGATGTATGTATTTTTTTATAATAGCTTTTATTTTCAAAATACACACAAAGTTAATTTTCAACATTTACTCTTCCAAAAATTTGTGTTCCAAATTTTTCTCCCTTCCTCCCACCTCTTCCCTCCCCTAGATAGCAAGTAATCTAATATAGGTTAAATATATGCAATTCTTCTAAACATATTTCCACATTTATCATGCTGCACAAGAAAAATCAGATCAAAAGGCAAAAAATGAAAAAGCAAAACACAAGCAAGTAAATAACAAAGCAAAGGTGAAAATATTATGTTGTGATATATTCAGTCCCCTAGTTTTTTCTCTGGGTGCAGATGGCTTTCTCCTTCATAAATCTATTGGAATTGGCCTGAATCATCTCATTGCTAAAAAGAGCTAAATCCAACACAGTTGATCATCACATAATCTTGTTGTTACTGTGTATAATGTCCTCTTGATGCTACTCACTTCATTTAGTTATCAGTTCATGTAAGTCTTTCCAAACCTTTCTGAAATCATCCTGCTGATTGTTTCTTCTAGAACAATGATATTCCTTTACATTCATATATCATAACTTAGCCATATCACTCAGTTTCTAGTTCCTTGCCACTACAAAAAGGGCTGCAACAAACATTTTTGCACATGTGCGTCCTGTGTCCTTTTCCCTTTTTTATTATAACTCTTTGGAATACAGATCCAGTAATGAAACTGCTGGACCAAAGGATATACATAGTTTGATGGCATAGTTCCAAATTGTTCTCCAGAATGGTTGGAGATGAGTGTCCTTGTGAAAGACAGTCTGGTTCTCTTTGCCTTACATTCATCCATCATTCTCTTATTCCATGAAGCCTCATTTTCTCACATAATTGTGTGTGTGTGTGTGTGTGATTCTATTTCTATCTTTCTCTCTTTCTCTCTCTCTTTCTGTCTCTTAGTCTTACTCTTACACAGATACACACACACACACACACACACACACACACACACACACACACACTTTATCATCCTCAAATTCTCCCTATTCAATAGGCAAGATGAAATAAAAGTATCTCTACTGAAAAATATCCTGTGTCATGGGAATGTGTTCTTTCCTCTAGTCATCATTTCCTGCTATTTTAGAGAATGACTTAATTTCAGTTTTTTAATGAGAAGCAAGGATGTTGTATTTCTCCAGATTCTGGAACAAAGAATTTTCTTAGCAACAAGGGCAAAGGCCAAAGCCTATCTAATAATTCTTCCTATTTCCCTATTTTTTCCCAACATTCTAGCTCATCCGAGACTGCAATAATAATGTCCAGAGGATGCGACGGACAGAAGAACTGATTTACCTAAGTCAGAAGATTGAGTTTGAGTGCAAAGTGAGCCTTTCCAATCTCCCACTGTCCCCTCCAGCTCCCAACCTCTAAACCTGATCCTCAATCTCTTTTTGGCTCTATGGATCCTAAGTGACTTTCTGACTACTGTTCTACTGGCCTTTGGCTTTTGGCTTTCACCTATACTAATGCTTTAACCTTCATCTTTTAATATTTTTATCTTTCCACAACTTGATATCCTTCCATAACTGTCCTGTCCTCTTAGAATCCTGTTTAACCACCAGTGTGTGCCAAAAAACCAAAAGTAGCTTCTGTTCATGAACCTTACCTAAGACACATAACTCAATTCAGGGCATACTTCCTCCCCTTCATCTCCCATCTTCCTTGCTTTAGCATCATACATATAGTGTAGTAGTTGCTAGTGAGGAAGACCTGAGTTCAGATCCTGGCTAATAATTACTAGCTCTGTGACTCTGGGTAAGTCACTTAACTTCTGTAAACTTTGCTTATCTGTAAAATGAAGATAATAATAGGGCCTGTCTCACAGGGTTATGAGAACCAGATAAAAATATAGTACATGTTCTGCAAATCTTAAAGTGTTATATAAATGCTAGTTATTATTATTATTATTACTATTAGCAGTACTATTAGTACTATTTGCATATTACTATGCAAAATACCATTATATTTTAGAAATCTCCTATACCCAGAACAGATAATTCTTTGTACCCTAATCCTAACCTCCCAACCCTAACACTCTTTACCTCTATAATTCTTGCCTCCAATTTCTAAATTTAATTTCTGCTCTTCTCCAGACTTTGTTGCCAGATCCTTAATTACAGCACAACTAGTTTTCAGCACAGTTTTCAATGAATGCCCTTTTGGAAACTGCTCATTTGTAATCCTTCAATTCCTAATAATAAATAGAACCCTATTTTTCTTACTCAAATCTCTAATTTCTTCTTTGACAAGAGTTAATAGAATGAGATATGTAGTTAAGTTCTTTCTACCTTTCCCCCCAATCCCAAACGTGAAAACTTTCTGTCATTAATATCAAAAACTAAAACAAGAACTAAAAGCTGAATTCAGTGCTCTATTTGAGGGAGGGGTGATTTTTAAAAAAAAAAAAGGTCATAAGAAAGACGCTAGGTGTGCATAAATAGAGAATAGAAATAGCATGGCCATTTTGGATAAGTATAGAGGAAAGAAGAAAGAATAGAAGAATATGGTTGTGGTCCTATCGATAACAAGGCCCTTTCTCTCTACTTCTGCATAGATTTTCCCATTGATCTCACAGTCACGATGGTTGGTGAAGAGTGGGGAGCTAACGGTTCTTGAGTCCACTGTGTCACCAGGGCTACGGAGAAAACTGGCCACTCGACCTGTCCACTTGCATCTCTTCAATGACTGCCTGTTGTTATCACGGCCTAGAGAGTCAGTAATGGAGTAGGAAGATAGGGAGGAAAACTGGGTGGGAGAATAGAATTGATAGCTGTAGTTGGTCTGAGGATGGGTGGAGGTGAAAGGATGGTATATATTCCAGGAGGGATCTTTTTCACTGACCTATTGGTAACTCATGGTGTTGTTGGGAAGGCCTTGTCATAAAAGAGAGAGGAGATCCAGGGATCAAATAAGGTTCTGTGATGAGTCAGAATTTAAAGTTAAAGTTCAATAATTAAAACAGAACTCAGAATAATGATTCAAATAGTTCCATCTTTTGATGGTTCTAGGTACAAAGCTCAGTGATTTACTGCCCAAGATTGGAATAGGGGTCCACTGCAATTAGCAACATTTTGGGTCAACCTTAATCTGAAAAGTCTTGAAGCTGCATTAGTTCTAGAATATTAAGGTTCTATGATTCTATGTGATAGAGTGAGGGTAACCCAGGGGACTGGCTTAGTCCACTGCAAATTTGTATTACCTAATCTCAGCTGGTCCCAATGATGGCAAGGAAATCCTGCTACAATTCCCTAATCAAGTCACTCTCCTACCTACCTCAAAGACTTTTAAAAACTATTTCACCCATCTTCAAATTTTCCCTAATTCCTCCTCCCTACTGTGTGTGCTCTCAGTTTAGAATGTTGCCTTATTATATTATTATATTATTTCATTGAAGAAACAGACTATTCACAGAGAGCTCCCTCTTCTCCACTGTTGTTCATCTCACATTTAGTTACCTTATACCACTTACTCTTTTTCAAAATGAGATCTCATCTTCTTGGGAATCAGAGTTGATTCAGAGCTTATAAATATAGCCCACACCTAACTTTTAGGGTCATTGGCTTATGGAGTATGATCCTCTGGAAAAACTCCAGACCAAATAAATCCCGACTCAGATTCCTAGCCAGGAATTTGTTTAGTCAAATGACTGCCATTCTGTGACTCATACAAGAATTGGCAGGTTGGGAAAGCTTTGCAGGAGAGAGGTTGAGAATTGTAAATGAGAAAGAATGAAGTCTATGGAATGAAATTAACACCCTTTATTTCTCTATAGGGGCAACCGCTTCCTGGTATTTGACCATGCCCCTTTTTCATCTGTACGGGGAGAGAAGTGTGAAATGAAGCTTCATGGACCACACAAGAATTTCTTCCGCCTCTTTCTCCGGCAGAACACACAGGGCACCCAGGCTGAATTCCTCTTTTGCACAGAGACTCAGTGAGATGGAGATTAGTTACTGGGAAATCATGAAAGAGGGCATTCGTAGGAAGTGCTGATATCAGCATAAGCTGACTGAAGGAGAATTCACAAAGCTGCTTAGATCATATCATATCAATCTTCCTATACTTATTGTGTGTTTATATATATATATATATATATATATATACATATATATATATGTATGTATGTATATGCACATATATAATTCAATCATTATTTTTATAGCAGAGTAATATTTAGTATTTTTCAATTAGAAAACACTAAATTTTTATGCTGCAAAAAGTTCTACTGTGAATTTTTTAATTTTAATTTCTACAGAACCATATTTTTGACCTCCTAAAAGTATAAGTAAAAAGTTAAATCTCTAGGTCAAAAGCTATGGCATTTCACTTGCCTTCATTACATAATCTTAACAAAGTGGATTTCTAGCATGGTTGAACCAGTTCTGTTCCACCAGTAGTACAGTAATATGCCTGGTTTTTTTAACAACCTCTACAACATTGACTGCTACTTTTTTATGTCAGCTTTACCAGTTTTCTGAATGTGAAGTGAAAGTTAAAAAATTGTTTTGTGTGAATTTCTCTTAATAATGTGGAGCAGTCTTTCATGTGGTTGTTAAAATTCTTTGATTATTCTTTTGATAACTTTTTATTTTTGGCCCTTTTATCTATTGTGGAATAACTTTACTTTCTGGATGTTCATATATGTTATGTACTCTAATTTCCCTTTGGTCAGTGTGGGCTTTCAAGATGGAAATATTACTATATTTTATTTATGTTGAGAGGAAACTTTTAGGAGTACTGGCCTTCTGAAACTAAATTATATAAACGAGTAATCCAAAGAAAATGCTTCTCTTTTGTTTAGTGATTTTTTTTTGCCAGAGTCCTTTCGGAATATTAATACAGTCAACTATCGATTAGCTACAATATTAGAAACAGTAGCATGAATAATCCAGAAAGTGCCAGTTAATCTTCCTAAATATTCTTGGAATGGATTGTAACTATTCTGAAAGTATCTTTTTGATGCTTTTCTCAAAGTCAAATCTTCTGTTTAGATAATAAGTTTGCATTCCCAAGCATATATCAATTCAGCTACAAAAGAAACTATCCATAAGTCTACAGAGGGGTAGGCAAACAGCATTATCATTTTTTTTTAATTAACAAATATTCATTGAATAACTGTTGTGTATTGGGCACTTCAAGGAATACAATGATAAATATGGCATTATCTCCTAAATCAAGACGGGCATAAAAATAACTCTAGGATGCACTACAGAGGAGGAAGACAAATTTTATCCAGTTGGATTTCAAAGAAGCTTTTTAGAATGAGATAGTGTCTAAAGGCCTTAATAGGTAGACTTTTGACAGCAGAAATGGAGGGGGTCAAACATTCCAAATGGATGCCAGAATTTGAGTAAAATCATAGAGGTACAATATTAGAAATGTATTCAAGCATCAGAAAATATTCTAAGTGAGCAGGAGCACAGATATATTTAAGGGAATAATGAGTGATAAGGCTGGAAATTATGTAATCAACAAAGTTTATAGCTCATGTATGTATAATGGAAAGTTTAACTATATTCCCACATTTTCAAATACAGCTACTCAAATCAGAGAGAACAATCACAAAGGAAGATGAGAAGGAAACAAGTTGAACTGTTAGAAACTGACAAATAACATAGTTCAAGTACTTGGCTGACTTTTAATGAAGCAGAGTTCCAGAAGACATTTATATATCCTATACCTTGTAACTAGATAGTCTTCACATCCTCCCAGTGCCCCTTTATGTGCTTATCCCTACTGTTCTTCTTCATCCTTAACCCTCTCATGTTCAAGATGGAATTGTAACCCAGCTTTCTTTTTCTAGGAGTGAAAAGCTTCGCTGGATTTCAGCATTGGCTCCTCCAAGAGAGGAATTGGACCTCTTGGAATGTCATGGTAAGAATAAGAGGGCTGGCAAAAACTGGACAGAAATAGAGAGAGGAAGAAAGAAAAAAGAGGGAACTATCAGTCAGGTATAAGATAAACCCTGATTGTACCAGAAGAGACCAGAGCATTGGAGCAGGAGAGAGATCCAACATCCTGGAGGCTCAGAAAGGACTGGTAACAGTCGTTAAGAGACGGGAAAAGTCTGTGATTCCAAATATTCTCAGATATACAGCCCATTGAAGAGAAAGTAAAGAGAAAACTGAATCTGAGGCATGGCTATGAGTTTTGTCCTCCTCCCTGTTTAGCACATTTCTTTATGGGGGAAGGAAGGGGGAATGCTGCTGGTAGTTGGACAGTGACTCAGGGAAGCAGCTTCAGGAAGAAGGCTCCACTATCTGTGGTCATGTCTCTGTCACAATCACCTTCTTTGCCTCCTCCACACTTTTCCTGTTCTATAGATTCCCCACAGGTTCAGTGTCTACGTTCTTATAAACCTCGAGAGAATGATGAGTTGGCCCTAGAGAAAGCAGATGTGGTGATGGTGATTCAGCAGAGCAGCGATGGTAAGAAGAATGGGTATGAAGGAGGAGATATGGGGCAGAGGGAGAAGGTTTTTCATGGAGGTTTACTAAAAGGTAAGCAGGTTGTAATATTCATCATGCTAATAGGCTTTTAAAAAAATGCCAGAAGACTCAGTGTCATTAAAAAATATTGTTGAATTCAGGCTGGAAGACTGGGTGGGGAGAGGTAGGATGATTCACCTTGCTGGGTGGCCTCCATTTCAAGAAATTCTGTGGTTTAGAAAAAAATTCCAGGTCTGAGACTGAGGGAGAGATTGTCCAATTATTTTTTTTCTCCCACACTCACATTGTGATCCTTTCCCTTTCTCCTACCAGGTTGGCTGGAGGGTATGAGGCTGTCAGATGGGGAAAGGGGCTGGTTCCCTTTGTCACATGTGGAGTTCATCACCAACCCTGATGTTCGAAAGAGGAACCTGTCAGAGGCACATAGAGTCAAGACTGCCAAACTACAATTGGTCGGACGCCAAAGATAACTCCTAGATAAGGGCATCTCCTTGGGCCCATGGACATAATATCTCTTCAGAAGGGAGCTGTCATCTACAGCTCTGTATCAGAACCTTCCAAAGTCTGAAAACAAGAATCAGCAAGACTGGATATAGGCTTTGAACTTTACACTCATTGCCCATTGGTGTGTGTGCAAGCATGTGTGTGTGCATGTGTATGTGTGTGTGTGTGTGTGCTCCTTTGCATGCATACACACAATAAGGATATAAGACAGAGGAATTTGGGGTGCAGCTGGGATTCTTAGAGCCATTTCTTTAAGGAAATGTAACCTATTGGGGGGATCTACACTGGAGCCTGAGCCAAAGGGCTCTACTTAACTGCAATTTATCAGTGTCTATGCTCCCAACTTGATAATTTGGAGCTAGAGTTTCAACTACTTGGTTCCAAACTCCAACACTTCTTCAGCATTCCTTTTCTTTAGGAACCAGCATTATTGGGAAGGAGATTAAGGTGCCTCTAGGGAAGTTGGATGTGGCTACGGAAATGTGAGGGTGATAGTCTCTCACTCTAATAAACTTGGCACTTTGAATTTTTTTTCCCAGACTCCTCAGCACTGAGCATTGTTCATCACTTGGCTGGACTTCAAGGAGGAATCCAGGCTCAGCTAGCTTTGGGTCCATGAAGAGCTGTATGTAGGTAGTGGGTGTAGATTGTTGTGGCAGCTGTTGGTTCTTGCCTTGCTGCCACTCCCCCAGGGATTTGGGGTGAATCTCTCTTAGCTATGGCCTCAGGAATGTAGTTATTTCTTGATTCCATGCCTCTTCCGGTAATGAATTAACAATACACCGGTCCTTCTTCTTGAACATACCGGTAACTTAAGATGGAGGGGGTTTTGTTGTAGTATAACAGAATTTCTCATTGGGATAGGAATTCAATGATCCTTCAATTCACTCTTCCATGGAAGAAAAATTATCTTTCTAGGGTGAATGAATCAAAAATATTTAAGTACCGATTACATGCTGAACACTGTGTGCATAGCTAGTGATACAGATATAAAAATGAGAGTCCCTACTCTCATTGAGCTTACACTTTCATGGGGTGAGATTCATAACACAGTAGCCAGTGAAGGAAGTGATGGTGAGAGGAACAGTAGTGCAATTTATTGACTTGTCCTTTCCAGAGGCAATCGCAGTGTTAATTTGATTACTGTTCTTGGAGCAAGTAGTGGTAAAAAGGGTGAGGGTAGTAAAGAAGGTATCATATAGTTGTAAATTGCTGAGTTAAAGATGGCCCAAATGAAAATGAAGACATATGTCCTCAAAATGTGTCTAGAATTGAGTGACTTAGCTCCTCTCAGTTATGATTTCTAATCATCTGTTTGGAGGGTGGAACAGCAATAGTAGCAGTAAATAAAATGTCTTCACAAGAAGCCATCCAGCTTCTTGAAGACCTTGAATGACAGTAAATACCATTTATTAAAATAGGCTATTTGATAGGATGCACAGATTTCTGTTTGAGATTTTAGCAAACATGTTCTGTATTCACCTAATCAATAATATTTATTACTTTATACACATTATGCAAACATTTCTCTAATATTTCCACCTGGACATAAAGAGAATATTGTATCAAAAGGAAGTCTGGCTTCAGTCTTGTGTGACCTCAAAAAATTATTTAATGTCTTTGGGCCTCAGTTCCTCAAGATAAAGGAAACATGTTGATTTAGTAGGAAGAATGAGATACTGCAGGAAATGTAGACAGAAGAGGTAGGAGGATTCATTGGAAATATCTGCACCAGGGAGGGATTGGGGAACTAAATGAGTGCAATGGAAGTCTTGATTGTATAAGTATTTCTTCAGTAGGTCAAGAGGAAGCTGCATTTAATCATGTTATTTAGGAGAGGGAGGGGGAATAAAACTTATTCTTCATCACAGATCAAGAAAATTGGAAAGGAATCAAAGATCATAAAGCTCAAACCTCTCATTTTTCAAATATCAAAACAGAGGCCTGGGAAAGTTCACTGACTTCATCATATAGATAGTAAGCAAAAGATGCAGGATATAAACCCAGCCCCTCTGACTCCAGATTCCATGCTACTATTTCCACTGTACCCAGTTGTCTCCCTGTCAGACTGGCTATTCCTGGTGATTAGAATGTAGAGAGATGGGTGATTGCAAGCAGAATTCCATTTCCCTCTAGGGGAGAGGTAGTGGGAATTCCCTAGAATTGCAATATAGGAGTTCCTCCCATTTTACCTTTGTTGTTATATGTACATGGCCAGGTGAGAGATGGAATGAGGAGGGGTCAGTTCTTGAATGCCAAGGGTCATGCCTTATATTGTCCTAAAGTGCACACATGATGGGAAGAATAAAAATAAACAAAGTTCAGCTCTTAGCTGCCTACAAGAATTCCATTAGCCAAACTTACTCCTAACTCTGTTTTTAAATAACAGAGTACAAGACGTGACAGCAATAAAATGTAGACTGAACAATATAGAAGGTCTCTTCTACTTCTATCTCTATGATTCTATGGTCCATTGTAGCTTGGACTTGACAAATGAAGGGTCCCAATCTTCTCAACCTGTCCTGAAGACAGGACTCCATCTCCTCCAGCAGTTTCTTTGCCCTTCTTTGGACATACTGTAGCTGTGTTATGACCTTCATTAGGAATGGTGACCAGAGCCAAGTTTCCAGGATAAATGGCATTGTTTCAGGATAGGGATGGGCTCTGGATCTGATTTTATTGATATTCCTGAGGAGGGAATTCCCTGTACTACTGCAGATTGGCACCTTTTTTGTAATTTACTATCCCAGTTGCCTAGGTTTTCTGAAAGTTTAAGTAATTAAATTTAAGTAACTTTGCAATAAATACATCAGAGCCAAGACCTGAACCTTGGTCATGGTTTTAAGGCTAATTCTCTATCCACTATGACATACTGCCTCTTGATTTTTACTTTCTGGCATTATTTTCAACATCCTTATTAATGATAGTTTGGGAAACTATAGTACTATGGAAACTTGGCTGACTTAGTTTACCTGTAGGCTTCAGTTCTTTAATTATAAAGCCAGAGGTTAAAATAATGGGTTCCTAAGATTCCTTCTAACTCTAAAACTAGAATTCTATGATCTTGTTACTATGACTTGAAATATCATGTTCCATCTACAAACCATATTTTATAGTTAGACCCAGAGCCTGAATCTTTTTTTCAGAAATGAAGAATTTTTTTAGAAGTCAAAAGAATGCCACTTTCCCAAAATTAATATGTGCCTTTATAACAAAATCTTATAATTGCAATAATATGGACAATCTTGAATTTTCCTTTAAAAAGAGACTAGCTTAGAGATAAAAGAGAGAGATAGGGAAAGAGAAAGATAAAGAGAGGTGAAGAGAGACCCATCTTAACATTTATGAGCTAAACTTCCTAATATCCTCCAAAGAATAGAGATTTAAAATAACAATTCCTGCTAAACAGACTGGCAAAGAATCCCCCTCACCTGTGCATGTCTTCCACTGCTTCTCAATTTTTTTTCTTTTAACAAATTTGATGAGAAACCTCATTAAATTATTCATCAGACAGGCAATCATTTCAGAATCTCTGTATTAGAAGGAACCTCAGAGATCACCTAGTCCTAGAGCAACTGATTTCTGAATAAGGATTGCCATGACAAGTGCGTGATCTATCAGCCTTTACTTGGAGAGGTTGAGGTAGGAAAAATTCTCTGCTAAGGCAGCCCATTCTCTTTAGGATAGCTCTAAGTGCTAGGAAATTTCTCTTGATAGCAAGGCTAAATTTCTCTGCAACTTCCATCTATTGCTCTTCATTCTGCCAACTAGAAACAAAACAGAAAAAATGTAATAGTTGTTATAGAATCTTGAGCTGCTTTGACACCAAACAGTCACCTAGAAAGGGACATGAATTCTTGTCTTGACTTAGTCACTAATTCATTGTGTGATCCTTGGTCATAGTATCATGGCATCATAGATGTAAATCTATGATGACCAAATCAACTTAATCTCTGGGTCTATTTCCTCATATGCAAAATGAAAGGTTAGATTAGATCAGGAGGTTCTTAATCTTTTTTGTATCATGGATCCTTTCTTAGAATAATACCTTAAATAAAACAAAATGGTACATTTCAGGGAGCAGTCAGTATAAGTAAAGATGTGATATTTGGGGATTTTTTAATTGTTTCTTTCTCCCATCCAAGATCACTCTGGATGCACTCTGGAGTCTACCTTAAGAGTTCTTGGTGGTTCATGAAAGTCAGTTATAGAAGTACTACTTTGAACAATCTTTATATCATGATCTTGAACCCTTTTACCATTTTTGCCATCCTACTTCAGAAGCATCCCAGATTTTCAATCTCTTTTCTCAAAGGTGGAACCCAGAACTGAGCATAATATTTACACATATAATCTGACCAGGGCAAAAGATAGAGGAACAGTCATCCTCATAGTTCTGGATACCATCTCTTTATTAATGCATCATTAAAATTATATTAACTTTTTTTACTATCATTCTCAGATGAACAGTTCTCTACTCTTCAATCTTGTATTCATGAAGTAAATCTTTGAACCCAAATATAAAACTTTACATTCCTATTAAATTGAACCTTATTCTTTTGGGGCTAGTGTTGGATCTTAATAATGTCATTAAACTTCTTAGTGAATACACACACACACACACACACACACACACACACACACACACACACACACATATATTGCATAAGAGTGGAATGAAAGACTTTACTAAAATTATTCAACTGTTTGGTCAGTCTATTACCCGTCAAAAAGGGAAATAAGATTAGTTTAGCATGCCTGGTTCTTGAAGCCAAGCTGGCTTTTTAGACTTATGATTTCCATTTCAAAATATTAACTAAATATCCTTTTAAATAATATATTCTAGAATTTTTCCAGATAACAAAACCAAGGTCATGGGCCTACTATTTTAGCAGTTCTATTCTTTTTTTTTTTTTTTAGATATATCTGATTTTCCCATCTAGTGGTGCCTTTTTTGCTCCCCACAATATTTCAAAATTTCCGACAACAGTTAAGCAATCATATCTGCCAGTCTTCAAAAATCATGTACTTCAGTTGATCCTTAAGACAAGAAAGATACCTTCATCATTCTCCTTGTCAGAAAAAAAATCCCACCCCCCAAATAAGAGCTAGGTGGCTCAATCAAAGTTTAGAATGTGCTCATTCAATTAGACTAGTCTTGCCATTATGCTTTCTAAGGCTTCCTGCCTGCTGAATTTTGGACAAGAACTGATCTTTTTGCTCCTTTTCTTCCTACTTGATTATCCAATCAGGTAAATTTAGAGGATGCTATCTCTCTACCTGCCAAACTTATTACAAGTTTTTTAGTAAGTGAAGAAGAGCTATGAATAAATTCCATTACATTCTCATTGCTTTCTCTGTGGGTTAAGAGGTTTTAACACAACAATTGGTTTAGGAATTCAATTGAACAAACTTTTTTTTTAATGTCTACTCCGAGCAAAGCAGTTGTTTGGGCACAGGGAATATAAAATTTGGAAATACCATGCTCTCTAACCTCAAAGAGTTTAGAAACTGGTAGAGCAATAGCACAGATAACTTTTATTTTGAATTGCTCAGTGTGAAGAGAAGGGCAAATTTGGAATAGGAATCATTTCTATCCAAGGGGATCAGAAAAGTCACTAGCCTTGGGATTTGGAGGTAGGGAATTATTCCAATATGCAGAAATGTGAAGAGAATCTGGTGCAATCCAGGGAGATCGTAGACCTAAAGTAGAGGCAGGGGAGAGCAAAATGTAACAGGGAAATGACTAGTCAAGATAAGTAGAATGAAGTATATTTGGAAAGATAGAGTAGAGCCAGATTCTTGAAGGCCATAAATACTAAATTTAGTTGTTGATGATGGTGAAATGGGGAATCACTGACAGTTTTTGATCAGAGGAAGAATATAATAAGATCCGTGCTTCAGAAAGATTACTTTGGAAATATATGAAAGGTAGTTTTTAGAGAAGGAAGAGGCTAGGGTGAGTGAGATGACATAGTATTACAGTAGAGAAAGGAAGAACTATGGGAAAGTAATTTAGGGTTGTGGATATATAAATGAAGATTGGGGACAATTGAATTGAAATTTTAGAAAAGAGAATTAACAGAGCATGGCAATTAAATAAATGTGTGAGGGGAAGAAATGAGGTATAGAGGGCTCTAAGGTTTCATACTTACTAGTTCTAACAGAAATAAGGAAGGAACAAGGAGAGGAAATGATGAGTTCAGTTCTGGATATGCTGATACTAAGTGCTGATATCTAGTGAGTAATTAGAAATATAAGAAGAAATTTCCAAGGAATATTAGAGGATGTAGAGATATGTAGTTATCATGGAGCTAATGACCATGGTAGTCAAGTCATGATGAGTCAAGGGAAAGAGTAAAGAGAGGGAGAAAAGTCTTCTTTACTAACAGGCTCTTATGGGTTAGAAATAATTATTTCCTAAAAATATATACCTACAAACAAGCAAAATCTATGTATTTTTACAGTACTTTTGGTTTTGTAGTTAGATTGTTCAAAGACTAAAATCCAATATGGACAATTTAGGGCATTTTTCTTTAAGTCTACTCAAAATATACTAAAAATTTGTAAAATTAGTTTGCACATTGAAATTAATTTACTATTTGTGCCAACTCAGCCTCATAGGGCATATAGGTTTATTACTTTCATATTGTATATACATACATAGGCATACACATATCCCATCAATTTAGCTATTCACTTTGTGTCAATTACAGGTTGAGAGATGTCATTCTGAAATTCCTTTTTGCATCATTCCTAATGATATTTTTGAAGTTTCTTTTTTTTATTAATTTTTATAATTATAACATTTTCTTTGACAGTACATATGCATAGATAATTTTTTTTTACAACATTATCCCTTGTACTCCCTTCTGTTCTGAATTTTTCCCCTCCTTCCCTCCACCCCTTCCCCTAGATGTCAGGCATTCCCATACATATTAAATATCTTATAGTATATCCTAGCTACAATATATATGTGCAGAACCGAATTTGGTTATGGTTGCTGTTGCAAAGGAAGGATTGTATTCGGAAGGTAAAAATAATCTGGGAAGAAAAACAAAACAAAACAAAACAAAAACAAAAACAAAACAAAACAAAACAAACAAACAAACAAAAAACAATGCTCAGTTTACACTCATTTCCTAGTGTTCCTTTTCTGGATGTAGCTGATTCTGTCCATCATTGATCAATTGGAATTGGATTAGCTCTTCTCTATGTTGAAAATATCCACTTCCATCAGAATACATCCTCATACAGTATCATTGTTGAAGTGTATAATGATCCCCTAGTTCTGCTCGTTTCACTCAGCATCAGTTGATGTAAGTTTCTCCAAGCCTCTCTGTATTCCTCCTGTTTGTCATTTCTTACAGAACAATACTATTCCATAACATTCATATACCATAATTTACCCAACCATTCTCCAATCAATGGACATCCATTCATCTTCCAGTTTCTAGCCAGTATGAAAAGGGCTGCCACAAACATTTTGGCACATACAGGTCCCTTTCCCTTCTTTAGTATTTCCTTGGGATATAAGCCCAGTAGTAGCACTGCTGGGTCAAAGGGTATGCACATTTTGATAACTTTTGGGGCATAATTCCAGATTGCTCTCCAGAATGGTTGGATTCTTTCACAACTCCACCAACAATGCATCAGTGTCCCAGTTTTCCCACAGCCCCTCCAACATTCATCGTTATTTGTTCCTGTCATCTTAGCCAATCTGACAGGTGTAGAGTGGTATCTCAGAGTTGTCTTAATTTGCATTTCTCTGATCAATGGTGATTTGGAACACTCTTTCATATGAGTAGAAGTAGTTTTAATTTCATCATCTGAAAATTGTCTGTTCATATCCTTTGACCACTTATCAATTGGAGAATGGCTTGATTTCTTATAAATTAAAGTCAATTCTCTGTATATTTTGGAGATGAGGCCTTTATCAGAACCTTTAACTGTAAAAATGTTTTCCCAATTTGTTACTTCTCTTCTAATCTTGTTTGCATTAGTTTTGTTTGTGCAGAAACTTTTAAATTTGGTGTAATCAAAATTTCCTATTTTGTGATCAATAATAGTCTCTAGTTCTCCCTTGGACACAAACTCCTTCCTCCTCCACAAGTCCAAGAGATAAACCATCCCATGTTCCTCCAATTTATTTATGATTTCATTCTTTATGCCTAAATCTTGGACCCATTTTGATCTTAGTATGTGGTGTTAAATGTGGGTCCATACCTAGTTTCTGCCATACTAATTTCCACTTTTCCCAGCAGTTTTTGTCAAATAATGAATTCTTATCCCAAAAGTTGGGATCTTTGGGTTTGTCAAATACTAGATTGCTATTTTTATTCACTATCTTGCCCTGTGAACCTAACCTATGCCACTGATCAACTAGTTTATTTCTTAGCCAATACCAAATGGTTTTGGTGACTGTTGCTTTATAATATAGTTCTAGATCAGGTATAGCTAGGCCACCTTCATTTAATTTTTTTTTTCATTACTTCCCTTGAAATTCTCGACCTTTTGTTGTTCCATATGAATTCTGTTGTTATTTTTTCTAGGTTATTTAAATAGTTTCTTGGAAGTCTGATTGGTATAGCACTAAATAAATAGATTAGTTTAGGGAGTATTGTCATCTTAATTATATTCACTCGGCCTATCCAAGAGCACTCAATGCCTTTCCAATTATTTAAATCTGATTTTATTTTTGTGGCAAGTGTTTCGTAATTTTGCTCATATAATTCCTGACTCTCCTTTGGTAGATATATTCCCAAATATTTTATACTATCGACTGTTATTTTGAATGGAATTTCTCTTTGTATCTCTTGCTGTTGGATTGTGTTGGTAATGTATAAAGATGCTGTGGATTTATTTTGTATCCTGCAACTTTGCTAAAGTTCTGAATTATTTCTAATAGCTTTTTAGCAGAGTCTTTGGGGTTCTCTAAGTATACCATCATGTCATCTGCAAAGAGTCATAGTTTGATTTCCTCATTTCCTACTCTAATTCCTTGAATCTCTTTCTCGGCTCTTATTGCCGAGGCTAGAGTTTCTAGTACTATATTGAAAAGTAATGATGATAGTGGGCAACCTTGTTTCACTCCTGATCTTACAGGGAAAGGTTCTAATTTATCTCCATTACATATAATGTTTACTGACGGTTTTAAATATATGCTCGTTATTATTTTAAGGAATAGTCCATTTATTCCTATACTCTCAAGCGTTTTTAGTAGGAATGAATGTTGGATTTTATCAAATGCTTTTTCTGCATCTATTGAGATGATCATATGGTTTTTATTAATTTGATTATTAATATGGTCAATTATACTAATAGTTTTCCTCATATTAAACCAGCCCTGCATTCCTGGTATAAATCCCACTTGGTCATAGTGTATTATCCTGGGGATGATTTTCTGAAGTCTTTTTGCTAATATCTTATTTAAGATTTTAGCATCAATATTCATTAAGGAGATTGGTCTATAGTTTTCTTTCTCAGTTTTCGATCTACCTGGTTTAGGTATTAGTACCATTTCTGTGTCATAGAAGGAATTTAGTAGGACTCCTTCAATCCCTATTTTTTTCAAATAGTTTATATAGCATTGGAATTAGTTGTTCTTTAAATGTTTGGTAGAATTCACAATGAGACAGGTTCCAGTATTGATCCTTGGGGCTGAGTACCTACTCAGAAATGTTCTGGCTTTCCCTATGTTTCTTTTCTTATTGCTAAGTCATTTCCATGTTTGGGATCCATGATAGTACATTGCATAAATTTATCCCAAGTTTCTGAAAATCTATTTAGAATTGTAGAATTGGAAAGGACATCAGCAATGAGCAAGCCCAGCCTATATCTGAAAAGGATTCCTCATTATAATGTACTAACACCCATTTGCATGGAACAGTGTAAAGTATCCTGACTTTGGGGTCTAAGAACCAAGGTTTAAGTTCCATTTCTATTGCTTATTACCTGGATGACTTTGGACAAGCAACATAACCTCCTTGGGACTCAGTTTTCTCAACTATGTAATAAGTAACTTAAATAGATGGTCTTTGAAGTTTCATCCAGCCCTAGATTTACAAATACCTCCAATGAGGGGGAGCACCTTATCTCCAGAAGCAACACAATACCCTTTTAGACAGCTTTAATAATTAAGTGTTTCTAAATCTATTAAATCCATATGCTTCTCTTTGTCTATTTGTATACTTACTTTTTGTAAAGATTCATTGCTTAGTCAAGCCTGATTCAGCCCTTAGGAAATCACTCATGTTGCCTTTCCTCCAATAGCGTGGATTCAGCAGTCTTACCCACTATTTTAAATTTTGCTAATTTATGTGACTCTCAAATCTTTAGTTCAGAGGGTTCTTTCTAGAAATCTTACAAATGGCCAAACTGATGATACATCATGTTCTAGCACAGTAGCCATTTGTAATAGCAAATTATACCTTTTGTACAACCGACAATTTCTACCATCACTCAAGTTTCCAAATTCTAAAGCCAGGGGTGTTCAGTCCTTGTGATAATCCTGCAACAATGTTCTCACAGTTTTGGAATATCAGGTAGGCCTTTGGTATTAAGAGTAAAAAGTCATATGATTACTGTGCAAAGTACTTTACTGGACTGCATGACTCCATTAGAGAAATTAAGTACTTAAAGAGCAGTAGAGTGAATTGGAAAATATATGAAATCACTGACTTATGGCCTATTTGACAAGGTGTAAGCTAAACAGAAAAAAAAGTCTCAGGAAGGGACAAATAAATGATTTAATGCATGTTATATCTAGGGAGTGGGAGAAGGGGAAGGCAGATGGTTTCTTGTTTGGTGTAAGTTTTGCAAATTGTGTTTTTTTCCACTGTAGTTGGGGGTGGAGGGCTGATCTCTGATCCCTGTTGTTTTAAGGAGTGAGTCATAATGCTGGAAGTCAAAGCTTGGTAGGGGGAAGGGTCAAGGCCAGACATAGATGTATTCCCTGGAAGTCTGAATAAATTAAGAAATATTTCCTTGGCCTGTTAACTGGAAGATTGTAAAGAGGCAATTAACCAACAATACATCAGACAGAAGCCCGGAAATGGGGTAAGGGCCCTTCCATTTATTGCATAACATTCAGTGTGTGTGTGTGTGTGTGTGTGTGTGTGTGTGTGTGTGTGTGTGTGTGTATAGCTGCTCTAGTATGGAGTTCTTTTGTGGGTGTGTAGTCGACGAAAATCCTGGATTTCAATAAATGAACTTAAACTTTCCAGTAGGGAGTTTGAACATAGAGCTGGGCTTCTAGAACCTGGCCTTTAAAAAAAAAAAAAAATTAACTATAGCAGATGAAACCCTTAAACTACATATGAGAAACAGAAGGGGAAAAAAAAATCAGTCACATGACTGGATTGGAGTCAGGAAGACCTAAGTTCAAATTTAACCTCATAAACTAATAGAGATGTGACTAGGAAAGTTAAAACCTCTATGTGAATCAATTTGTTTTATCTATAATATGGAGATATTTTGTGTTGTTTTCAAGATAAGAGATATTTGTAAAAATACTTAGCAAAACTTATTATATTTATAACAAAATACTCTGTCCTATACTGCCTCAGGATTAGGCAAATTACATCTTCCTCCTATTCCCACATTTTCTGATACTCTTAAAAGTGTTTAGGGATATTTGGGTTCTCTGCCTGTGGTACACACTCTTTGATTGTATCCCCAATAGAGAGTAGTCTCCTATACTCTTATGCCATTAGCCATTAAGAGTTAGATACAGTGGGACCTACTTCCTTAAATGGAAAGTTACCAAATGGCTTCTTCCTCTGTCTTTCCCACTTTTTTGGTCCAGAACTGCCTATTTCACAGCCCAAACAGATTTATCTTTAAAAATTGATTTTTGAGGCTGGTTCTCTCTCAAGCTGCTTGCCTGGAATCTGTTTTGTGAGTCATGATCTCACACCAAAACTAGACAAGATAATATCAATTGATAAGATTCCCCAGCACAGACAAAGCCAAGAAATTCAATAGGAATCAGGAATTTCTAGGTCTATACTTACCACTTATTTATTTGTTGATGTAGTCATTCATTTATGCAGCAATCATTTTATTGAGTAATTACAATGTTCTTGCCCCCAATCTAATTTTTCAGTCTTGTTTCACATTATTCCCCATTACATAATCTGTATCCCAGGCAAACTGTACTTACTATTTATCAAATATGTCCATCAATCTCCCATTTTCAAGCCTTTGCATTGACTGCTCTATGTCTAGAATTAAATCCTTTCTGATCTTTGTCACTTAGAATCCCTAATTTCCTGGAAAGCCCAGCTAAAATATCACCTTTTAAAGGAAGCTTTTGCTGATCTTCCAACCTCCCTCCAATTATCTTGTATCTACTTTGGATATGATGATATACGTACATATCTCCTATGTGTGTGTGTGTGTATCTATATGCATATATGTATATGTATGTATATAGTGTGTATATATGTATAGATATGTATATATGTATGTATGTATGTATCTCTGGAAAGCATGGTCAGTGCCAAACATAGGGACTAGAAAATTGCAACTTAATGTCTCTTGATTAATTTACATTACATCTAAGATCCCTCTTAATTCTAAATCCATGACCTTATGATTCTAGACAACTTTATTTTTTGTGAGGACAGAGAGATAGAATTCCAGAACAGAGTGTCTTATTTTTCCATGGCCTCAGGTATATACATATATAAAATAGGTAAACAATTTCAGCATTTACTGATAATAAATCGTAATTTCACAATCCCACATTCAGGTAAAAGACTCCATATGGGTCATGACCCACAGTTTTAAAAGGTGGGTGCTCTATCCACTGTCCCAGATAGTTTTTGCAAAGCATTTTATAAATGCTAGCTAATATGAGGATATTCTCAATGAGAAAAATAATATTTTATTTATTTTAGTTCATTTGACTTGTATAGTACCATGAGATAACTACTATAGATGTTATCTATATTATATTGGAAAGAAGATGCATTTTGAAAAGTTTTGCAGTTAGTAGGTTCAAGGCAGGTTTCAAACTTATATTTTCCTGGTCTAGTACCCTTTCCACTATATTATCTACTGGTCTCATAAGGTATTTTTAATTTCATTAGCTTTGTTTTGGTCATGTCTAACTCATGATCCCTTTCAAGATGCTCTTGACAAGAGCCTGGAGTGGTTTGCCATCCTTCTCCAGTTCATTTTACATATGGGGAAATTAAGATGAATAGGGTTAAGTTATTAAGCTAGTGTCTGGGGTCAGATTTTAATTCAGGTCTTTCAGACTCTAAGTCTGGCATCTATCTATATTGCTCACCTAGCTGCCCATAAAGTATTTCTTTATGAATGGCTCCCTTTGCTGCCTTGGGTTGTCCCTGTGTTGCTAAGGGGTGGTACTAGGGAGGATGGTTTTAGGTATATTAAGCAGTGGGGAAATTATAGAGGAAGCATAGGTTCTTGTTTAAACATGCTTGTCAGACCAACTTCCAGATAGCCATAAATTTTTGTTTTGTTTTTAACTATACCTTCCTAGAAAATGATGGTACCAGAAAAAAAAAAAAAAAGTAAAATACACATCAACAAAAGTATTGTTAAAATTCCATGAAGGCATTACTGAGAGCACCCAGGTCATCCAATACAAGCTCTAAGATGGGTAAGATGGGGAAAGAAGGGATTGTAAAATCTAGCCAGAATGTGTAAATGTTTCAGGACCTGTTCAAGAAGCATACTGTACATAATGAAAAGGGAAAGCTTGGCCTTTGTATTAGTGTCTCAATGATTAGATAGACAGAGGTTAATTAACAGATTCTTGTGCTTCTTAGCTATAAAGCCTATTGAAAATGTTGGTGAAGAGTAAAGAAAGGGAAACGTTATGTGCATTGTTAGTAAGGAATGAGATAAAACAGTCACAGATTAGGAACATGAAAAATCAGAGTGGAAGGTACTATGGAATTAACTTGGGTGGAAATTCCATAATAAGATTAGAAAATTTTCACAAGTATGTCAACCTGAGACTGATCTAGAATACCAAATGAGATGGGGGACGTTATAAAATTAAAATAGGTATCAACTCCCTCTCTGAGCTTCTTTATATGAATAATACCTATTATGAGGAAGGCATTCTATGAGCCACTGATACAAAGATGAAATTATTCCTAAATTGTTTCAAACTGATAAATGTCTATATTTTATATTTCCAAAAAGGGATGTGGTGTGCTGATCACAGATGAGTGAAGACTAAACATAGACAAAGTACCAAGATGATTTCAAGAGAAGAAAGTGCTAAAAGAAGATGGTAGGGTCCTGAAGCCTTTCCTGCAAGTGGGAACTGAGTTAATGTTCTCAAAAAAAAAAAAAAAAAAAAAAACCCTTGCAATTCAAGCAGTCCTATTTCTATTACTTAGCCATTTCATTTCATCATTTGTAAAATGATCTTGACCAAACTATTTCTAATTCCTTCTCTATTCTCTAAATGCTTCTGTAGTCACAAAAATCAGTCACTCGATCTCTTCTCTCTCATTTACCATGTCACATCACCAAGTTCTGCATACTCTTCCATTGTATTGTCATTTGACTTTGTCTATTTCTTACCCTTTCTATTGCTGTTAAGCCAAGCCAAGTAAAACCCATTTTTATTTTACATTTTTTTCTTTCTTTTTTCCAAACAATCCCACACACAATTGGCAGAGAAATCTTTCAGAAACACTGCTTTATGTTAACATTGAGCAGTTCCCCATTACCTACAGAATAAAATCTAACCTCTCTTAGTCAACCCTTTAGCACTTAGGATAATATCATGTATTTTGCGGGTGGAATGGGGAGGTTATGTTTATGTTCCACTACTTCTGTTAGATTTTTAGACTTTTTAAGCCAGGAATGTTGTCCTATATATCTCTGTATCACTGGCAGCTATCATAATTTCAAAATATAAAATAGAATACTGATATAAAGTTACCCAATACTGAATAGTTTAAAGATTATATAATCTTTCCATCTACAAAATAGCTCTAGAGAATGAATTATCAAATAACTGTAAATCTAGCATGATCTTAATCTGGCACAGTCATCAAGGTATTCCCCAACATGATTCTATCTTCCAAACTTCTATCTTATTTCTTTCAAAAGCACCACCATACTTATTATCTCCCAGGTTCATAACCTCAGTATTTGTCTGGGATTGCTACTTGTCCATTACCCTACATTGGCCAAAAATTCTCATTTCTCTCTTCACAGTTTCTGTCATGTCTGATTTCTTGACATTTACACAATTATTACCTAATTTCAACTTCTAATTACATGTTCCTACCTAATTGCAATAGTTTTCTAATTGATCTTGCTACAAGTGTTTTTCACTCCTACACACTTCTGCCAAAATAATTTTCCTTAAGGATATTCTGATCATGTGACTCCCCTAATCAATCAACTCCAGTGTTTTTCTATTGATTCTAGCATAAAATATGGACTTTTCTGTTTAGTTTTTAAAGTCTTCTACAAGCTGACCTCAGTCTGTCTTTTCATTTCTTTGGACATTACTGTCCATTACAAAATCTGTTCTTTGCCCAAATTGGCTTCCTCTCCTCCTCACATTCCATATTTCACCTCCTATTTTCATACTAGATGTTCCACATATAATACACGGACTCCATCTTTATCTCTAGATTTTAGAATCCATCTATTCATTTATGTATCAAGTGTAATTTTCTGCCATGAAGCTTTTACTGATTCCCCAACTTTTCTTCCAAACTACCTTGAATACATACATATATTTGATATATATTATATCTATTTCTTGTTTCCCATTATAATATAAGCTTATTGTGAATAGGAATTGTTTCCTTCCTTATATTTTTATCCCTAGTAGTACATAGTGGGTGCTTAATAAATACTTGTTAACTGTTCAACTGAATGAATGTCAGAGCCCTAAAAATGTCTCCTATTATAGCCAGTGCTACCTTATCTGCCAATTCTAGCCAGAAAAAACGTGTCCATAGAGTAGGAGTCACTGACACTTATTTCAAATATGAGCATTATTAACTTAAATGTCCTTTCTCCCTTAGACATGTGGGAATAATGTCCCTTGCTTGAGAGACTTGCTTTATTTAAAATCTGACAAAACATACACATTTCTTCTGAATTATTCCTCTTCAATTTATGTAAGTTTTCCCAGAAAATGTGTGTGTTAATCTAATCTATTGCTAGTATATTCCTGTGGCAGTGTGCTACTTACCCAAATACTTTCTAATATGCTTCAATACTGACTCATTAATTTCCTCACATAAGTACATCTTTTTATTATACAATACTATCTTTTGAATAAAATAGGTTCTTTTGTAGTCTTGTTCTACTCATGAGCTCCATCAACAAAGGCTCAATGTTACTTATGGGGTTGTATTTGCTTGTTTTGCCCTTCCTTAGGCATGGGAAACAATATGAATAAGGACATGGAAAAGGGAAAAATGTTGTTAGAAGACAAAAATTAGTCCAGTTAGAAAAAATTAGAATTCAAAAGGTTCTGACCCTGAAATGCCAGGCAAAGACTTTCACATTATTGGACAAGCCATTAAAGCTTTCTGAGCAAGGGAGTTACATGAAAAAACCTAAGCATGAGAATGATTATTTTAACTATAATATGAAGGATAAAATGGAAGAGGGCTATGATAGAGGTAGGAATATCTCTTAATATTATGTTGTAACAGTTAAGACATAGTCTAAGCACTTATGCTAGACTACTGACAGAAAGAATGAGGAAGTATATGTGGGTAAAACAGATGTTGGGGAGGAGAAATAAGGGATTTTCCATTGGATGACCTCAATATTTACGTTAAAGTTAGAGGTTAAATTATCTGCTCTCGGCATATGAGTTTGTGGTTTGGATGAGATTAAAAGGAAAAGAATATGGTTTGAACCAGTCACAATTGGTATTGAAAAGGGGGATAAGTATGAAATTTTTAAAAGAAAAGAATTTGGGGCAGCTAGGTGGTGCAGTAGATAGAGCACTAGCCTTGAATTCAGGAGGACCGGAGTTCAAATCTGGTCTCAGACACTTGACACTTCCTAGCTGTGTGACCCTGGGCAAGTCACTTAACCCCAGCCTCAAAAAAAAAAAAAAAGAAAGAAAAGAAAAGAAAATAATTTGAGGGCAGTAGATAAGTATAGAGAATTCCCAGGAAACTAGAGACTTCCATAGCTGGTATGTTCTTCTCCTCCCAAGATTAATCACAAGTGCATTTAAACTTGAAATTATGAGAAAACATAAGGTCCTGGCACATCACATACTAAAGCATTGTGAATTTTACATAAAATTGAGTCTACAGAAAATAACAAAATGCTTCAGAGATCAGGGTGGATAACAGAACAAGGCTTTTCATAATAGCATGTGGTTTTGATATATATATAAGTAGCATGGTTTCTCTTAGTAAGTGGCTCTGATGAATTATCAGCAATCCAATCTCCTTATTTTCAACTGTCACTAGCCCATTTGTATTATGTTGGTCAAAACAGATAAGACCAAACTAAGCTATATACTATAATTTTCTTTTCTGATTCATAAAGCATAAGATCATGGATTTGGGTCTGGAAGAGATATTAGAGGTAATCTTGTCCAAATCTCTGATTTTATAGATGAGTTACTTGCATCGCAAAGAGGTTTTTTAACTTGCCCTAGGTCACAAAGGCTTTGCATCCAGGTCCTCTCATTTCAAATCCAACATTCTTTCTATGAAAGAACTATAGGAGAAGGTACTCTTACCACCTGTGGTAGACTTAGCCAGACACTTTGCTTCCTCAATTTAAGAACTTATTTAAAAGTCATTATTTTATTTAGATCCTAGAAATCTTGGAGTTGTAAGGGACCTAAATTCCCACCAGTACTTGACTGACAATCTTCTTTACTATATTTCTAATAATCATTTAATTAACCTGCGGACCTCAAAATGAGGAAAACCTACTACCTCTCAAGACAGCCAACTTCATTTCTGGATAACATTAATTATTATAAATCTTTTCTATGAAGAACTTTGAACATTACTTGGAAGACTATTGAAGCTTTCTGAGCAGAGGAGGATCTACATGACAAGATATATGCATGAGAATGATGGACTTTTAGTTATAGTATGATAGAGGAGAAGGAGAAGGAGAAGAATAAGAAGGAGGAGGAAGAAGAAGAAGAGGATGAAAAGGAGGAGGAGGAGGAGGAGGAAGAAGAAGAAGAGGATGAAAAGGAGGAGGAGGAAGAGGAGGAGTAGAAGAAGGAGAAGGAGGAGGAGAAAGAAGGAAAGGAGAAGAAAATATCTCTAACATGAAGGTATTTTTTGTTGAGGTTAGGTGACTATCCCTGTACAGTGACAATAAAATGTTGAATTATGGGATGTGCCACCAACATGAGGGTGCATGGGGTGATATCCCAAAATCATTTTGGTTTTAGGGAGTGGTGTCATGGGCCATCTCAAAAGAATTTGTAGGCATAGACCTCCAAATTAAGGGACAAAGATTTTATTACACTGCTAAGAGGAGGACAAAACCATAAGGGTTTTTTTTTTTTTTTTTTTAATTATAAGGATTTTAGCAGTTTAACAAGGAGAAAAACAAATTGCTTGTGGAACAGGGAGGAAAACCCCAGTAGAGGGAAGCCATTGGCTGTCAGGCAAAATTCATAGAGGTTTAAGAGACTAACCCCTGCTGGCTAACCCTAAAAGGAATTTAGAACCCTAAAAAGAGTTAGTGAGCATCTACAGCATGACCAGATCATTTTTAGGGGAAACATAAGCTCCAGGGTTTGATATAACCTGACTTTCTGATTGAATAAAATAAAGATGGAGCTTCCAGAGACCTACAGGGACTATAATCAAAAGTCCACTTGAACAAAAGGTTTCCTGAAGAACAAAAGGTCCACTTTATGGGTAGAAGATCCAGTGAGAGCCTTTCCCTCCTTGTTTCAGGCATATTATAATTCTTTCAGTGCTTCAGACGTTGTCTGCAAGTGCCTACCTGACTACCCAGGTCTCATCATCTTCACAGGATGATACAATTTAAAATACTACAGAAATGTCAGATTTTGTTAATGTTATTGTTGATATTATGTGAGATATATTTGACTAATAAGAATTATACATTGCTTCTTGGATCTGGGAGAGACACAGGTAATATATGATATATTATTTATGTATGATAATAATTTTGTGTATTTATGATGTATACATGATTATATGGCATGTAATTTATACCATTTACAATTTTCAATGTATCTAATCTTTTTTTTCTTCTTTCAAATCTCTTTTTTTTTAAATTTAATTTTAATTTTATTTTATAATTATAACTTTTTTTTGACAGTACATATGCATGGGTAATTTTTTACAACATTATCCCTTGCACTTACTTCTATTCAGATTTTTTTCCCTTCCTCCCCCAACCCCCTCCCCCAGATAGCAGGCAGTCTTATACATGTTAAATATATTACAGTATATTCTAGATACAATATATGTGTGTAGAACCAAATTTCTTGTTGCACAGGAAGAATTGGATTCAGAAGGTAAAAATAACAGTTTACACTCATTTCCCAGTGTTCCTTTTCTGGATGTAGCTGATTCTGTCCATCATTAATCAATTGGAATTGGATTAGCTCTTCTCTATGTTGAAGATATCCACTTCCATCAGCATACATCCTCGTACAGTATCATTGTTGAAGTGTATAATGATCTTCTGGTTCTGCTCGTTTCACTTAGCATCAGTTGATGTAAGTCTCTCCAAGTCTCTCTGTATTTCTCCTGTTGGTCATTTCTTACAGAACAATAATATTCCATAACATTCATATACCATAATTTACCCAACATTCTCCAATTAATGGACATCCATTCATCTTCCAGCTTCTGGCCACTATGAAAAGGGCTGCCACAAACATTTTGGCACATACATGTCCCTTTCCCTTCTTTAGTATTTCCTTGGGATATAAGCCCAGTAGTAGTATGGCTGGGTCAAAGGCTATGCACATTTTGATAAATTTTTGGGCATAATTCCAGATTGCTCTCCAGAATGGTTGGATTCTTTCACAACTCCACCAACAATGCATCAATGTCCCAGTTTTCCCACAGCCCCTCCAACATTCATTGTTATTTGTTCCTGTCATCTTAGCCAATCTGACAGGTATAGAGTGGTATGTCAGAGTTGTCTTAATTTGCATTTCTCTGATCAATGGTGATTTGGAACACTCTTTCATATGAGTGGAAGTAGTTTTAATTTCATCATCTGAAAATTGTCTGTTCATATCCTTTGACCACTTATCAATTGGAGAATGGCTTGATTTCTTATAAATTAAAGTCAATTCTCTGTATATTTTGGAGATGAGGCCTTTATCAGAACCTTTAACTGTAAAAATGTTTTCCCAATTTGTTACTTCTCTTCTAATCTTGTTTGCATTAGTTTTGTTTGTGCAGAAACTTTTTAATTTGGTGTAATCAAAATGTTCTATTTTGTGATCAACAATGCTCTCTAGTTCTCCCTTGGACACAAACTCCTTCCTCCTCCACAAGTCTGAGAGGTAAACCATCCCATGTTCTTCCAATTTATTTATGATTTCATTCTTTATGCCTAAATCTTGGACCCATTTTGATCTAATCTTAGTATGTGGTGTTAAATGTGGGTCCATGCCTAGTTTCTGCCATACTAATTTCCAGTATTCCCAGCAGTTTTTGTCAAATAATGAATTCTTATCCCAAAATTTGGGATCTTTGGGTTTGTCAAACACTAGATTGCTATTTTTATTCACTATCTTGCCCTGTGAACCTAACCTATGCCACTGATCAACTAGTCTATTTCTTAGCCAATACCAAATGGTTTTGGTGACTGTTGCTTTATAATATAGTTCTAGATCAGGTACAGCTAGACCACCTTCACTTAATTTTTTTTTTCATTACTTCCCTTGAAATTCTCGACCTTTTGTTGTTCCATATGAATTCTGTTGTTATTTTTTCTAGGTCATTTAAATAGTTTCTTGGGAGTCTGATTGTTAAAGCTCTAAATAAATAGATTAGTTTAGGGAGTATTGTCATCTTAATTATATTCACTCGGCCTATCCAAGAGCACTGAATGTCTTTCCAATTATTTAAATCTGACTTTATTTTTGTGGCAAGTGTTTTGTAATTTTGCTCATATAATTCCTGACTCTCCTTTGGTAGATATATTCCCAAATATTTTATACTATCGACTGTTATTTTGAATGGAATTTCTCTTTGTATCTCTTGCTGTTGGATTGTGTTGGTAATGTATAAAAATGCTGAGGATTTATGTGGATTTATTTTGTATCCTGCAACTTTGCTAAAATTCTGAATTATTTCTAATAGCTTTTTAGCAGAGTTTTTGGGGTTCTCTAAGTATACCATCATGTCATCTGCAAAAAGTGATAATTTGATTTCCTCATTTCCTACTCTAATTCCTTGAATCTCTTTCTCAGCTCTTATTGCCGAGGCTAGAGTTTCTAGTACTATATTGAAAAGTAATGGTGATAGTGGGCAACCTTGTTTCACTCCTGATCTTATAGGGAAATGTTCTAGTTTATCGCCATTACATATGATGTTTACTGAAGGTTTTAAATATATGCTCCTTATTATTTTAAGGAATAATCCATTTATTCCTATACTCTCAAGCGTTTTTAGTAGGAATGGATGTTGGATTTTATCAAATGCTTTTTCTGCATCTATTGAGATGATCATATGGTTTTTATTAATTTGATTATTAATATGGTCAATTATACTAATAGTTTTCCTAATATTAAACCAGCCCTGCATTCCTGGTATAAATCCCACTTGGTCATAGTGTATGATCCTGGGGATGATTTTCTGAAGTCTATTTGCTAATATCTTATTTAAGATTTTAGCATCAATATTCATTAAGAAAATTGGTCTATAGTTTTCTTTCTCAGTTTTCGCTCTACCTGGTTTAGGTATCAGTACCATGTCTGTGTCATAGAAGGAATTTGGTAGGACTCCTTCAATCCCTATTTTTTCAAATAGTTTACATAGCATTGGAGTTAGTTGTTCTTTAAATGTTTGGTAGAATTCACCTGTAAATCCATGTGGTCCTGGGGATTTTTTCTTAGGAAGTTGGTTAATAGCTTGGTCTATTTCTTTTTCTGAGATGGGACTATTTAGACTACTTACTTCTTCCTCTGTTAATCTGGGCAAGCTATATTTTTGAAGGTATTCTTCCATTTCATTTAAGTTATCGAATTTTTCGGCATAAAGTTGAGCAAAGTAGCTCCTAACTATTGTTCTAATTTCCTCTTCACTAATGGTGAGTTCACCCTTTTCATTTTCAAGACTAACAATTTGCTTTTTCTCTTTCCTTTTTTTAATCAGGTTTACTAAGGGTTTGTCTATTTTGTTGGTTTTTTCATAGAACCAACTCTTTGTTTTATTAATTAATTCAATAGTTTTTTTACTTTCAATTTTATGAATCTCACCTTTTATTTTTTGAATTTCAAGTTTTGTGTTTGTCTGGGGGTTTTTACTTTGTTCCTTTTCTAGCAATTTGAGTTGTAAGCCCAATTCGTTGGCCCTCTCTTTCTCTATTTTATGCAAGTAGGCCTGTAGAGATATAAAACTTCCCCTTATTACTTCTTTGGCCGTATCCCACACATTTTGGTATGATGTCTCATTATTGTCATTTTCTTGGGTGAAGTTATTAATTATGTCTATGATTTGCTGTTTTACCCAATCATTCTTTAGTATAAGATTATTTAGTTTCCAATTATTTTTTGGTCTATTTTCCCCTGGCTTTTTATTAAATGTAATTTTGATTGTATTATGGTCTGAAAAGGATGCATTTACTATTTCTGTCTTACTGCATTTGATTTTGAGGTTTTTATGCCCTAGTATATGATCAATTTTTGTATAGGTTTCATGAACTGCTGAGAAGAAAGTATACTCCTTTCTGTCTCCATTTAGTTTTCATCAAAGATCTATCATATCAAACTTTTCTAGTATTCTATTTACCTCTTTGACTTCTTTCTTATTTATTTTGTGGTTTGATTTATCTAATTCTGAGAGTGCAAGGTTAAGATCTCCCACTATTATAGTTTTGCTATCTATTTCCTCTTGCAGCTCTCTTAATTTCTCTTTTAAGAATTTAGATGCTGCACCACTTGGTGCATATATGTTTAATATTGATACTGCTTCATTATTGATGCTGCCCTTTAGCAGGATATAATGCCCTTCCTTATCTCTTTTAATTAGATCAATTTTTGTTTTTGCTTGATCTGACATGAGGATGGCTACTCCTGCTTTTTTGGTTTTGCCTGAAGCATAATAGATTCTGCTCCACCCTTTTACTTTTAGTTTGAATGTCTCACCCTGTTTCAGGTGTGTTTCCTGTAAACAACATATAGTAGGATTCTGACTTTTAATCCAGTCTGCTAACTGCTTCCTCTTTATGAGGCAGTTTGCCCCATTCACATTTATGGTTAGAAGGACTAATTCTATATTGCTTGCCATCCTACTAACCCCTGCTTATGCTTTTCCCCTTTCCTTCCCTCTTACCCCCCTACCCAGTATTAAACTGGTGAACACCACTTGCTTTTCACAGCCCTCCCTTTTTAGGATCCCTCCCCCACCTTAAAGATCCTCCCCTTATTTTACCCCTTTTCCTCAAAATTTCTGTATTCCCTTCCCTTTAGCTTACTCCTTCCCTTTCACTTTTCAATGAAGTGGAAGAAGTTTCACCATAAATCGAATATGTCTTTTGATACACACTATGTTCATCTCACTCCTTTCTTTCTCTCAGATATAATAGGTTACCTTTGCCTCTTCATGAGATGTAGTATCACCACTTTACACTTTTTTATGATATAATTTCCTTTCCACCTCTAGTTTCTAAGACAAATTGTACATATGTTCTTTACATATTTTTTGGCAGAAGTATAGTTCTCAAGATTTCTTTTTACCTTTTTAGAAATCTCTTGAGTTCTATATTTGAAGATCAAACTTTTTATGTAGGTCTGGTTTTTTCATCAAAAATAGATGGAATTCATTTATTTCGTTAAATGTCCATCTTCTTCCCTGGAAAACGATGCTCATTCTTGCTGGGTAAGTTATTCTTGGCTGCATACCAAGTTCCTTAGCCTTTTGGAATATCATGTTCCAGGCCCTGCGTTCTTTTAATGTGGACGCTGCTAGATCCTGGGTTATCCTTATTGTGGATCCTCCATATCTGAATTGCTTTTTTCTAGCAGCTTCCAATATCTTTTCCTTTGTCTGATGGTTCTTGAACTTGGCCACTATATTTCTTGGCATTTTGATTTTAGGGTCCCTTTCAGTAGGTGATCGATGAATTTTTCCAATGTCTATTTTACCCTCTGTTTCCAGAACGTCTGGGCAGTTCTCTTTGATAATTTCCTCGAAAATGGTGTCCAAGCTCTTTTTTTCCTCACATTTTTCATGGAGTCCGATTATTCTCAAATTGTCTCTCCTGGATCTGTTTTCCAGGTCTGTTGTCTTTCTAGTAAGTACTTGACATTCTTTTCAATTGTTTCATTTCTCTGGTTTTGCTTGATTACCTCTTGGTTTCTCCTTGAGACATTCATTTCTACTTGTTCCAGTCTAATTTTCAAAGATGTATTTTCTTCACTCACTTTTTTTATATCTCTTTGTAATTGTCCAATTGAGTTTTTATCTTCTATGGAATTTTTTTCCATTTTATCCATTTTATTTTTTGGAGAGCTGTTTTCTTTTTCCAGCTCACTAATCCTGTTTTCCTTGGAGTTGTTTACCTTTTCCAGCTCACTAATCGTGTTTCTCAATGATTTGATTTCTTTATCCACTCTGTCTTTGAATGCATGGGATGACTTCTCCAGGCTCTCTTGCCAAGCTTCCCTTTCCTTTTCCCATTTCTCTTCCAGCTCTCTTGTGAGAGCCTTTTTGATTTCCTCTAGGAGATTCTTTTGTATTGAGGAGCAGCTCATATCCCTCTTAGGGGATTCATCTGGGGACAGTCTGTTTTTAGTCTCCTCATTGTTTGAAGTCTGCTCTCTCTCCATACAAAAGCTGTCAATGGTTAGAGCCCTTTTGAATTTTTTGTTCATTTTGTCAGAGTAGGAATCAAAGAAAACAAACTGACAAGAGAAACAATTGGTCTGTTTTGCGGGGGATGGGGCTGGATGGTATTAATGGGCTTCCTCTACAGACTGGGGGTAGGGCAGCAGAGAGCCACTAACAGAACAGCAATGACTGTACTGAGTCTGCACTCTGAGGCTCTGAGACCGCACTGAGTCAGTCCAGGTGGGGGTTGGGGGGTGGCCGGGTTCTGAGAGACACTGGCTTTCTGGGGTTTTAATCTTCACCTCTGATGTTTACACCCTCTCTGCTGATCCTAGCTTGCTGCCAAGATGGAGTGTCCACACTGGGGAAAAAGTCTTTTCGCAGAAACGGCAGAGATCTTACCCCTCCCCTTCTGGTCTGAGCTGTGTGAGCTGCCTGTCTTGCTCTGGCTGCCTGCCCTCAGTCTGCGCCCCGTCTGATTGACCCTCCCCCGAGCAAACACAGACCTTTTTCTGGTGACTTTCAAGGATGTCTTCTCTTGGTGATTATTTGTGGATTTCTTTCTGGGTCAAGTATTAAGTCTGAGGCTTGTCATGAAGTAAGTTCTGAGAGAAAACGAGGAGCTCAAGCAGCTGTCTGCCTCCATGCCACCATCTTGGCCGGAAGTCCCCAATGTATCTAATCTTATAATTTGGAAAAGGCACTAGATTTGGTTGAGAAGGCCTAGGTTCAAATTCTAGCTCTGTCTCTTTTTACCATTGCTGGCTTATGTAAGTCACCTAAACTCTAGTGTTTCCTCATCTATATAAAGATATTGGGCTAAATGGCCTCTAGATTTTTTCAAATTCAGTGATCCCTTGTATTTAAACATTACCTGACCATATGTTCTGGTTATTATGGGGAGGGCCAAAAATACAAGAAGATAACAGTAAGAGGTTATATTACTAAGTCTCTAGTAAAAGAAAGGACTTCAAGTCCTTGGATGACATGAGTAAAGGAAAGAGAGCTTTTCTGCATTGCTGTAGGCACAGACTATCCTGTCTTAAAGAGCAAATTAATGTAGTTGGTGATATGGCCAAGGAACAGCCACTGATTTTGTGATTTTCCCCCTATATGGACTAAAAATGTCTAGATCTTTTGACTAATAAAAGTGTTGTCAATCTGAACTTCTTACTCCATCTTACAAATTATTTTAAATACTTTTTAATTGCCAATCCTCTGTTGCTGGAAGGAACTTTGACTATATTCTTCCTTTAATTCCTGTCAATAGATCTATACAACTTGATCCCTTTGACCTTCTCTGTTACTTCCTCCTTTCCTGGTTTACAATATTATGTCTTAGAAAATGCGGTCAAATCTGTCAGTATAACCTTCATGCTATTTCCTGATTATGAAAGAGTAAAATGGGAGGACAGCTTGACAAAAAAAAAAAAAAAAAAACCACAACGCCACATTAGAAAGGCACTGCAGACATATGGGAGCAAAATGCCTGGACACAATTTAGTGGGATTTATGAGGCTTGAGGAGTCTTCTTTGAGGGATGAGCGTGCAAGATGCATTAGATCTGTATTCTCTGTTTATTTAGAATTTGTCAAAATTAGGGTGAGAGCTGGATTAAAGAAAATTTTGACATAATCAATGAAGGAAAAGCTTACCGAAGACACAAATGGTAGAGATAATTTTGAAAGAAAGCCTTGAACACAATTGGCCTCAACAGATATGAGTTGAATTAAGTTGAATTGAATTAAGAAAACAATTGCAACAAATTTACCATTGACAGTGATCCTCTGACTTCCCTATTTTGATGGATCTGTGATGTCATAGTTGAAGATCCTTCCTTCTCTAGTTCATTATGGAACTCATCCATGTTTTCTCATCCTGTGCAACTTTTTTTTCCTTCTTTCCTATTAAAATTTATTTAGTATTTTATTTTTCCCCAATTACACATAAAAGTGATTTTAAACATTTATTTTTCAAACTATGAGTTCCAAATTCTCTCCCTCCTTCTCTCCCTAACATGCTCCTCAAGAAGGCAAGCTATTCCATATAATTTATACATGTGTAGTCATGCAAAAGATATTTCCATATTAGCCATGTTGTGAATGAAAATATAGATTCTTGAAAAATAAAGTAAAAAAAAAAGTTGCTTTAATCTATATTCAGTTCTTGGTCTAGGATGGATAGTGTGTGGTATGGCAAATCCAATTCAAAAATACTCAGAGATATCTCAAAGTGAAGAACAGAAGTTTCATTAGGATCTTGCAAGAAAGGGGCAATCTTCTCACTGAAGTCCCAGAGGGAGGAAGGTCTCTTTAACAAGTTTGTGAGATAATTTACATGGTCGGTGAGAGAAAAATAATTTACAGAAACTATTCACCCATCCACTTCTGTTAATCCTCCTAAAACCATTGGCAAACTCCATCTTTGTCTCTGGAATATAGGTGGGCTTTTGTGGTAAGAGGGTCCTAGTTATATAAGACCTGTTCCAAAAGAAAGAGTTTGTTCTGCTTCTAAGGTTAATAATCACTTTAAATGGTTTAAGAAGACTTGGTTTTACCTCAGGTTTTTCTCAATCAACAAATAGAGATTAGCCAGTTTATAGATCTTTTAAATACCTCCAGGCCATTAAATAATTAGTCAGATTCTTCTCTAAGCAGTTATCTCTTAAATAATGTTCTCTCTTAAAAAGTCTTTGTTCTTCTTCCCAGAGCCTAATGATTGACAGACCTTTAGTGCTAAATCTGGAATTATCAAGTAATTATTCTGAATAATCCTCAATTTCCCTATTTCATTTATATAGTATTTTTCCTTGTTAGCCTTTCAGAGTTGTTAATCCAACTCTCACCCTCATTATGTTGCTAAGAGTTAAGTCATTCATAACTGATCACTTTACAATGTTGCTATTATTTTATATACAGCACTTTTCATTTAGCATCAGCTCATATCTTTCCAGATTTTTCTGAGGGCATTCTGACCATCATTTATTATAGCAAAATAATATTCCATCACTATCATGTAACACAATTTGTTCCAAATTTCCAACACTCTTTAACCACAAAAATGCTGCTATTTATATTTTTTTGTACATACACATATTTTTGTGCATATTTTCCCTTTCTTTATTTTTTTTTTGATACAGACGTCATTGTTAGGTCAAAGGGTATATAAGGTTTTATAGTTCTTTGGACATAGTTCCAAATTGCTCTATAGAATAGTTGAATCAGTTCACACTTCTACTAGCAGGGCATTAAAGTCTCATTTTCCCCACATCTCCAACATTTATAATTTTCCTTTTCTTTCCTATTAGTCAATCTAGTATGTATTTGGTTCTACCTCAGAATTGATTCAATCTGTATTTTTCTAATCAAAAGCAATTTAGGACACCTTTACATATCACTGTAGGTAGCTTTGATTACTTCATCTGGAAACTGTTCATATTTCTAGATCAGTTGGAGAATGGCTTCTATTTTTTTTGTTAATTTGACTCAGTTCTCTACATATTTGAGAAGTGAAACCTTTATCAAAGAAACTAGCTTCAATTTTTTTCCTCTGTTATGATTGTTAATATATTTCCCTCCATCCTATTTCTCCACCCCACCCCATATTTTGTTTATTCTGTTCCTTTTCTTTTTTCACCCTGTCACTCTCAAGTGTTTGACTTCCTACTAACACCTCCCCCAATCTGACCTCTCTTCTTTCTTATTTCTCTTATTCCATTTACCTCCTACTTTCCTGTAGAGAAAGATACCTTTCTATACTCAATTGAGTGTATATATTATTCCATCTTTGAGCTAATTCTGATGAGTAAGGTTTATTTACTTCTCCTTACCTCAACTTCACCATCCCTATTGTAAAAGCTTTTTCTTACCCTATTGTTTGAGACACTTTACTCCATTCTACCCCTTTCTTTTCCTTTCTTCTGTCACCCTTTAGTTTTCTTGTCATATTCATATTCAATTTACACCTTGCCCTGATAATGAGAAAGTTATTACTCGTTCTAAGTATTAACTTCCCATGTCAGCATGTAAAGAAGTCCTTTATTATTTCTTGTTCCTCTTTACCTTGAGTCTTGTATTTGAAAGTAAAATTTTCTAATTCAGCTCTGGTCTTTTCATCAAGAATGCTTGAAAATCCTCTATGTCATTGAACACCAATTTTTTCCCCTAATGGATTACACTGTTTTGCTGGGTAGGTGATTCTTGATTGTAATCCTAATTCCTGTGTCCTCCAGAATATCATATTCTGAGCCCTCCAATCCTATAACCTAGAAGCTGCTAACTTTTTTGTTATCCTTACTGTGGCTCCATAATCATTGAATTGTTTCTTGCTGGCTGCTTGTAATATTTTCTCCTTGACTTGGGAACTCTGGAATTTGCCTATGATGTTTCTGAGTGTTTTCATTTTGTGATCTCTTTTTGGATTAATTGGTAGATTATTTTAATTTCTATTTTACCCTCTGGTTCCAGAATATCAGAACATTTTTCCTTGATAATTTCATGGAAGATGATGTCTGTGCTTTTTTGTGATCATGACTTTCAGGTAGTCTAATAACATTTAAATTATCTCCCTAGATCTATTTTACAGATCCAATGAGGTATTTCACATTGTTTTCTATTTTTTAATTCTTTTGGTTGTATTTTATTGGTTCTTGATTTCTCATAAAGTCATTTGCTTCTATTTGCTCAAATCTAATTTTTAAGGAGCTATTTTCTTCAGTGATCTTTTGTACCTCCTTTTCCATTTGCCAATTCTAATTTTAATGAGCTTTTTTTTTCATTGAATTTTTGCACCTTTTTTTTCCATTTGGACAATCCTACTTTTCAAGGCATTTTTTCCTCGATGGTTTTTGTATCTCCTTTACCATTTGCTCAATTGCTTTTTAAAGAGTTAATTTCTTTTTTTTTTTAGCTCACTTTATTTTTTTTATTTATAATTTTTTTCACAATATGCATGAATAATTTTTTATAATATTATCCCTTGTATTCATTTTTCCAAATTATCCCCTCCCTCCTTCTACTCCTTCCCCTTTATGACAGGCAATCCCATACATTTTACATATGTTACAATATAACCTAGATACAATATATGTGTGTAAATATCATTTTCTTGTTGCACATTAAGTATTAGATTCCAAAGGTAAAAGTAACCTGGGTAGATAGACAGTAGTGCTAACAATTTACATTCACTTCCCAGTGTTCCTTCTCTGGGTGTAGTTATTTCTGTCCATCATTGATCAACTGGAAGTGAGTTGGATCTTCTTTATATTGAAGATATCCACTTCCATCAGAATACATCTTCATACAACATTGAAGTGTACAGTGATCTTCTGGTTCTATTCATTTCACTCAGCATCAGTTGATGTAAGTCTCTCCAAGCCTCTCTGTATTCCTCCTGCTGGTCATTTCTTACAGAGCAATAATATTCCATAACCTTCATATACCATAATTTACCCAACCATTCTCCAATTTATGGACATCCATTCATCTTCCAGTTTCTAGCCACTACAAAAAGAGCTGCCACAAACATTTTGGCATATACAGGTCCCTTTCCCTTCTTTAGTATTTCTTTGGGATATAAGCCCAATAGCAGCAATGCTGGATCAAAGGGTATGCACATTTTGATAACTTTTTGGGCATAGTTCCAAATTGCTCTCCAGAATGGTTGGATTCTTTCACAACTCCACCAACAATGTATTTGTGTCCCAGTTTTCCCACATCCCCTCCAACATTCACCATTATTTGTTCCTGCCATCTTAGCCAATCTGACAGGTGTGTAGTGGTATCTCAGAGTTGTCTTAATTTGCATTTCTCTGATCAGTAGTGATTTGGAACACTCTTTCATATGAGTGGATATAACTTCAATTTCATTATCTGAGAATTGTCTGTTCATATCCTTTGACCATTTATCAATTGGAGAATGGTTTGATTTCTTATAAATTAGGATCAATTCTCTATATATTTTGGAAATGAGACCTTTATCAGAACCTTTAACTTTAAAAATATTTTCCCAATTTGTTACTTCCCTTCTAATCTTGTTTGCATTAGTATTGTTTGTACAGAAACTTTTTAGTTTGATGTAATCAAAATCTTCTATTTTGTGATCAATAATGATCTCTAGTTCTCCTCTAGTCATAAATTCCTTCCTTCTCCACAGGTCTGAGAGGTAGACTATTCTCTGTTCCTCTAATCTATTTATTATCTCATTCTTTATGCCTAAGTCATGGACCCATTTTGATCTTATCTTGGTATATGGTGTTAAGTGTGAATCCATATCTAATTTCTGCCATACTAATTTCCAGTTTTCCCAACAGTTTTTTCCAAATAATGAATTTTTATCCCTAATGTTGGTATCTTTGGGTTTGTCAAAGACTAGATTGCTATAGATGTACCCTTTTTGTCCTTTGTATCTAATCTGTTCCACTGATCGACCAGTCTATTTCTTAGCCAATACCAAATGGTTTTGGTGACTGCTGCTATATAATATAGCTTTAGATCAGGTACACTTACACCGCCTTCATCTGACTTTTTTTTTTCATTAGTTGCCTTGCAATTCTCGACCTTTTATTCTTCCATATGAATTTTGTTGTTATTTTTTCTAGGTCATTAAAATAGTTTCTTGGGAGTCTGATTGTTATAGCACTAAATAAATAGATTAGTTTGGGGAGTATTGTCATCTTTATTATATTCGCTTGGCCTATCTAAGAGCACTGAATAGCTTTCCAATTATTTAATCTGACTTTATTTTTGTGGCAAGTGTTTTGTAATTTTTCTCATATAATTCCTGACTATTCTTTGGTAGATGGATTCCCAAATACTTTATACTCTCAACATTTGTTTGGAATGGAATTTCTCTTTGTATCTCTTGCTGTTACATTTTGTTGGTGATATATAAAAATGCTGAGGATTTATGTGGATTTATTTTGTATCCTGCAACTTTGCTAAAATTCTGAATTATTTCTAATAGCTTTTTAGCAGAGTCTTTGGGGTTCTCTAAGTATACCATCATGTCATCTGCAAAGAGTCATAGTTTGATTTCCTCATTTCCTACTCTAATTCCTTGAATCTCTTTCTCGGCTCTTATTGCCGAGGCTAGCGTTTCTAGTACTATATTGAATAGTAATGGTGATAGTGGGCAACCTTGTTTCACTCCTGATCTTACTGGGAAAGGTTGCAGTTTCTTTAAAGAGTTAATTTCTTCAGGATTTTTGTGTCTGCATTACCAATATGTTGACTTTTTATGATTTTTTGGCATTACTCTCATTTCTCTTCCTAAGTTTTTTCTCTATTACTATTACTTGGTTTTCAAAATCCTTGTTGAGCTCTTCCATGATCGGACAACCTGTTCATAATTTTCTTGGCAGCTTTGGATGTAAGAGCTTTGACTTTGTAGTCTTCTTCTGAATGTGTGTCCTTGTCACTATAATAAGTTTCAGTGGTCAGAATTTTTTTCTTTTGTTTGTTCATTTTCCAATCTATTTATTGACTTTTAACTCTTTGTTAATGTGCATCTTGGCTTTCAGGATGGAAAATCTTCTTCCCAAACTCCTGTGGTTTTTTGCAGCTATTTTCAGAGATACTTCTAGGGTCTTGTAAGTTTTCAGTTTTTCTAAAATGGTATGATCTAAGGAGAGGTACCTTTAGTACTCTCCTGTTCTGTGCTCTTGTCCATGAGTGATCACAAACACTCTTTTCTGCTTTGGAATTGTGAAAAGAGTCCTTGCTCCACAGTGGCTGTGGTGTGCTAGTGTTCTTTTTCAGTTTGGGACATCTATCCAGGGTTGTGACCCAGATATGAGTATGTGCAAAGCAACAACATCCTGATTCAATGCCAGCAAGAGACCCTCTTATCAGTTTTTCAATCCCCTTCCCATCTCTGGGCTGAGTATTGGAAGCAATCATTGCTGCTACAGATACAGTGGATTTCATGGCCTGATCCTGGTTTGCGGGGTCCCAGTTTTGCACTAGACTGTATGCTATTCTCACCTAGATGTGAGATCTTGTCTACCTTTCTAGTTGTTTTTGGTTAGAAAATTGTTTCACCCCATCTTTTTGTGGATTCTGACACTCCAGGAATTGTTTTATGGCATTGTTTAAAACTGTTCAGAACAGTTTTGGAGAAAGCTCAGCTGAATTGGTATCTTTTCTCAACCATCTTACTCTGCTTCCATTCTGTGCAACTCTTGTCCATGTCTTCCCATAAATTCTCCATTCAGGGTGCACTCATTGTGACAGAGGCCTTCTTCTAGATGTTGTGATGTTTTGTGAATCTAAACAACACAAGAAATATCCACTTGTTCTTTGCTCTTGCTACATAATCAGTACATCTCATTTTAAAGTCATCTTAAACTCTGTGATATGTTTCACTTTCCTTTGTGTAACATAAGTATTGTTTGTATTGAATTGTATTAATAATAATCTGTGTCTAATTTGTGCTCATTATCATTGGAGTGATTTTGATTCCTTGGAAATTGTATTTGCTTATTATTTAAAGCCATCTTGCTTAACCCAAACCATAAAAGTGGTACTAGCTAGCATTTATATTGTGCTTTAGAGTTTGAAAAACACATCACAAATATTACCTTTCTCCTTACAACAGCTCTAAGAGGTAGATTATATTATAGACTCTATTTTACAGAAGAGGAAATTAATATAGAGAGAGGTAAAGTGTCTTGCCACAGTTCATTTAGCTAGGAACTATCTGTGGTCAGGTTTAAGTTCAAATTTTCCTGACTGCAGATCTAGCACCTATATCCACTATCTGCTATGTCATCTATGCACTCCCCGCACAGAATCAGAGTTGAGCCTAAAGTCAAACAAGAAAGGAGTAGCTGAATTATCTTTGGGAAATTGCAAAGTTCTTTTAATGGATTCAAGATTCCTATGAAAGAGAAATCCTATATTGATGCCAACATTCTACTGATATTAATATATAGCAGGAGACACAAATAGCTTATCTGTCTTTGAAGAATTAAAAATACATATAATCATCTAAACAATAAGCATTCCTTATCCACCTCATTTTTCCTATAAGAATAGTTAAGACAAAGTCTTTTTTAGTGATTATAGATTTCAGGAGCATCTTGGATGTTTTGAGACTTGTTGCAATTGGCAATTGGCTCCTGCAAACAGGAGCATCTTGGATCTTATCATCTATAGCAGGGGTTCTCAAACTACGGCCCACCCCCAGGCCAGATGTGGCCCGCTGAGGACATTTATGCAGCCCTGCCGGGTTATGACAAATATGCTGAGGGACAATGACAGAGTGTGAGTTTTTGTTTTTACTATAGTCTGGCTCTCCAACAGTCTGAGGGACAGTGAACTAGCCCCCCTATTTAAAAAGTTTGAGGATCACTAATCTATAGGAAAACTCTCTGATTTAGACTCTATACTTGACATTTACTATAACAATGGAAAACCTATGTTTCCCTTTCTTGTTCATTCTTTGAAATTAATAAACAACAGGTGATTGAACAATTATAACTGTTGAATTTTTCAAGGAAACCCTTTATTTTAATATACACAAAGGAGAAATTTTTGTTAGAAGAAAGTTTTTAACTTGACATTTTAGCATACCAAATCATATTTTTTTCCTAATCAACAAACAAACACAATGGGATTTAGTATCTGTACACCTTTCATGTTGCAGGTATCTTTTAAGAGTTCAAAGCATATGAGCCCTTCGTTCTCAGAGGTGAGATGAATGAGGTGGAAGACTCATAGAGTATGAAAAGAGCTCCAGTTTATTATGCCTTATAGCCTTGTTGATATACATTTTGCAATTGTAATCAGTGCATGAACAGAAGGCAATCCCCAGTCACTATTCAGAGAAGCAGCTCATGGGCTTTGTGTATGCATGGTATCTGCCAGTGGGAGGAGAGCCAATCCAACAATTTAGCAACTCACTACGCCCTGTCAAGGCATCCCTGCTTAAGAGCAACTATCTGTGACCCTCAGGTTACACTTGTTCCCATGATCACAAATCACTGCTCCTTGCTCAACAAGGGCATTTCTGCAACATGGCAGAAAATTTATTGTGCACCAAAAGGAGAGGTGACCTCAGTACTCCCACTCAGCAGAACCCCATGCCCTTGCTCATTCAGTTCTGTGATTATGAAATAAGATTTTCTGTAGAATAACATTTGTGAAACGTCTAAGAGGCTACTCTTCATATCTATGTAGATTAGTCTCATAAAAATCTTGTAGGAATGAGAAATCAAATATATAGGTTAATATTTTCTAGATCACTTTTAATTATAGCATTGTTCATGATTTCCTCTCAAGAATTTGATATCCTTCACTCTTTCAGATATCTTGACAACCCTTCTCTCAATGTCCTCAAAATTGTGCCATATCCAGAATGTTCTCTATGTGTATTTTTATTTACTATTCCTATCTTTACTTTCCTTAACATCCATCCTATTTCTTTATGTCACATCCCAGACTGTGATTTTTGATAAAGAGATTGCTATAAAAACTTGACAACTCTTGTCCATTTTCTGTTTTATCATCCTTCTTCCACTTTTATCCTTAAATGTTACTAGAATGATCTGGCTTTATGCAGTACATAGACTCCTGGATTTGGAATCAAGAGGTCTCTGAAGCATTTTCTGTGTTACCCTAGGCAAATCACATTACCTCTGTTTGCCTCATTCTTCTGAAAAAATGGGGATATTATAATGACACCTACCTCAATCAAGTAAAAGAATAAATCTTTCATTTATAACATTTTTAAAAATTTTGAGTTCCAAATTCTTTTTTACTTTTCTGTGCCTCCCTTACCCACTGAGAAGATAAACAGTATGATTATATATGTGAAGTCATGTAAAATATATTTTCATATGAGATTATAATTATGAAACACTTTAAAATGACCACTTGCAAAAAAGACTATTTTATGAAGAACTCACACAGGGAAAATGCTCACATGGTAAGCAATGCAACAATACTCTCAAGGTTTCATTTAAGAACTTTATAATTGATCGCATGACAAGGGAGACATTAGCCAGGACAACCTAACATGGCATACCCTCATTAGAGCAAGTGCTGTGATCTATGAGCAAATAGCTCAAAAGAAACACAATTTGCACAAAATTAGTGGGTCCTTCTCAAACATTTATATGAACTATTTGTGTGTGATCTGTGGTAGAGCATTCCTCATATTGATCTGATCAATCATTAGATCCACTGTAACTTGATTCTAACATAGTATTATCATTTTGGTCTTTGAGAAAGAAGAACTATTACTCTTCCTATTATAATTATTTATTGTTATTTCTATAAATATGTCTTTCCCTACATTTATGAGATGATATTTTTCATATATTTTACTTCCTTCTCTTTCAAAATATTAGAAAGTTGTAGTCTTAATCAGGAAATCAAATGTTTGATAAAGCACTTTCTAGAATTTTCTTATGGTGCTTGATTTATATTAATTAACATCAGTCAATGATGATAATTTCTGTTGGTATCAATTCTTTTGTATTTTTTCTAATTTTTTCAACAGCAGCTGGTTCATAGAGGTCAGATTAAAGTTCTTTTTAATGATATGTTACATCAGCTCATTTTTATTCTTTTCTTTGATATTGACACTGACTTTTGTTTCCATAACATCTGAAGAATCAGGAGGATTGTTCAGGATTGACGGTCATTTCATATTTTTATTTTTTTCCATGGATTGCCATGACTAAAGAAATTATCAGCTAGACCAGACTGATCCTTGAAAAAAAAAAATACTATCTTTGTAAAGTGGGGTGAGGATCTAGCTTGCTTGAGTAGGTCAAAGCTTGCATTTTATTAAAATACCTTTAGAACCCTGAGCCACCTATAGTCTGTGATGAAGTATCAGAATCAGAATCCTTAGTGAAGGAAAATATCTTAGAAGCAAAGCTGGTTTGTCCTTGGATAGAAGACTAGCTATAAATATCCATTTCTTTAAACTCCCTTCATTTCATGTAAGTGAACTTAAGAAATCTACTCCTGAGTTGTAATTTATTAACATGAGGTATTCTTTGTGTGGAAATGCCCTTTATCAATTCAAGTCAGCAACTTGTCAGCAACTTAGTCTTAGGGAATTTCCTTGAAAAGCCATTACTTGACTTTTCAATCTACTGTTGAGGAGTCCCTCCAAACTCAGCTAGGTGGTGCATTAAATAGTACTGTGTTTAGGCTCACAGTCCCTAAAAGACATCAGAGTTCTAGAAATAAGCAGGCACAGGGAGCTCAGTTGATCACAGCTCAGGTTTTCTGGCTATCTCCCATCAAGCTCCACCTTACTCAAGCCCATAGTCAAGTTGACCAGGAAGTGGAGAGACAGAATCTTTCAGACACACCCCCTCCTACTCTATAAATATCTAGTCTCCTTTATTCCTCTTTGTTACTTCTCAGGAGGCTTCTTCTTTCTCCTTCTGATCCCAGAGCTGAAACTGAAGGACAAGATTGTGAGTTATATCCTTTTTCTGGGTCTTGAACAGAAAGATCCTTTCCTCCAAGCCCCTCCAAAGGAGGACAAAATGGCTTTCTGGGCTGAGTGCTTAAGTTAGAAAATGAGCAGATAACAGTGTTGGAGTGCAGGTAGCCTCTAGGCTTGCAAATGGGGTTGTGTATATAAATGAATAATCTCTGTATCCTCAAAGGTAAAAAAGGCTTGTCTCTGTCTATATTTGCCCTTCTGCGGTAATGATCTATTTGACTTCTGCTAACTATGTGCTATTCCCTTTCAGCGTCTGAAACTCATCCCCTATCCAGAATTATAGAATCATTTGGGAGGACAAGTTTCAGACTCCCAAGCTAGGGAAAACAATAGGAATATTATAGGATTTAGAATCAGAAAAAACTGATTTAAATGCCTTCTCTGATACACTCTCCTATGATCCTAAGAAATTTCCTTAATGGATGCTTTCTTAATCTATAGAAATGAGGAGGTGAGTTCCTTCTACTCTAGGGATCTATGATCCTGGAGACACAAGCAGAATGCAATGGAAAGGTCACTGAGCCAGGACCCAAAAGAGAAAAACTCTTCTGGTCAACCACCCCTTGCTTTGAGCCTGGTCAAGTCAGTTCTCATCCTCCATTCATCATCTGTAAAATGGCGCAATTGTAGGGAAGGTGGGACATGGATTCAGTAATCTCGCTGAAATTCTCCCACCCAACTAGTGATCTCTGTATTGTCTCTGTGGTAGGAGAACCAAGTGAAGGAGTGTCCTGGAAAAAGAAAGAAAGAGTCCATGGTTAAAAAAGAAAAAATACCAGCTGTTCCACAGAGGTCAGGGAAAATGAGAATAGTCCAGGAGGCTTGACAATTGGGAAGTCAGCAATGCCCTTAGAGAATGCAGTTTCAGGAGAGCAGGAGACACAGGAGACAGATTGAGGGGAATTAAGGAGAGAGTAAATATGGGGTAGGAGGTAATATATGACGTGCACATCTCCAGTGTGTCTGGGGAAGTGAGTCTGGCATAGCCTGGTTGTTTCTAATTTTCCTTCTCCTAGAATCCTATTGGGGAGCTTTTAGTACAGTTTCTGTTCTGCCTGGGGTGATAACTATGGGAGTTCTTTCTGAGCTGATTGTCTTTTCCTTTATCCCTAAACTTTTCTATATTATACTGCTTAAAAGTCTTGGTCTCGAGGCTGGAAGATCTGAGTTCAAAATAAGTCTCAGACAGTTACTAGCTGTTTTTCTGGGTTAGTCACTTAACTGGTTTATTTCAGTTTCCCCAGCTGTAAAATGAGAATAAATAATATGATTTGCCTCCCAGGTTGTTGAATGGATTAAGTTAAATATTTATAAAGTCCTTAGCACAGAGCTTGGTACCCAATAGGCACTTGATAAATGCTTATCCCCTTTCCTTCTTTTTCCTGGATTATAAAAGTGGAAGATGATCTGTGTTTGGCTGAGTATAACTACACACTTATAATGTCATGGATAAAATTCAGTCTCTTTGGTATCAACTATTGCCTTTCCTGATGACTGTGACTGAGCTCCCTTGCTTCATTTTTCTCATTTATAGAATGGCAGGGAATTTCCTTGTAAGATGATAAATGAATTAGAATCTTTAAAACCCTTTCTACAAATGAACATATGTAAACCAAAGAGCTGCAGCTAATTATGTCTTTCTTTTCCAGTACTTGTTTGGGGAAGAGGACTACAGGATTAACTACAGGATTAATGTTTCCTGATTTTATAAAAAGGGAGCAGAAAGGGAATAGAATTTGCCTAATAGTGAGGCAAATGAGCTAGTGAGCTTTTTTTTTTTTTTTTAATTCCTATGCCCAAATCTGGAATGTTTTATTTAAAAGATCATGTCCAGAAAATTACATGGTGGACATCTGAAACAGAAGTAATGAACAAAATTACCCAGCATAACTTCATCAAAACCAGGAATAGCTAAGTGGTGCAGTGGATAGAGCACTAGCCCTGAAATCAGGAGGACCTGAGTTCAAATTTGTCCTCAGACCCTTAACACTTCCTAGTTGTGTGACCCTGGGCAAGTCACTTAGCCCCAATTGCCTCAGCAAAAAACAAGCAAACAAACAAAACATTGTCAGATTAATTTTATTTCATCTATTGATAGAGTTAGTAGAGTGATACAACAACAAGGAACACTGGGAGCAGAATGATATAAGCATTTATTAAGCATTTACTGTGTGTCAGGTTCTCTGGAGGGAGGGGCAGGATTAGGACTAAATCTCAAATCTCAAACTTTGCTTCTCTCCCTAAAGCAGGCTAAAAAAGCCATGGCAGTGTCTCCATCAGATGATTTTGAGGTCCTAGTAAAAGGGCTGAACAGTTGGAATCTCCCCAATGGCCCTGTCCCTTGTGAACTACTGCTGATTGGTGAAGCTGCCTTCCCAGTCCTGGTGAATAAGAATGGCCAGGTCTTAATTGCTGCCTCACAGTATGGCCAGGGTCGCATGGTGGTCATGTCCCATGAAGACTACCTGAAGGATAGCATGCTGGCCCAGTTTCTTTGCAATGCTGTAGGCTGGCTCAACCAGAAACCAGGAAGTGTTGTTGGGGTGCACACATCTGTGGAACCTCTTGCTGGCATTCTCCGTGACTCTGAGATGAAGGTGCAAATTATGAATGGCCTTGAAGAATATTTTGGAGTTTGTTGCATCAATGCCTATGACAGCACCTTGGCCAAAGAGATGATTCAATTTGTGAAAAATGGTGGGGGCTTACTTATTGGGGGCCAAGCTTGGTATTGGGCAAGTCGACATGGGCATGACAAGGTTCTGTCCAATTTCCCTGGGAACCAGGTGACCAGTGTAGCTGGTGTGTACTTCACTGATGCCTATGGAAAGACAGGCTTCCTCCAGGTCTCTATGAAAGTGCCTGAAATTCCACTTACACTCAGGTGAGTATCAGGGATGAGGCAAGGATTACACTAAGAAGTGGACATAATTCTTTTAAGGAAAAAAAGAACTAGAACTGGACATTTTGAGAAGAATAAGTCTGTTAGGTGACAGGGAGGTTATGAACAGACAGAGTTACTGGAAGTCCATCATCATAAACATCCTATTATTACAGGACTTCTAAATTGTCTATACCTCTTTGGTCTCTCATTTTTTTAGTTTCAAATTACATCTTTTCCTTTATCCTCCTTTCCATTAAATTTTTATATAGTGCGATAGAAATAATATCAGCAATGCTGAGTCCAGCAAATAAAACTAAGAACAATAAAAAGATTTCTATTTAGCTGTGTTAAGAGGGGAAAAAAAGGAGGATAGAAGAATCCTTGCAGTGGGTAGGACAGTGATGCCAAATATCAAAAAGAGGGCAGAATTGCTGTATTCTTGGTTTGCTTATGTTTTATTTACTAATAAGAATGTTCTTTGCCCTGGAAATGACAGAATAGAAAAAATTAACAGGGAAATAATACTTGCTAAAAGGATAGAGAACGAGAATAGCTACTTGTTTTTGGTGAATTCGAGTCTCCTGATCTAGATGAACTGAATCCTTGGATACTGAACAAATTGGCAGAGATATTTATTAATTTGTTAGTGATATTTGAAAGATTATGGAAAATACTACAAGGAGTAGGACCACAAGATTAGAGAACAAATAAAATTTGCTAATTTAAAGAAAAGGAAAGGGAGGAGTCTTCAAATTCTGATCCCTGAGAAAATTCTAGAATGAATCATTAAAGACATGATTGTTGAATATCTTCAAGGGGAAGTGTTGATTACAAGAAGTCAATGTTACTTCATTTAGAATATGCCAGACTATGAAATTATCTTCATGTTTTTGATAGATTTGCTAAATTAGTAGATGTAGAGAATGCACTGGTAAGAATTTACCTTGATTTTAACAAAATTTTTGATAAAGTATTTCATACTTTTTATGGGAAAAAATGAAGATATGGATAAGATGACAATATAATAACATGAATTTATACCATGAATTCAAAGAATAGCTGGTTACAGTTCAACATCAGGAAGTGTCCAATGGAGTACTTCCAGATCCTATACTCCAAAGATTTATTTCTAACAATGACTTGAATTAAGATTGTTATTCTAATAACACTACAAATACCACAAAACTAACATATTGGATAGTAGTTTGGTTCTAAAAAGATTTCAGTAGACTGAAAATTCAAGAGGGATGAATATAAAAAGCTGCCCCTGGGTACCAAAGATCAAATTCACAAGCTTAAGTGATGGCTGACATTATTGGACAACAAAAATTATCTGAAATTATAGTGGATTACAAACTCATATTTTTCATGTGTGTGATGTGGTAGCCTCAAAAAAATAATGTCATTTTAGTCCATTTTAAGAGTTACTTAACTTTCATAAATAACTATATTTTTGTTTTCACCAGCCATTCTTTAAACTATGTTATTCAGCACTGGACACCATAATTTAAAAATGACATTAATAACTGGAGAGGATTCAATGGAGAGAAACAAGGACAATATAGGAGTTTGAATACATGTCATATGAGGACAGGTTAAAGGTATTGGATGTGTTTGTCTTATAGGAGACAGGGTACGGGTAGACATGATAGTTGCATTCATTTATTTTAAGGTTTCTGTTGTAGAAGATTTCTCTTTGCTTCTGTTTGGGCCCAGAATGTAGAACCAGGAACAAAGAATAGAAATGACAAAAAGACAAAGTTTACTTCAAGAAAAATATAGGGGCAGCTAGGTGGCACAGTGTGTAGAGCACCAGCCCTGAAGTCAGGAGGACCTGAGTTCAAATTTAGCTTCAGACACTTAACACTTCCTGGCTTGTGTGACCTTGAGCAAGTCACTTAACCCCAATTGCCTTAGCAAAAGAGAGAGAGAAAAAGAGAGAGAGAGAGAGGAGAGAGAGAGAGAGAGAGAGAGAGAGAGAGAGAGAGAGAGAGAGAGAGAGAGAGAGAGAGAGAGAAAGAGAGCGCTTTTAAAAAATGGAATGTAGTACCTTGAAAAGTGACGAATTCCCCTTGGAGAAGTATTTAAACAGAATTAGGATGACCATTAGTAGGTAATGCCTGCTTTTGTGCATGAACTATATTATATGACCATTGAGGTAAAAATCCAATTATCAAATTTCTCTAATTTCTAAATGTTTGTTTTGACTCACTTTAGTGGGTTTTATCAAGTTCCTCAAAGATTTTTTATTTTTTATTTTTTACTTTTTATATTTCCCGTTGATAGACAAGCTATTGCTTATGCATCTATATAGCTAAAACACAAGAGGCAAATTGGGATATAGCATAAACCACTGAATGTGATATGAGAAGATCTAGGTTAGGGATTCTACCTCAGATACTTACTAGCTTTGTAATGCTGGGTAAGTCTTTTAATGAATCTGGGCCCTTAATATCTACAATATCTCTAAAATTCCTTCTAATTCTAAATATATCATGTTATGATCTATCTTCATTAATGGTTTATTTCCTTATGTTCATCATGAACTGAGCAAGATAAGATGACTGAATGCCCCATGAAATGTTTCTTGTTGATTTTGGACATAAACCAAACTCCACTAATTGCCTTCTGCAAAAAGATTGCCTACCCATTCCCATCCAACTTTATAATTTATTTATTTTAAACTAAATTCAAAATTTAAAAAAAAATAAGAAAAAGAAAGAAAATGAAAATATAAAACAAAATAAAACATTGCCCTGTGTCAAGCAGAACATCAAGGGACATTCAAAATTTCCATTTCAGGAAAGCAAATATAATACTAGAAAAGAATTATATTCAGGACTATCCTTTTCATTGCTTCCTTGTAAATTATTCTTTTGATTTTTGTGGTGCCCTTTTACTTAATTTTCCCCCCTTATCATCCCCCTATCTCTCCCAAACACATATACATATATATTCATAGTACATACACATACATCTACATGTATGTGTAAATACATATGCATATATAGCATATGCATATATATGTTAACATGCAGTTAAAACAATATTAATATAGCTGACATAATGTAACTTTCTCCTTTGCTTGAATCATTAAATTTGATTCTGTCCAAGATCAATGATTGCTAGCCTTACTTTTTTTTTCCTGATAAATTCTACTCCTATAGTATTTGTATAATCTCTTATTATCTAACTCTTTAATTTCAAACTTTAACTTGCCTTGCTACTATTTAACCTCCTCCCTATGGATCCCTCCTTTATCTTCTCTCCCTACCTTTTCCTTCCTTCTAAATCCAATGACCATTGCCTCTTCTATTAATCTAATCACCCTTCTATATAGATCCCACCTTATCCTATATCATCCTTTCCCTTCTCTTTATCTCACTCTGTCCTACTGCCATAAATCTACACATCCTATTATATCCTACCATGTCCTTTATTCTTTTCCCAGTAACCTACACACTTTATTCCACTGCCTCACCCTTCTATACCCAACTTACCCTATTCCCTCCACCCTTATTTCTTTCTAGATTTTGGAGGGTGCTACACCTTTCATGGCATAATTGTGTATGTGTATGTGTATGGTGTGTGTATGTGTATGTTATTCCATACATATGTATGTATATATTATGCCCTATTTAAGTCATTCCAGATGTGAGTAGGTTTTCAGAACTACCAGTCCTTCTCTTTCCTCTAATGTCTCTGTGTCACTCCTTCTTCTGTACCTCATTTGTATAGCATAATTACTATTTTTATCTTTTCCTAGGGAATTTTGCTTTGTAGAGTCAGATCATACTTAGCTCTACCCCAGTCTTTCTTTTGAGCTACCCAGTAACTAATGTCAATCTTAAACATATGGTATATATTTTCATGTGAAAAAAAAAAAACTTAAGCAATGTATCCATGTTGAGATCCTTGAAATTAATCTTTGATGTTGACTCTTATATGTCAAATTTTCTATTAACTATTATTCTAAGTTCTGCAAGTTTTTTACTGTAGCTTCTAACAAATCCTGTATAATTCTAATTGTAACTCTAGCATTTTTGACTTGATTTTGTTGTTGTTGTTGTTGTTTGCTTATTTGTTTCTTGTAAGATTTTCTCTTTGATCAGGGGGTTTCAAAATTTGGCAATAATTTAATAATAAATTCAAAATGTGTATTTTCCAGGTAGGATCTCTTTGAGGTAGTGATTGATGGATTTTTTCTCTATCTACTTTCCCCTTATGTTCAATTACTCCAGGATAATTGTCTTTGATTATTTCTTGTAATATTGTGTCAAGGTTCTTCTTTTTTTTTTTTGGTGATATTTTATGTAGTACATTTCTTCTTATATTTTGTTATTGTTTGGTCTCTTGTAGCTTCACTGGTTTCCCCTTGTCCAATTCTAATTTTCTAAGAATAAATTCTATTCCTTAAGGCTCTGTATGTATCTCCTTTTCTAGTTGATTAACTTCCCCCATTATCCCCCATAATCCTATTTTTCTTGGATGGTTCTTATTTATTTTAAATTTTTCTTCCTTCTGTAATTTGATTTTTGAAGTCTTTTTTGAGTTCTTCTCTAAGTTCTTTCTGGACAGGTAGTCATTTAACATTACCGTTTTCAGTAGGAAAGGGTTTTTTTTTTAAACTTCAGTATTCTCCTCTGAAGAAAAATCCAGGTCTTCCCTATTCCCATAGTAAATTCCTATGATTATGTTCTTTCTTCTTTGCTGGTTCATTTTTTAAAAATGAGAATTATTATTATAAGTATCTCTAATCCTGGGGTGGAGGAAGATGATACCTCTGTCTTCACCTCAGCTCTCCTTTATCACTTGAAAGCTCAAACCCAAAACTCATCCTCCAAATGCTCATTGCCAGCAGCTTCCCTGCTCTACAGCTTCTGAATTCACATTCTTCTGGCCTAGGGCTGTCTCAGCCTGGCATTCCTAATCAGCAGAGTTTCCCTCAACTTTCCTGGATTCAGACCCCCTAATTCACCATGCTTTCCTGGAGGTGAAAGTGCCTGTGGTTGTGGCTTAGGCTACCTATGATGCCAGCTCACCTCAAGACTCTGCTCACTGTTTTTGTGGAGCTAGCCTGGAAGTATTTACACTTCACACCTGTGAGAATTCAATCCTAGGGTCTCTTTTTGTGTATTCTCAGGTCGTCCTGGGAGGATCCCTGTTCTGCACCAGGTCTTATTTGTTTTTTACTTGACTATGTTTGCCCTGAGATGCAAATATTTTGTTATTTCTTTTGTGGGGAAATCTGGAGAGTTTAGAATTTTCTCACCTATTCCCAGAATCCTCCTCCTATGTTCAACTTTTTCTTTCAAATTCTATGATTGCATCTGAGTAGATCCCTACATATAATGGGCCCAAGAAATATGACTCGTGTAGGAAAATTATGTGCATTTTTTCAGGAATATCCCCATCTCCCCTGTTCCACAACATTCTTTTAACCACTAATAGGAACTAATGCCTTATTTTCAGGTTTGGGGAGGAACTCTCTCAGGACCAAGAGCAACTCCTGGATGGAATCACAGAGCTGGATATTAATACTGGTGGACAGCCTTCTCAGCTTCTGGTTCATGGAGCCTTGGCTTTCCCTCTTGGGCTAGATTCTTCACTAAACTGCTTCTTGGCAGCTGCCCGCTATGGCCAGGGTCGAGTGGTACTTGCTGCTCATGAAAAGATCCTCTATGCTCCAAAACTGGGCCCTTTTCTATTCAATACTGTTACTTGGCTAGCAGGGGGACAATCAGGCAGCATTGGTGTTAACCCTAATCTTAAAAAACTATTTACCCTATTGTCTGATAAAGGCCTGAACTGCAGCCTAGAATCTCAACTGACTCCTGGCTTGAGTGTTTACTGCTGCTCAGCCTACAGTGACAAAGAGGCAAAGAAGCTGCATGAGTTTGTGGCAGAGGGTGGAGGACTACTAATTGGGGGTCAAGCCTGGTGGTGGGCCTCCCAGAATCCTGGCAAACATGCTGTGGCTGATTATCCTGGAAACCATGTCCTCAACCCTTTTGGTCTCAGCATCCTAGATAGTAGTCTACAAAATGGCCAATTTCCTGTCCTTGTGCCCGGTGAACAGAACTATCATTTCCGCTTAGCATTGTCTCACTTCCAGGATGAAGTGAAGGGAGAGAAGGTCTTGCCAAAAGCATGGCATTATAAGCTAAGGAGAGACTGTAGGGCCTTCCTGAAGATTCCTGCAGAAGGAATCCCCGCCTATTCCTCCCTGCATAGATTCTTGAGTAAATTGCTCAAGCAAACTGGCATCCCCCATGTCAGCCAGGATCACCCTGTGCCAAGTGATTCCTTAGAGGCTACCCTGCTCTGTGTGGCCACTGAGCTTACTCACAATGGAACAGATTGCTTTTCACTGATGCACAGAGCTAGTAAAGGGACTTGTCCTTTCCTATCAGGACCCTCTGTCACCATGGAGATCAACGCTACCAGTCCAGGTAAAGATGGAGAATGACGGCTAATAGATAGTTGTGAAAGAATGGGCTAGATAAATCCTGTAAGGAATCACAGGACTTAGATTGCCATAAGAAGAGCCTATGCTTTAAAGATGATGTGGCTTGAATTACTGGGAGTACTTAGAGGGAGTTAGAGGGTAAACAAATAGGTTTGTTGGGATATCTTAAGTTTAAAGAGAGGATGGCAAGTCTCTGGGAAGAGGTTTGAAGGTTCCAGAAGAACATGTGGGACTCTGGAAAGGGGAAAGAGGAGCTCTTGGGGGTAGTATGAGGGATTTAAAGGGGGATATAAGCATCCTTGGAGGTTCTGAGAGGTGATCTTGGAAAGGTAAGGAGAACAAGGGAATTTGGGTAGAACAATTCCATCAATTATTATGTCTCTCTTCAGATGCCACTACATGGATGAGCACCGGACTCTACCTCCCTGCAGGCTTTACTGTATACATCAGAATGCTAAGGGCTGTGTCTGCTGGCCTACAGGTAACTCCCCTATGGCTGCCTGTTGCCTCTGTTGTATAAACTTCCTCCTAACTGTTCCTTACTCTAAGGCTTGTTGTCTATATAGCTACCACTACCATCTTCTTCTAGTTTTCCTTATTGTTGTGCTGTTGCTTTAAATTTTATTAATTTTTATTGACCAACTTTTCCTTTTCCTTTTTATCAATATCATCCTCTAATTGAAAGAAAGAAAGAAAAGAAAAAGAATAGTAATTAGAATAAAAATGCACAGTCAAGCAATGCAATTTCCCACACTGGACATAAAGGTACATTAAATTCCATATCTTGAGCTCATCTGTTCAGGAGGTAGACAATACATTTTATCTTTGTTCCTCTAGAATCTTGGTTTATAGTACTAGTCAAAGTTCCTGCAAAGTTATTTTTCTTCCTAATGTTGTTATTGTCCAAGTGGTACTGATTTTGCTAACTTCACCCCATTAATCTCTACAAGTATTCCCAGTTTTCTCTAGAACCATCCATTTTGTTAGTGAGTCAGCAAACATTTATTAAGTCCTTAATATGTAGTAGGTACTGTGTAAAGTGCTCATTTCTTATAGCAAAGTAATATTCCATTAAATTCATAAATGATAATTTTTTCATTTATTTTTCAGTAGATAGGCACTCCCTGTTAGGTTCTTACTAAGTGCTAATGAGATAATGAGATGTTAGGTTCTTATTAAGTGCTAAATTGGTACTTAACAATTCTCTAGTTCATACCTTTTGGTTCCACCTTTAAGGGGAGTTTACCCCTTTGAACTTCTGAGGAGGAGTTTACATATGAAAAGGAATTTACACAACCTTTAAAAGGAGGAAGTTCATTGGTTGAAGTAATTTTTCCACAAGCCTTTGAGTTCTTACACACACATTCTCTGGGAGGATAAAAGAAGACAACATTGAGCAAGGAAGAAGAATCTAGTCTGGGCCATAGTTGGGACGGTGGCCTGGAGGAGTAGTCTGGATTGGGGAAGGACAAGAGCTGGAGGAGATTCAGAGCTCCCAAGAAACCTGCTCACAGAAAAAAGATTTTACAGAAAAGAGATCTCCTCCCAGAGAAGGATTACAATTGAGAGACTTTTCCACTGAGATTTGGATCAGAGGCTTTTCCACTGGAATCAGGATCTTGTCTGTCCCTGTTCGGGCTCCAAATTGAGAAAGTCTGGCCTAGCTCCTCTGAAGGGCTCAGAATAAGTCCTTGGGTTTCTAGTTTTTTTCTTATTGCAAAAAGAGCTACTTTATAATTTTCCTTTTCGTCTTTCTTTAGTTTATTTGGTGTACAGGTTTTGTATTGTTATAAGGAGGTAAACATTTGCACAGCTTGATTGCTTTTTAGGCATGGTTCAAAATCTCAGAATGGCTATACCAGTTCACAGCTCCACAGCAACCAATAATTATGATTGGCCTTTTCCTTCCTCTTCTTGTCCTTCCCTTCATTCCTACAGATACTTCCCATCTTAAACAGCATGGGATACCCGGTGAGTGGGAGCTCTGCTAGATATTATCCAATAGAAATAGCTATTTAGAAGGGTCTATACTTTATTTTAGTTCCCCTCAACCTCTTTCTGGAATGAATACCTCTCACATCAACATAAAAAATATTTCCTTACAACAAATAGCTACCAAGTTTTGTCGCACTAGATTCCCATTCCATGCAGGGTATGTTCTCTAACACAGACATCAAGGAACTCTTTGTGATAAGTTTCATCCCCAATGTCATCATTGAAGATTAGAGTTATAATCAAAACAACCTCTTTTTCCTTAATAACTCATTATAGATTTGTCACCCATGATTTTGTGAATCTTTATTGAGCCTAGATAATAATTCAGCATGTATGAATTGTTGGGAGTTTTGTCATTACCCATGAAATGCCCATAATTTCAGGCTAGTTTTGCATGAAAGACACTGATAAATAATCTATCAGACATGCTTGCCAGTGGCTGCTACCTGTGCTCATGAACTCCCTTTCTCAGGTACAAATTGGCTGCCACTCTGATGATCTCAGTGGGGCCAAGAAGCTTTACCGAGCACCTGTGGTAATTCACCGCTGCTTCCTGGACAGACCAGAGCTTTCAGTCTCCTGCCTCTGGGGGGGCCTCATCTATATAATTGTTCCTAAGGGCAGTAACCTGGGTCCTGTGTCAGTCACCATCTCTGGAGCTGTGCCTGCTCCATACTTCAAGCTGGGTGAGTGAAGGCTTCATGAAGGCTAAAGCTGGGAAAAGGGTGAAAGGATTATGAACTAGTTACAAAAGAGGAAAATAATATGTAGCTTGAATTGGAAAAGAGGAAGATGATATATAGGAGGGATAAGGAAGAGATGATCTATTTTAAAATTGAGGGAGAAGCATTACAGGACTTCCTTTGTTCATGGATAATTCACAGGACCATGAGGAGAGGTGACTTGGGATTGTTCTTTTGTCTGCAGGAATGGGGATAGGATGCATAAGGAAAAGGCATAGAATTTACAACCAAAGGCTTTGAGTTCAAATTCTGACTCTGCCATTCACTAGCTTTGTTATGTCAATCATTTTAAGTTTCTTATCAGTAAAATGAGAGAATTGTACCAGATCCACAAATTTGTTTTTAAGAATATTTTGCTAACTCTATTTCAGTGTAATTGGTTTCCTTTCTTATGATATGTATTTTACTTAATATATTTTTTAAAATGAGAAGTATATATGCTTTTTTAGGTTCCCAAAGTCTGTCTGTCTGTCTGTCTGTCTGTCTGTCTCTCTCTCTCTCTCTCTCTCTCTCTCTCTCTCACACACACACACACACACACACACACACACACACACAAGTTAAGAAGCCCTGTTGGACATTTAAAGTCCCTTCTAGCTATTAACTCTCTGACCCCTTAGTGTTCTTCCCTACTGAAATAAAAAGTTCTACTTTCAGCCTTAAGAAGTCAAAAAATTAAGAAAGACTTAAAATAACATAATATCCAGAAGGGGTGAAGTGATAGATCTACTGTAACTAATTTCATATATCAGGCCTTTCCTGAAACTGTGATCAGTATAACATTTTAGGTTGGACCATGATGAGCTTTACCATAGGCAGAAAGTGACCTGGGATGCCAAGATAACTAAAGAATATGTTATATGAGACTTAATTAAAGGAACTGTATATATCTACCCTGGAAGAAAGAAGACTTGAAGGGATATGGTAGTTTTCCAATATTTGAAAGGCAGTTAGGAAGAATTTGGACAATATTTGGTCTGTTTGGGCAACAAAACTATGAAAAGAGGGCATAATTTACCAAGACAAATTTTACCTCAGTAAAAGTAGAAAAGATGTAACAATTAGATCTGCCTCAATGTGAAATGTATTTTCCTGGAAAATAGCAAATTATCCAAAGGTGTAATTCTTATAAAAATTCTTATAAAAGAGAGAGAGAGAGAGAGAGAGAGAGACCTGGTAACCACTTCTCAGGAACAGAGAAAAGGGAATTCTCCTGTTCATAAATATGCTGAAGAAGGTTATGAGATTCTGTAACAGGCCCATTTAACCCCACAATCTCTGTTTTTAGGGGAGACATCACTGGAGAAGTGGCAGAACTCTATTCGCCACCACCCAGGGCCCTGGGGGGAACTGGCAACAGACAATATCATCCTCACAGTGCCTTCTGAATATCTTCAAGACTTGGACAATCCAGAGCCATTGCTTCATCTCTGGGATGATATGATGAGAGCTGTGGCCAGACTTGCATCAATAAGCTTCCCTTTCCCTCGCCCCGAGAGGATTGTAGCTGATGTTCAGATCTCAGCCGGTGGGTATTCAGGAGGCTGGGATGGGAGGCTTTGTACATGATAAATCAATACAAAATTCACAAATATTTGTAAATTCTTCTCTATTCAAGGCATTATGTCCGATATTTGATAGTACAAGTAAGCAGGGGCTTATGAACTAGTTAGAAAGATATAAGAAAAACCACATTGAAATTTTAAAAGGGACACAAAAATCAATAATAGCATTCATTCATACATATTCATTTTTCATTCCCTTACTCACTAAGTATTTATTATATACCTCTGTGTCCAAAAGAGCTTTCACAAAAAATTGCTAGAAAAAATAAATGCTATGATTTCAAAGGAGGGGCTTCAATATGTAGAGGAGTCATTAAGGACCTTTATTGGAAGTTATAGGAAATGACTTGTGTCTTGAACAATGGGTAGAAGTAAGGTAGAAAGAAGTATACTTAAGTTGTTAGTAAACATTTATTGAGCACCAATTGTGTCCTAGGAAGTGTTCTAACTGCCAGAGATGAAAAGAGAGTCAGAAGGTAATCTCTCCTCTCCAGGATCATATATCCTAATGAGGGAAAGAAACTTATTAATAACCACATACACAAATCACTATTGATCAGAGAAATGCAAATTAAGACAACTCTGAGGTATCATTACACACCTGTCAGATTGGCTAAGATGACAGGAACAAATAACGATGAATGTTGGAGGGGCTGTGGGAAAACTGGGACACTGATGCATTGTTGGTGGAGTTGTGAAAGAATCCAACCATTCTGGAGAGCAATCTGGAATTATGCCCAAAAAGTTATCAAAATGTGCATACCCTTTGACCCAGCCATACTACTACTGGGCTTATACCCCAAGGAACTACTAGAGAAGGGAAAGGGTCCTGTATGTGCCAAAATGTTTGTGGCAGCCCTTTTCATAGTGGCTAGAAGCTGGAAGATGAATGGATGTCCATCAATTGGAGAATGGTTGGGTAAACTATGGTATATGAATGTTATGGAATATTATTGTTCTATAAGAAATGACCAACAGGAGAAATATAGAGAGGCTTGGAGAGACTTACATCAACTGATGCTGAGTGAAACGAGCAGAACCAGAAGATCATTATACACTTCAACAATGATACTGTACGAGGATGTATGCTGATGGAAGTGTATTTCTTCAACATAGAGAAGAGCTAATCCAATTCCAATTGATTAATGATGGAAAGAACCAGCTACATCCAGAAAAGGAACAATGGGAAATGAATGTAAACTGTTATTTTTACCTTCTGAATCCAATTCTTCCTGTGCAACAAAAAATTCGGTTCTACACACATATATTGTATCTAAATTATACTGTAATATATTTAACATATATAAGACTGCTTGCCATCTGGGGGAGGGGTTTGGGGGAGGAAGGGAAAAAATCTGAATAGAAGTAAGTGCAAGGGATAATGTTGTAAAAAATTACCCATGCATATGTACTGTCAAAAAATGTTATAATTATAAAATAAAATAAAAATAAATAAAAAAAAAAAAAAATAACCACATACAAAAATGATTGACAGGATAAATTGGAATAATTTCGGAGGGAAGCACTTGATTAAAGGAATAATCACTGATTTCAGAGACCTGGACTGGCAACAAGGGCTGCATAAGTGAGAAAGCAAAAATCATAGTTCCTCCCTTTAGGAGAATTCACAATATAACTGAAGTTGGTTATAGGAGAGTGAAATCACCCACTGTTCCTATCATTCTAAGATATAGTTAAGGTACACTAGTGTATAAATAAGTACAAAATAATAGCATTTGTGTAGTGCCTATTATTTATTCCAAACATAATGCTATGTGCTTTACAAATTTCATTTATATTTCTTTTTATCCTCACAAAAACTCTCAGGGGAAGGTGCTTTTATTATCCTCATTTTATTGTTGAAGAAACAGATTAAGTGTTTTGCCCCCAGTCATATAACTAGTAAGTGTATGGGACCAGATCTGAATACAATTCTCCCTAATTCCAGGCCCAGCACCCTAACCATCATAGAGCTTAGCTTCTGCAAAAGGAAAAAATTAACTCAATACATGGATCATTTTGGTGGCTAGTATAAAATTCCAAAAATGACAAAATGTTTAAGTACATAGAAATAATATTATCCTTATATGAAAGATGAGAAATTAGGGCTGGGTGAGTGGAGTGAAATAGAAAAGAAGTTTTCTTCCCTGTTTTGACTAACCAAAGAGAATCCATCTATTTTCATGTATATGTGAGCACGTTGGGGATGAGATAATCCAAGGGAGAGATGTATAGTGAGAATAACCTTGGAGTAGCACATTGGGCTCTCATACATAGAAATCTCTGCCTTCTTTTCCTTCCTTCCAGGTTTCATGCATTCAGGATATCCCATCATGTGCCACAAAAAGTCAGTAGAGAAATTAATCAATGAGAAGAGAATAAGATCTAATGGCCTCTGGGGTCCCATCCATGAGCTAGGCCACAACCAGCAACGAAAAGTCTGGGAGTTCCCCCCACATACAACTGAGGCTACTTGCAACTTGTGGTCTGTGTATGTACATGAGATGGTGCTAGGTATCCACCGGAGCCAGGCTCACCCTGATCTGACTCCCTCAAAGAGGGAAACCAGGATAAAAGAATACCTGAGAAAAGGGGCTCCCCTGAATGAATGGAGTGTTTGGACAGCACTGGAGACTTATTTGCAGGTACCGGAAATTAATTGGGGGAGAAAGGAAGACTGTCACTACTACTTCTATTACTACCCTTACTATTACTTCTCTAGCATTTATATAGTACCTCAAGTTTTCTAAGGTACTTTTCAATTTTTTCTCATTTGATGTTCACCACAGCCCTATAAGATATGCTGTTATTACTTACATTTTACAGATGGGGAAATTGAAGCTGAAAGAGTATAAGTGACTTTCTCTATGAACCCATTTCTATGAAGTCATGGGATCCCATCTGAATCTTCATGATGCTAGTTATCCTATTATTGTTTGTCTACATCTTACTTGCATAGCTGTAAAAGGAATGAAAGCCCCATTCCCTATCTCCTAGTAAAAAGGTGAAGATAAATGAGGGATTAGAGAAAAGTATTTTGCAAAGGTTTTTTAAGGGTTTACACAGAAGAAAATTTATATAGCCCAGATAAGTCTTCTGTTAACTAATCATAATTGTGAACATTCTATTGGATATTGCCATAAAGTATTCTTCATAGGTCTAGTCACAAAGGGTGTATTTTCTATGGATTGGGTGGGCAATACTCTGGATGCCGTGAGTCAGACCCATTTATTTAGCAAATATTTATTGATAATCTTTGATGTTCAATTTACTATAGGTGGTATAAGGAAGTAAAGGAAGTCACCTTCCTGAAGAAAAAAAAAAGAAAGCCATTATTACGGAATTATTGTTGGTGTTATTGTGTTATTATATTATATGGCATTAATATGTCAAAATTTAAGTAAGGCCTAATTTCTACTAGAGTGATTAAACATTCTTGAAAGCAGGCATTTACCCAAGGTGGGTAGTAGAGAATAAGACCAATTGATCATGTCTAAATGGATATTTGATGCAGGAGAGGAGGGAATCCTATTCAAATGGTAGGAATATGACTAATATTGAAGAGGGAATTTTTTATTTCAATAAGGGATAGTCATTGCTACTCACATGCTTGGTTGCCTCTGGAAATTCAAACCCTTATTTTTGACCCTTTTTCTCTTTCTCCTCTCTCAGCTACAGGAGGCTTTTGGCTGGGAGCCTTTTACCCAAATCTTCACGAAGTATAAGACCTTATCAGGAGTGCCCAACAACAATCCTGGCAAGATGAACCTATGGGTAAAAGAGTTCTCTCATCAAGTACAGCGGAATCTGGCTCCTTTCTTCCAGAGCTGGGGCTGGCCAGTGCAGGAGGAGGTGGCTGCTTCCCTGGCCTGCCTCCCTGAGTGGCAAGAGAACCCCATGAAAGCTTACCTTCTCTAAACAATCAGCAGGGTGATTTCCAAGAAGCCTGGAGAGACTTACATGAACTGATGCTAAGTGAAGTGAGTAGAACTAAGAGAGCATTGTATATAGCAACAAGAAGATTATGATGTTCAATTCTGACAGATGTAGCTATTTTCAATAGTATTTTCACTTTTTTGTTGTTGTTTGCTTGCATTTTGTTTTCTTTCTCACTTTTTTTCCCTTTTTGATATGATTGTTCTTGTGCAGCATGATAATTGCCAAAATATGTATGGAAGAATTGCACTTGTTTAACATATATTGGATTGTTTGCTGTCTGGGGAGAAGATAGGGTAAGAGAGGGAGAAAATTTGGAACACAGGATTTTTCTTTTTTATTTTTTTTTTTTTTTAATTTATTTATTTATTTTTATTCATTTTTCCAAATTATCCCCTCCCTCCCTCCACTCCCTCCCCCCGATGGCAAGTAATCCCATACATTTTACATGTGTTACAATATAACCTAGATACAATATATGTGTGTAAATACCATTTTCTTGTTGCACATTAATTATTAGCTTCCGAAGGTATAAGTAACCTGTGTAGATAGACAGTAGTGCTAACAATTTACATTCGCTTCCCAGGAACACAGGATTTTTCAAGGATGAATGTTGGAAATGATCTATGCATATGTTTTGAGATAAAAAGTTTTATGAAAAATAAAAATAAATCTAAAAATAAAAGAGTGTACTTTCTCATGCAAAATTAAGGAGTACCCATCAGACTCAAGATGTCTGTGAGCAGGATATAACTCCATCTATAAAACTCAATCTATGGATGCCCTGAGCCAGCCCCATTCATTTAACAAATATTTATTGATCATCTTTGATGTTCAAGATTCCCTAGGATGAGTAAGGGAGTAAATTTATCAGGAATATGTCACCAATTTAAAGGGGAAATTGAGAAAACAATGTGGAAACTTGTACAAGTTGAATAACAGTGAAGATATTTCTTCCCTTTCAGCTTCCTAAAAGAACCTTAGAACCTATCACAAATTGGTATCAAGTATTCCTTCTCTGGGATCTGTTTTTAATTTAAATGTGCTATTATTTATCAATATTATATAACACTGAGAGCATTGAATTTGGAATTGGGACTTTGTTTGAATCCTATCTTTGCCATATAGTGCCTCTATAACAGGAAAGTTGCTGAATCTCTTTGGGCCTCAATTTCCCTTTCAAATGAGAGAACTGGATTTGATGATCGCTAACGTCCTAGACTTTAAAAGTCGACTCTAAACCTAGGATCATATGAAATTCTTTCCTGATGCTGAAACAACACAGCTCTCAGACAAGTTCAACTTGTCTTTTTAGGAATCCAAAATATTTTGTCTGAGCTTTTATTTTTAATCCATTGTTCTAAATGTCTGGATATAGTCCCAAACTGAGACACAAATTTATCATAAGAATCAACAGGCTCTTAACTGGTTGTCATAGCTAGCTCATTTCTAGCCTCTGATAGATCGTGTATACAGAATGTTCCCAAAGTATTGGTGAAGTTTAAAACTTCTGAAAGCTTATGCTGCATTAAGACTTTTGGGATACACTATATAATCTAAGTGTGCCAGAATTACATGTCATATCTGTTATGATCAAACCTGCTTTTTATGTGATACCCAGGACCTTCCCTACATTTTTGAGGTGCATTTTCAGAAAGATCTAGCTCATTCAAAAAGATATTCAATTTAATTTTAAATTTAGTTTAAATTTAAATTATCTGGAATAGGCCTTAAGCGATAGGAAAAGTACTGTAAAATCACAAATGTGATAACAAAATCTATTATGGTTTGCCCCCATCAATTTATTCCAACTGACAATATTTTTTGCATGAAGAAAGCAGTTTTGAGACTACATTGTTTGAACCTGAGAAAACTGAAAGGTTTTCTGTCCATGGCTTGATCGTTTCAATAAATCAATCAATAAACATTTATTATGTGCCTACCATGTGGCAGGTATTATGATAAGCATTGGGAATAAAGAAAAAAGGGGAGAAACTGACTCTGCCCTCAAGGAATTCATAATCTAATGGAGACAACATGCAAATATGAATGTGTTCGTCATACACATACACACATGGATAAATAGAATAAATTAACAGGAAAGGCTCTAGAATTAGGAGGATCTGGGAAAGACTTCCTATAAAAGATCAGGTTCAGATGGGATAGTAAAGAATTAAGGGAAGTCAATAAGTAGAGATGAAGAAGAAGAATAGTCCAGGCATGGCAAACCATTAAAGCTTCCAAAGCTGAGAAATGGTGAAGAATCAGGAGGTCAGTGTCATTGGTCTGAACAGTTCATGACTGGGAGTAAGATATAAAAAGACTGGAAAGGTAGGAGGGGGTTATTGCATTTGATCCCTCTGGATTTGATCCCTCTGGTCATAGGAAGCCACTGGAGTCTATTGAGTAGAAGGGTGATGGTTGGGGCTGTATTTTAGGAAAAATCATTTGATTGCTGAATGGAGAATGGATTGAAATGGGAAGAGGCTTAGGATAGGCAGATCCTCTAGCTGACTGCAGTATTCAAGGTAGGAGATGATGAGGGCCTGTACTTCAATGGTAACAACGTCACAAGAGAAGGGCCCACATTAAAGAAATACTGCAAAAATGAGATTGATGGGCCTTGGCAACAGATTATCATCTGATACAATGAGGCATTTAAAAGTAACATTAGACTTCTGCCGATCAACAAGAAGGTTGTAATACTAGTGAAATTTATAAGAAACTTATATAGCCCTAAGTCAGTGGCTCCTTCACTTTTCAGTCACACATAACACAAAAAAGTACCTATTATGTGCCAAGGATAAACTAGAAAACATTCCTTGATATTTTTGAGAATCATAGTACTCTTTTGATAAAGAATAATCCACACAGCCATATCACATATATTCACTTGGGGTTTTTAAATTTTTTTTAATTTACTTTTGATTCTTTTGATAATTCTATTTCCTTTTTTTCTCTTGTTTACTTCTGTTTCTTCCTTGGACTGAAATATTCTATACAGATGAGGCAATGATGGCAATGAAGCAAGATTGAGGTCCTGAGTTTCGTAATACATTTTTATAATGGTGTATATGTTTTTGATAAGCATATAACATGTTATTATAACACATGTAATAAAATAACATTTAATATTACAGTATCACACAATACTGCATATAATACAGGATTTCAAAATACTGGCTATACTACATAGTTTTTGTGTGGACATTGAACTCCTTAGTACCTCACTTTCCTCATCTGTAAAATGAGGGAGTTGAATCTCTTTAGTTCTTTTCCAATTCTGAGTCTATATGACCTTATTTCTTGTTCCTCTTAATTTCTTCTGGCTTCATTTTTTTTCTGCTGCCTTTTTCTTCATCTGCTGCTGCTTCTGTTATTGTTATTTAACAGGATTTAAGTTGTTGGTATAATTTTAGGTCAACTCTCATCTACAGTGAGAAAACTGAGATCCCAAGAAGTTAAATAACTTGCTCAGAACCATTTAGCTTGATAATATCAGAACCAGGTTTGGATCCCAGGCCTCCTAGCTCTTATATGTGTTTGAGTAACTCTTACTTCTAGAGCAGGTCCCACTAATTCATAAAAGGTTTTAGTACATCAATTAAAGGTGGTGTTTTATTATTATGAAACTTTTTTTTTCCTTTTATTTGGGGGAAGTATTTCCCTTGCTCATAGGGCTCCCTCTTGTGGCTCTGATCTTTAGAAGAAAACTGTCTTCCTTCCCTGTCCTATTATCTCTACTTAGAGTAAGCTTATATGTATGCAGGCCATTCTTTTTAGTAGTATTTTATTTTTCCAAATACATACAAAGACATTTCTCAACATTCAGCCCTGCAAATCCATGTGTTCCACATTCCTCTCCCTCTCTTTCTTCTCCCCCATCCCCAAGACAGCAAGCAATCCCATATACTATATTCATGTGCAATTCTTCCAAGTTTTTCCATATTTGTCATGCTGCACTAGAAAAATCAGATCAAAAGAAAACAAAAAAGGCAAACTAACAAAAAACATGAAAAACTGTGTTTTGATCCGCATTCAGTCAACAATTCTTGAATGAAACAGAAATTATTTAATTACAAATAATAAAGGTAACCATATTCTCTAAGATTTCTTCCTGCTCTGCTAAAAATAATAACAAAAGTCTATGATTCAGCAAAAATTAGTAGTACAAGCAAAGAAGACCAGCTTCCAAGTGATGAAAGAGGCATCTTGGGGAGCATGTGTTCCAATGGAAATGATGCTAGATTTGGAATCAGTGGCCAGTTAGACTTCTAGATCTGGTTCAAATCCCAGCCTGCAGGAAAGATACAGAGAGAGAGAGAGAGAGAGAGAGAGAGAGAGAGAGAGAGAGAGAGAGAGAGAGAGAGAGAGAGAGAGAGAGAGAGAGAGAGATTTGGTTTTTTTCATTTTTGGATGACTGATCTTAATGGTTTCCCTTTGAGCTGAGATCTCGGATTTTTTCCCCTACCAAGAGATCTGTTTTCTGAAATTTTTCTTCTTTTTCTCTCATCCACACTAGAGTTTACTCTTTTATCAGACTCATTTCCCTCACCCTCTCTACTTCCATATTTGTCCTCTTTGTCCCTCTTTTCATAACAAGATTAAGCTCTCACATATCCTTTAAGCTGCATATCTGTATCTATAGATTCTATTTTCCTAAAACTTTTGTTCTAACAGCTCCTGGTAGCCCACACAGATCTAAGTTTACTTGACCTATCCCAGTAATTAACACACTCTGTCTCTCTATCTCTCCTTCTCTTCTCTGTCTCTGAGTCTGTCAGCTCAAAGGTTTGTCTGTCTTTGTCACTTTTTTCTCTGTGTGTTTCTCTGTCACTCTCTATCACTTTGTCTCTCTCTGTTCCTCTCTCTATGCTTCTATCTTTCTGTCTTTCTCTCTCCCTCCCTCCCTTTCTTTCTCCCCCCTCTTTCTTTTCTCTCTCTTTCTCCCTCCATTTCTCCCTCTCTCCCTTCTTTCTGTTCTCTCACTGTCTTTTTCTGCCTCTGCCTCTCTGTCAGCTCAGAGGCTTGTCTGATTGTCTCTCTCTCTCTCAGAAAAGCAGTTCTGCTTACTCATTTACAATGAACCCTTTAATTACATGCAGAAGATATCAATGCTAAAGTCAATCTGTCTGAGAAGTGGAGATGGGGGAGAAAGAGAGGAAGGGGGAAGGGAAAATAATTGCTCATAATTCTACACTTTGTGTTTCTCTGACACTGATGATATATTTTCCTATCTATGCTCCATAATTATAACCTATTTAATCCATCAATTGGGTAAGTAACTTAACTACTGTTCTCAATTTCTCCAACTTTGAAATGACCTTTTGAGATAATGATGAATATTAGAGGGGATGTGGGAAAATTGGAACACTAATACATAGTTGGTGGAATTCTGAAAGGATCCAACCATCTGGAGAACAATTTGGAACTATGTCCAAAGGACTATCAAACTGTGCATACCCTTTGATCCAGCAATGTTTCTACTGGTCTTATATCCCAGAGAAATCTCACCCCCACCCCCACCCCGTGGCAATTTGGATTAAGTGACTTACCCAGGGTCACACAGCTAGGACATGTTAAATGTCAAGGCTGGTGTGCTATCCAATGTGCAATCTAGCTGCCCTCCAGAGAGATCTTAGAGGAGGGAAAGGGACTCACATATGCAAAAATGTTTGTAATTAGCCCTTTTTGTAGTGACAAGAAACTGGAAACTAAATGGATGATCATCAGTTGGAGAATGGCTAAAAAAATTATGGTATATGAATATTATGGAATAGTATTTTTCTGTAAGAAATGATCAGCAGGATGATTTTTAGAGAGGCCCAGGGAGATTTACATGAACTGATACTAAATGTAATGAGCAGAACCAGATCATTGTACACAGCAACAGCAATATTATATGATGATCAATTCTGATGGACATGGCTCTTTCCAACAATAAGATGACTCAGATCAGTTCCAATAATCTCATGATGAAGAGAGCTATCTACACCCAGAGAGAGAACTGTGGAACTGAGTGTGGACCACAACATAGCATTTTGTTGTTTGTTTGCATTTTGTTTAATTTTTTTTCTCTTCTTGATCCATTTTTTCTTGTGCAGCAAGATACCTGTGTGGGTATATATATATATATATATATATATATATATATATATATATATATATATATATATACATACACACACACACACACACACACACACACCACACACACACACACACACACATATATACATATGTGTGTGTGTGTGTGTGTGTATATATATATGTATATATATATATACAGGATTTAACATATATTTTAACATGATTTAACATATTTTGGATTACCTGCCCTCTGGGGAGGGGGTGGGGGGAAGGAAGGGAAATTTTGGAACGCAATGTTTTTGCAAGGGCCAATGTTATAAAATTACCTATGAATATATTTTGTAAATAAAAAGCTTTAATAAAAAAGAAAAAAAAGGAAAAAATTTTTTAAAAACGAGTAGCTAAAAAAATAATCATTTGATTCTACTTGGCCTATTTTTTTTTTATGAATATTCTCTCACATTTCTCATAAGCATTAGTTTAGAAAAAGAACCTGATGACCAAATTCTATATCCATTCTGAATCCCATGAAGACTATCTCTTTTAACTTAGTATAGATTACCATTCTATTCTTAAAGCATATGGTTCTATATATCTTAGGATGTAAATAGCCTGAGGAGGAGGAATTCATTTATTCTAGCCCAATTCTCACATTATGTTTTCTATATTCCCCAAGTGGTAAAGACCACAAGAACCTTAGCTATTCTGGCCATGTTTTTTTTTCCCTCAGCTTTTCCAATTTCTTTTAATATTTATAATTATGGGACTTCTTCAGGTTTGTATTATGACTCTTCTTTTTTTTTCCCTTTTCAGGTTTTCCCTTTCTAGGGACATAATGATAGGGACTCAGGGGCAGATATATTTCCTTTGATCTTGGCATGTTTCCTAGTCTTTGAGTTTTTATCTGAAGATAGAGCAAGAATATCTCTAGCAGTTGTATATTGGTGGTGCTCCTTCAGGATGTGTTTCCTTGCTTATGGGCCATAACTCTCCTTTCCAGGATTTGCTCACGCTTTCCCAGTTTTCCTGGAAAACTGCATGAAACCAAGCCTCCCAACTAGGTATGATAGAACAAAACCACTCTTCAGCTGAAAATAAATTGGAAGAACTTCAAGAAAGCTAAGTCTCATTCAGGCAAAAGGGTTATTCAGTCCAACTCAGATAAGGTCCAGGAAAGCCAGCTGATTTAATCAGAGCAGATCAGCAAGTGAGACCCTAGGTCCCAGATCAGTAGCAGAGCATACCAGGGGGCAGCTTCCAGTCTCAGCTTAGAAAGCAAATTGCTAAGCCAGGACATGAGGCTGTTTATTGGAGAGAGCAGGTAAGAATTACCTTCTGCTATGAATAAGACACCAAACTCAGCAGTCTCCTGTGATCAAATCTGATTCAGAACTGTATAAGAAGCTTGGGGCAGTGTTCCCCCCATATCATTGGAGCAGAGCTCAAACTTTAAAATCACAAAATAGGAAAAAAGAAAGAAAGAAAATGAGCAAGACACCAAAAACAATTTTAACCTAAAGCTACTATAGTGATAGGGAAGACTAAAAAACCAACTCAGACAAGGATGAATGTCCTCATGATAAATCTCAAAAAGTGATTTAAATTAGTTTCAAGCCCCAAAAATCTTCTTAGAAGGTTCATAAAATTTTTAAAGGCATATAAGAGAAGTAGTAGAAAAAATTAGAAAATAAACAAGAGATATGCAAGAGAGAGTCAGCAACTTGGAAAAAAAAAAACAATTCTTTAAAAATAGAATTGTTCAGATGCAAAATAATCAACTGAAGAAAATAAGATCTTGCAAAGTAGAATGAATCAAATGGAAAAAGAGATCTAAAACCAAATGAAGAAAATCATATACTAAAAACTAGAACCAAGCAAATGGAAGCTAACGACTCTATGAGACATTAAGAATCAATTAAACAAACTAAAAAGAATGAAAAAATAGAAGATGTGTAATGTTCCCCTCTAAAATATAATGTTCTCTGAGAGCAGGTTTCTTGGAGCTTCTGGAGGCAGCCTTCCTTCAATTCAGTGTAATCATCCCAAATGCAGCCAGGAGTTAAAATCCAAATCCTTTACTGTTTCCTTTTAAGTTTTGTCTCCTTTCTGGGGCCCAGTTAGCTTTAATAAAGGCCTATCTCTCTCCTTGGTACTGAGAGCTCTTGCCACTAGTCCTTTGCCTCTGCCAGCTTCAGCCTCTCTTCCTCTGAATTTCTCCTGACAGCACAAAGACAGAAGTTGGAATGAATCTGACTCCGCTTCCGAGAGTGGGCTTTGTTCTACTGGGTTTGTAGAAGCTCCTCCTTATATATGCTCTCTTAAAGGTATGAATCCTTGTGGAACTGTAGTAAGTACTAAGTACATGTAGAGAACTATTAAGCACCCTGCTAAACAACCACTGTCTCTATCAATTCTACTGACTTAGCACCTTGTAAGAATTCTAACAAAGATGTTAAGTATCTCATTGGAAAAACAGCTGACCTGTAAAATAGATCTAGGAAAGACAATTTAAAAATTATTTGTCTACCTAAAGATCATGACCAAAAAGTAAAAGCCTGGATAGCATTCTTCAAGAGATCATTAAGGAAAACTGCTTTGATATACTAGAACTAGAAGGCAAAACCATCATTGAAAAAATCCTTTTTTTACCTCCAAAAATAGATCCCACAAGGAAAACCCCAATGAACATTGTTGTAAAAATCCAGAATTATAATCACAAGGAAAAATTACAGCAAGCTACCAGGCAAAAACAATTCTAGTATCAAAAAGCCAGAGTCAAGGTTGCCCAGATTCTGGCAGCTTCTACAATAAAAGATCAGAGGGCCTGGAATGCCATATTCCAGAAGGCACAGAACCTGTGATTAAAAGCAAGTATCAACCACCCATTGAGACTAAGCAATATTTTTCAGGGAAGGAGATGGATCTTCAATGAAGTAAAGGACTTTCAATCATTTCTAGTGAAAAAAAAATAGAACTAAATAGAAAATTTGATCTTCAAACATAAGACTTTAAAATAAGCATAGAAAGGTAAATGGGGGGGCACATTATTTAAAGGTTAAACTATTTACATCCCTACATTGAAGCTTATCACTCTTGAAAGCTGTATCTTTTACTGGGACATACATAGAGGGGACATACATGGACAGAGTATGCTGGTATGAATTGATTCTGATATGATGATATCAAAGAAAAAGGCATTAAGGGTTAGAAAAAGGATTTTACTGGAAGAAGAGGAAAGGGAAGGTAAAATGGAATAAACTAGATCACATGAGGAGACACAAAAAACTTATTACAATAGGGGAAAAGAAGGGAAGGTGATGAGCATTGTCTAAAGTCTAATGTCATCAGTTTTGGCTCAAAGAGGGAATAGCATAATCACTCAGCTGGGTAAATAAAGTTATCTTACTTTATAAGGAAGTATGAGAAGAAAGGAGAAAGAAAAGGGTGGGGTTGGATAGAATGGAGAGCAGAAGCATTAGGAGAAAAGGGTAAGAGAAAAGGGGAGGGGTGATAGAAGGGAGGTCAGGTTAAGGGGGAAATAAGTTAGAAACAAAAAAACTGCTAAGGAAGGACAGGGTAGAAAGGGAAACCAAAATATATACAGGGGTAAAAAATAGGATGGACAGAAACACATAGCTAGTAATCATAACTGTGAATGGGAATGGGAGGGACTCTCCCATAAAACATAAGTGAATAGCAAAGTGGTTTTAAAACCAGAATCTTACAATAAGTTGTTTACAAGAAACACATTTGAAACAGAGAGGGACATACAGAATAAAGATAAAAAGCTAAATAAGAATTTATTATACTTCAGCCAAAGCAAAAAAAGCAGAGATAGCAATTTGGATCTCAGATCAAGAGAAAGCAAACATATATCTAATTAAAAGAGACAAGAAAGGAAACTACATTTTGTTAAAGGGTCCCATAGACAATGAAGTGGTAGTGATACTAAATATATGTGTACCAAGTGGTACACCATCCAAATCGTTAGAGAAGTTAAGCTAGTTACAAGAAGAAATAGACAGAAAAACTATACTAGTGGGGGATCTCAACCCCTCTCTCTCTCTTAGAATTAGATGAATCCAACCACAAAATAAATAAGAAAGAAATCAGGGAGGTTAAGAGAATCTTAGAAAACTTAGATATGATATACCTCTGGAGAAAATTGAATAGAGATAGAAAAGAAGATACTTTTTTTTTTCCTCAGCAGTATATATTATCTACACAAAAATTGACCATGTATTAGGGCATACAAACCAAGGTCAACATAGGCAAACACAGCTTGCCAATGGGTTTCCTCTACCCAAGATATCTGAGTAGATAGACCATAGTATCAAGAGAGAGTACTCACCATAAAATCTTTTTAAAAAGTCATGATTTAGACACTAGGAATCTTGGAGTTAGTTCTAAGGGCTTTCTATTCATATTTACACTTGACTGAAAAAAAATCTTCTTTTTTGTCCATAGGTACTCTTTATTTTTTTTTATTTCTTTCTCAATCATATTTTTTTTCAAACACATATAAAGACATTTTTCAGCATTCGTTTTTGTAAGGCTTAGTGTTGGAAATGTCTCCCTCCCTCCCTCACCTTCCTTCTCTCCAAGTCACCAAGCAATCTGGTACAGCTTAAACATGTATAATCCTCTTCAATATAGTTCCATTTTTGAAATATTGTGCAAGAAAATTTGAGCCAAAAAGGAAAAAAAAATCAGGAGATAGAAAAATCAAACAAACAAGCAAAAAAGGTGAAAATACTATGCTTTGATCCAGATTCAGTCTCCATAGTTCTCTCTGGGAGCGAATGGCATTCTCCATATCAAGCCTCTTGCATTGTCTTGAATCACCCCATTGCTGAGTAAACCCAACTCCATCACAGTTGATCATCACATAGTCTTCTTGTTACTGTGTACAATGTTTCCTGCTTCTGTTCTCTTTACTCAGCCTCAGTTCATGTAAATATTTCCAGGCTTTTCTGAAATCAATCTGTTCATCCTTTTTTATAGAATTAGAATATTGCCTTCATATACCATAACTTATTCAGCAATTCCTCACCTGGGTTTATAAGTCCTTGACACTGCAAAAGGAGCTTCTCCAAACATTTTTACACCTGTGGATCCTTTCTCTTCTTTAATGATCTCTGTGGGAGACAAACCCAGTAGTGACACTGTTGGTTCAAAGGTCATGTACAGTTTTATACCTTTAGGCATAGATCCAAATTATTCTGCAGAATGTTTCACAATCCCAATAACAGTACACTAGTGTCCCAGTTTTAAGTTTATCTATCTTGAAATGGAGGAGCAGAATAGGGTCCCTTTTTCAGAAACTCCAATGATATACATATAAGTATATGTGTATATATGTAAATATCTCTCTATCTATTCACACATATTTTTTATCTTTTCCTCTCTCCACAATGAAAGTTCTTTGAAACAGATCCTATTTTTGATTTGATAATCCAGATTTTTATATATAACAACTACTTAATTTTTTAAAATTTATTTATTTTATTCTGAACTCAAGAAAGAAAATAAGCATTTCCATAACATAGTAGCATGGGATGAGAAAGCAGGGATTAAATATTTCTGTATATATGAAGCAGGGGGAAAGAAGGGGTTAAATATTTTGTATATATATGAAGCAGGGGGAAAGAAACATAATAGCTGCAAATATATTATGTACAATTTGCTATTTTTAAAAAATTCATGTTAGCAAGAATATTTTAATTGTTTACTAGTTTATATAAAGCACCTTTCCTTTCATAGTAAATATTACTATGTATTAGTATTCTTACTATTATTTTACAGAAGAGGAAACTAATGAGGCTTGAAAGGGTTAATTGGTTTTACAAGCAGTAAACATCAGAATTGAATATCTAACCCAAGGTATCTTTTCCTTGGTTCCATGAAACTAATTTTCCCCTTTCTTAATATACTTAAAACTATTTCAATATAATTGGCTTTCTTTTTTAATCTTAATATTTTATTTTATGACTTTAATAACATTATTCCCTGGAATGGGTCCTTTAGACTAACAGAGTGCCAAAAGGTTCTAATGCATGTTTGACAACTGGTTTTCAGAGGGGAAGATGTACAAATGACATACTTCTAAATGTAGTCTGCATTAATATTTTCTCTGTTACTTTGTTAAGTGTACACCATCAACAAAATAAATCAAGCCCCATCAGCCTTTGCTCATTTCCACAGGGTAAATGTTCACATTGAAAAATTTAGCTCTAGGCCAATCTGTCTCCAGGATTTAAGGAACCTAAGACCCCTAAAAAGATTTAGATTTTGGGAATTCTAATCTCTCTCCCTTTCCCTCTTCCTCTCTCCTTTTTCCTCCTTTCCTCTTTCTTTCTCTATCCCCTTTACTCATCCCTTTCTCCATTTCCCTTCTTTTCTTTCCCTTCTCCTCCATCTTCCCCTCATTTTTTCCTATTCCCTTCTTTTCCCCTCTTCCACTCTTCCTTTCTCCCTCTCCTCCTTTTTTCTCTCCCTCACTTCCTCATTTACACTCTCTGTCCCCCTTTTCTCCCTCTTATTCTCGCACAGTCCCTTCCAATTGCTCTCCTTCCTCCTTTCCCCTCTGTCTCTATCCTTCTCCATGCTTCAATGTCTTTCTTCTCCAGTACTTCTGGAGGCAAGAGGATAAATTAATGCTTTGTTGAATTTTTTAAAAAAGGAAGTAAATTAAAATGTCATGCTATATAGGTTAGTCCAGCATGACTTCATCAAGAATAGATTATGTCAGATTTATCTGATTTCATTTATTGATAGGGTTAGTATTGTGTATATCAACAAGAAACTTAGGAACAGAATGATATAAACATTTATTAAGCATTTACTGTATGAATGGTTCTGGGGAGGGAGGGGCAGGATTAGGATGTCTCACTAGTCTTAAACTTTGCTTCTCTCCCTATAGGGAGGCGGGGAAAGCCTTGTAATGAATACATCAGATGATTTTGAGATTCTAGCCAAAGGACTGAACAGTTAGGATCTCCCTAGTGACCTGTCTTTTATGAATTGCTGCTGATTGGTGAAGCTGCCTTCCCAGTCCTGGTGAGTAAGAATGGCCAGGTCTTCATTTCTGCCTCCCATTATGGCCAGGGTCACATAGTAGTGATATACCATGAACACTATCTGAAAGATAACACGTTGGCTCAGTTTTTTTTTTTTCCAATGCTGTAGGCTGGCTCAATCTCAGATTAGGATGTTGGGGTGCACACATCTGTGGAACCTCTTGCTGGCATTCTCCATGACTCTTGGATGGAGCTGCAGACCATGGATGACCTTGAGGACAACATGGCCTTGAGGGCCAAAGAGATGATTCAATTTGTGAAAAGTGGTGGAGGTTTACTCATTGTGGGCCCTGTTTATTATTGGACAAGTCATAATGGAGATGACAAAGTTCTGTCCAACTTCTCTGGGAACTAGGTAACCACTGTAGCTGGTGTATATTTCACTTATGCCTTTGAAGACACAGGCTTCCTTAAGATTTCTAAGAAGTATCTGAAATTCCATTTACAGTCAGGTGAGTATCAGGGGTATGGTAAGGATTATACTTATAATGAAAAGTCTTCCTTCTCCATGTGCAATATTCTATCTACTGCACCTCTTAGTTTCATCTAGAGATAGAGTATTTGTAGGCATTAGCAAATAATTTCACTAGAAATAGACATTCCCTTTTAAGGAAAAAAAAAGAACTAGAACTAGACATTTTGAGAAGAATTAGTCTCATTTGTACTGTCAGGTGGCAAAGATGTTATGGACAGACAGAGTTATTGGAAGTCCATCATCAATAGCTTATATTTGGTTAGAAGGAGCCAAGGGATTATTGCCATATGAACATCAGTGTCCGTTTTTGAAAAGAGAACAGAAGGATTGAGTAGAAAAACAAATAAGGACATAGTAGTTGTGTTGTTGAGGAATTTAAGACACCAGGCCCAGATGAACTTAATATCTAGGTATTGAAAATGCCAGCAAGTACAATTATTGAACTATTGACAAGGATCTTTGAATAAAAGATTAGGTAATACATGACAGAGGTCTGTAAAATATGAGAAGAACTAATTTTCTTTTGATGTACAAAAAAAGTGAAGAGTGTAAGTGAAGAGGCCAGTGAACTTGAAGTAAAATCCTAACCAAATTCTAGACTACTTTGTTACTAAGATGGCTAGTATATGTTTACCAAATTAAATAGTGAATGTCTAGAAGTGGCATTGATGAATATAAAGAGTTAGTGTGGTTTCTTCAAGAACACTCTATGTCAGATTTAATTTATTTCCTTTTTTGATAGCGTTAGTAGACCAGCAAATCAATAAGATATTCTAGGAGCAAATGGAGTAAGTATTTATTAAGTGCCTATGGAGCACAGCTAAGCACTGTATTAAGTACTTTAGAGATATTGTCTTGTATCTCCCTAGATCTTTACAACAATCCTGGGAGGTAGGTGCTATTATTGTCCCCATTTTACAGATGATGAAATTGCAATAGATTGAGTGATTTGCCTAAGATTACAAAGCTACCAAGTGTCAAAGGCTAGATTTGAACTCAGGCCTTCCTTTTCCATGTGTAATATACTATTCACTGCACCTCTTAGTTGCTTCTAGGGATAGAGTATTTGTAGGCATTAGCAAATCACTTCACAAATTCTGTCTTAAATGGCATGCCTGTCAAAGTCAGGATCCAAAAAGATATATAGCATCTGGAATGTTGAGCTGAACCCAAGAACATGAAAATTATTCTTGATAAATCAATCAATTTCAGACATACAGAATGAATCAACTTTGTCTAGATAGCTCTTCAGCAAAAAAAATCTTTTGGGTGTTTAGTGGGTTGCAAATGCCACATGAGTCAACAATGTGCTATGGAATCTAAAAAAAAAATAAATAGCTAATTTGTCTTAAGTTTGATTAAGAGATGCTTATGCTCCAGAATGATAAAGTGTTATGCTCCTTCTCTTCTATGACATGATCAGTGGGCATCTGAGTATTATGTGATTCTATAAATTGTCTGTGGAAGTCAATGAAGACATTTGACCTGTTAGCTTGACCATGGTAAGGTGCTGTCTAACTTTCCTGAAAATCAGGCAATGGACATGGCTGGAATCTAGTTCACAAATACAGACAGGTTTATAGGCCTCCTGTAAGGTCACTGTGAAGAACCCATAGGAAAGATGCTCAAATTGAAGGATCTTGATAACAAACAAAGAAATGATGTTCACTGCTACAAAGGGTCAGTAGGAGTTAAGATGCTGGAAATGAAAGAACAGCAATATGAGGGAACTGTCATAAGCAATTTTTATTCCCAGGACTTGGATGCAAAATTTGTTTATCAGGGAGCTAAGTGGTACAGTTGATAGAAGGCTAAACTTAAGAGTCAGGAATATTTGAGTTCAAATTGAGGAATATTAATATTGATGCTGTATTATTTGATTATTAATATTAAATTGTAATAGATTATTGTCTAGCAAAAGCTCCACCTTTTAGCCTAGGTAAAGAGACTTCTCCTAAACTGGTTGAAGAAGGTAATCTACTGGGCTGAGAATCTTGATTTTATTTACCCTGTAAACATAATTAGGTCTTCCCCCAAAGCCATGATCCTCTTTCCTTGCTTTTCCTCTCATTAAAGGTAGGGATGACCTAATCTGCCCATGAGGAAACCAAGTCAGTGAAGATCTCACTGAATTGGCACATAGTTTTTCTGGTCAAAAATTACTGCAGGTCACTCCTGACAAATCATTTAACTGCTGTCTGCCTCAGTTTCTCCTCATCTATAAAATTGGATTTGGAAATCTGATGTCAGGGCTGAAAGGAATAGTGCTATTCAGAAGCAGAATGGATTAAATCAACTAACATTCATTTTTGCCTTTGTTTTTAATTCTAGAAAGATGTGTTATATTTGTACTGCTCTTTTAATTTTTTTGCAACTAAAAAGCAATAATAAAAGAGATTTGCTAGTACTTTATTTATAGTCAATCATTTTTTTTCCTACCTGGGACACACCCTAATTTCTTTAGAATTCTAAATTGAGATGATCACTACTGACTTCACCTTAATTACACTTGAGCTAGGTTTCTCTTCTATTAACATTATAATCTCATCACTAAATCATTTAATTTTTTAAAATATTATTTCTGCATCTGATTGGAAGATCATTCATATTAATTCTATAGCAGGGGATGATAATTTTTTGGTCTTGTATCCAAATCTATTTTCTTATTCCCAAAGAGTCCTATCTTGCCAACCAAACCTGTTTTTCCACTCTCATACTCCCTAATCTCAAGTAAATCTTACTTTCCAAACTGTCTGTCATGATTCCCCAGTTGAGCAATACTGGAAGTTGGAATCATACTGATTGGGTCCTAATGAGGTGCTCTTAGCAGGTTTGATAGCATATATTTGTAGTGGACCCAATCAGCATGGTTATCAGGGTCCAGCCCTCATGCATCCCTTATTGCTGCCTGACTTCTACTTTATTCCTTAAGCAGGTAGTGAAAAATCACAGATTTATAGCTAGAAGAGACTTTTAGCAGTTCGCTCATTTTACAGAAAAGTATTTTGGAATTTGAGTTAAGTAACTTACATAAAGACCCTCAAGTAAAGTAGCAGAGTCAGATTGAAATGCATATTTCCTGACAACACAACTAACACTCTTTCCACTGTGCCAAAATACTTTTCAATTCCACTAACTCCATATTTTTATCAACCAACCGCTTATTGTCAGAAAAGCATCGCCTCCATGTTGGTGAGCTTTCCCTAATTGACCCACGCACCTTTGATCTGTTCATAAGTGTCTGGAAGTGCTTCCCTAACACCTTCATTTTGTCCTTTATAGGCTATCCAGTATAACATACAGGGCTCCCAGGCTGAGTTCCTCTTTTTCACAGAGACTCAGTGAGATGAAAATCAGTTACTGGAAGGCATGAAAGAGAGCATTACTAGGAAGTGGTGAATTCACAAAGCTGCTTAAATCATATGACATCAGTTTTTCTATTCTTCTCTGTTTCAATCAATTTTTTTTTCAGTTAGAGGACACTACATTGTTTCCAGTTTTTTTGTTTTTTTTATGCTGCAAAAAGTACTACTGTGAATATTTTAATTTCTATGGGACCATATGTTTGACCTCCTAAAAGTATAAGTTTAATAGTGAAATCTCTAGGAAAAAAGCTATGGCATTTCATTTGCCTTTATTACATAATCACAACAAAGTTGATTTCTGCCATGGTTGAACCAATTCTGTTCTACCAGTAATACAGTAATGTGCCTGTTTTTTCACAACCCCTGCAATATTGACTGCTACTTTCTTATGTCAGCTTTGTCAGATTTCTGAGGGTAAAGTGAAAAATAAGGGTTGTTTTGTTTTATATTTTTTTTATTAATAATAGGGAGCATTCTTTCATGTGGTTGTTAAAACTCCGAATAAAATGGCTATGAGTCTTGTCCTTCCTGTTTAGCACATTTCTTTATGGAGGAAGGAAGGGGGCATGTTGCTGGTGGTTGGATGGTGACTCAGGGAAGCAGCTTCAGGAAGCAGACTCCATTGTCTGTGGTCATCTCTCTGTCATCTCTTTGCCTCATCCACACTTTCCCTATTCTTTAAACTCCCCACAGGTTCAGTGTCTACGTTCTTATAAACCTCGAGAGAATGATGAGTTGGCCCTGGAGAAAGCAGATGTGGTGATGGTGACTCAGCAGAGCAGCAATGGCAAGAAGAATGGGTATGAAGGAGGAGATATGGGACAGAGGGAGAGGGTTTTTCAAGGAAGTTTACTAAGTGCTAAGCAGGTTATAATACATATCCATGCTAATAGAGAAGCTTTTTATTCTTTAAATGTCAGAAGACTCAGTATCATTAAAAATATTGTTGAATTCAGGCTGGAAGACTGGGTGGGGAGAGGTAGGATGATTCGCCTTGCTGGGTGGCCTCCATTTCAAGAAATTCTGTGGTTTAGGAAAAAAAAAAATTCCAGGTCTGAGACTGAGGGAGAGACTGTCCAAGTAATTTTTCTCTCCCACACTCACATTGTGATCCTTTCCCTTTCTCCTACCAGGTTGGCTGGAGGGTATGAGGCTGTCAGATGGGGAAAGGGGCTGGTTCCCTTTGTCACATGTGGAGTTCATCACCAACCCTGATGTTCGAAAGCGGAACCTGTCAGAGGCACATAGAGTCAAGACTGCCAAACTACAATTGGTCAGACGCCAAAGATAACTCCTAGACAAGGTCATCTGCTTGGGCTCATGGACATAAAATCTCTACAGAAGGGAGCTGTCATCTGCAGCTCTGTAACAGAACCTCTCAAAGTCTGAAAACAAGAATCAGCAAGACTGGATATAGGCTTTGAACTTTACACTCATTGCCCATTGGTGTGTGTGCAAGCATGCATGTGTGTGAGCACTGCATATGCACATGCATACAATAGGAATATAAGGCAGAGGGATGTGGGGTGGAGCCAGTGCTCTTGGAGACATTTCTTTAAGGAAAAATTACCTATCCAGGATATCTACACTGGAGCCTGAGCCAAGGAGCTCTACTTAACTGCAATTTATCAGTTCCTATGTTCCCAGGTTGATGATTTGGAGCTAGAGCGTCAAATACTTGGTTCCAAACTCCATCACTTCTTCAGCATTCCTTTTCTTTAGGAACCAGCATTATTAGGAAGGAGATTAAGGTGTCTCTAGGGAAATTGGATGGGGCTACGGAAATGTGAGGGTGATAGTCTCTCACTCTAATAAACTTGGCACTTTAAATTTTTTCTTCTCAGACTCCTCAGCACTGAGCATTGTTCATCACTTGGCTGGACTTCAAGGAGGAATCCAGGCTCAGCTAGCTTTGGGTCCATGAAGAGCTGTATGTAGGTAGTGGGAGTAGATTGTTGTGGCTGCTGTTGGTTCTTGCCTTGCTGCCACTCCCCCAGGATTTGGGGTGATTCTCTCTTAGCTATGGCCTTAGGAATGTAGTTATTCCATGCCTCTTCCGGTAATGAGTTAGCAATGCACCGGTCCTTCTTCTTGAGCATACCGGTAACTTAAGACATAGAGGGTTTTGTTGTAGTATAACAGAATTTCTCATTGGGATAGTAATTCAATGGTCCTTCAGTTCACTCTTCCATGAAAGATGAATTATCTTTATAGGCTGAATGAATAAAAAATATTTAAGTACCGATTACATGCTGAACACTGTGTCCATAGCTAGGGATACAGATATAAAAATGAGAGTCCCTACTCTCATGGAGCTTACATTTTCATGGGGTGGGATGGATAACACATAGTAGCTATGAAATAAGTGATGATGAGAGGAACAGTAGTGCAATCCATTGACTTGTCCTTTCCAGAGACAATTGCAGTGTTAATTTGAGCAAGTGGTGGTAAAAAGGGTGAGCGTAGTGAAAAGGTTATTGTATAGTTATAAGCTGCTGAGTTAAACATGGCCCAATGAATATGAAGACATATGTCCCCAATGTGTCTAGAGTTGAGTGACAGCTCCTCTCAAGTATGATTTCTAATCATCTGTTTGGAGGGTGGAATAACAGGAAATAAAATGTCTTCACAAGTAGTCATCCAGCTTCTTAAACACTTTGGATGATAGTAAATACCATTTATTAAAGTAGGCTATTTGATAGGATGCACAGATTTCTGTTTGAGATTTTAGCAAACACGTTCTGTATTCACCTAATCACCTAATTTCTCTAATGTATCCATCTGGACATAAAGAGAATCTGCCTCCAGTTTTGTGTAACCTCAAACCAGTTATTTAATGTCTTTGGGCCTCAGTTTCCTCAAAGATAAAGGAAACGTTTTGATTTAGTAGGAAGAATGAGATACTGCAGGGAATGTAAACAGAAGAGGTAGGAGAAAGTAAACATCATGTATCACATAGGAGGATTCATTGGAAATACCTGCACCAGGACCTGGGGGAACTAAATGAGTGGAATGGAAGTCTGATTGTATAAGTATTTCTTCAGAAGGCTAGGAGGAAGCTGCATTTAATCATGTTACTTAGGAAAGTCAGGGGGAATAAAACTTATTCTTCATCATAGATGAAGAAAACTGGAAAAGAACTCAAAGGTCATAAAGCTCAAACCCCTCATTTTTCAGTTATCAAAACAGAGGCCTGGGAAAGTTTACTGACTTGGTCACATAGGTAATAAGCAAAAGATGCAGGATATAAACCCAGACCCTCTGACTCTAGATTCCATGCTACTATTTCTACCTACCAGGTTGCCTCCCTCTCAGAGTGGCCATTCCTGGTGATTAGAATATTGAGAGCTTGGATGATTGCAAGCAGAATTCCATTTCCCTCTAGGGGAGAGGTAATGGAAATTCCCTAGAATTGCAATGTAGGAGTTCCTCCCATTTTGCCTTTGTTGTGTTGTATGTACGGGGTCAGATGAGAGAAGGAATGAGGAGGGGTCAGTTCTTGAATGCCAAGGGTCATGGTTTATATTCCTCCAAAGAGCAAATGTGTCCCAGTATGGGAAGAATAAAAATAAACAAAGTTCAATTCCCAGACACCTCTCTCAGCTACCTGCATGAATTCCATTAGCCCAATTTACTCCTAACTCTGGTTTTAAAGAACAGAGGCTCATCAGCAGGTACAGGACATGATAACAATAAAATGTAGACTGAACAATGTAGAAGGTCTCTTCAACCTCTATTTCTCTATGATTTTATGGTCCTTTGTAGCTTGGACTTGACAAATGAAGAGTTCCAATCTTCTTAACCTGTCTTGAAGACAGGACTCCATCCCCTCCAGCAGTTTCTTTGCCCTTCTTTGGACATACTGTAGCCTCTGTTATGACCTTCATTAGGGATGGTGACCAGAGCCAAGTAGGATAAATGGCATTGTTTCAGGATAGGGATGGGCACGGGATCTGATTTTATTGACATAGGAAACACCTAGGATGGGAATTCCCTGTACTACTGTAGATTGGCACCTTCTCTGCAATTTATTATCTCAGTTGCCTAGGGGCTCTGAAAATTTAAGTAACTAACCCAAGTGAAACAGCCAATAAATACATCAGAGACAGGAACTGAACCTTGATCTTGGTTTCAAGGCTAATTTTCTATCCACTATGATATGTCACCTCTGTAAATTTTTTTCCAGCATTCTTTTCAGCATCCTTATTAATAGTACTATGGGAAAGTAAGTTACTGTGAAAAGTGTTCTTAGGGAATGCCTGCCCTCTAGGGGAGGGGGTGGAGTGAAGGAGGGGAAAAATTCGGAACAGAAGGAGTACAAGGGATAATGTTATAAAAAATTACCTATGCATATATACTGTCAAAAAATGTTATAATTATAAAATTAATTTTAAAAATAATAAAATAAAAGTGTTCTTAGGAGCCAGAGAGTTCTGGTTTAAATTTTAGTTAGTTAGTATCCATGTGACCTTGGCTGACTCAGTTTACCTTTAGGCTTCAGCTCCCTAATTATAAAGGTAGAGGTTAAAATAGTTGGTCCCTAAGATCCCTTCTAGCCCTAAAGCTAGAATTCTATGATTTTGTAACCATGACTTGAAATATCACATTCTATCTACAAACCATGTTTTATATTTAGACCAGAATCTGAATCTTTTTAAGAAATAAAGATTCTTTTAAGGAGGTTAAAAGAATATTACTTTTCCCTCCTAATTAACATGTGACTCCATAACTTCATATTTACTTAGAAATGTTCTGGATTTTCCCTATTCTTCATTTCCTATTGCTAAGCCATTTCCATGTTTGGGATCCATGACAGTGCACTGAATAACTGAAGTGCACTAGTTTTGGAAATTTATCCCAGGTTTCTCAGAAATCTATTTAGAATTATAGAATTGGAAGTGATATCAGCAATGACCAAGCCCAGCCTATAACTGAAAAGGATTCCCTTTTGGTTGGAACAAAGTAAAGTATCTTGACTTTGGGGTCTGAGAACCAAGGTTTAAGTTCCATCTCTAATACTTATTACCTATATAACTTTGGGTAAGCCACATAACCTCTTTGGGACTCAGTTTCCTCATCTATATAATAAGTAACTTAGAATTGATTGTCTCTGAAATTTCATCCAGCCCTAGATTTATGAATACCTCCAATGAGGGGGTACAGAAGCAACACATTACACTTTTAGACAGCTTTAATAATTAAGTGTTTCTAAATCTATTAAATCCATATATTTCTCTTTGTCTATTTGTATACTTACTTTCTGTAAAGATTCATAGCTTAGTCAAGCCTGATTTAGCCCTTAGGAAATCACTCATGTTGCCTTTCCTCCAGTAGCCTGGATTCAGCAGTCTTATCGACTCTTTTAAATTTTTCTAATTTATGGAAAATGTGATTCTCAAATCTTTAGTTCAGAGGGTTCTTTCTAAAAATCTTACAAATGGTCAAACTAGTAATACATAATCCTCTAGCACAGTAGCCATTTGTAATAGCAAATTATACCTTTTGTACAACTGACAATTTCTACCATCACTCAAGTTTCCAACCCCTAAGGCCAGGGAGGTTCAGTCCTTTTATTATCCTGCAACAATGTTCTCACAGTTTTGGAAAAGCAGGTAGGCCCTTGGTATTAAGGGCAAAAAGTCACTGTGCAAACTAGTTTTCCCACTTCATGGCATGACACTTAGAGAAATTAAGGACTTAAAAGACCAATAGAATGAATATGAAAAAAAAAAAAATGGAATCACTGGCCCATGCATGGCCTACTTGACAAGGTGTAGGACATTTTGTGCATTTCCAGTTTTTTGACCTAGTATTCCTGACCATTTCATTTCAAAAGGTATTGTGGAATTGGCAATCTTCATAATACCTTCCTTGATAAAGATTAAACCAAAGAATTTTTTCAGCCTATGAAATTTGCAGGAGCTAAGCAGAAAAAGGTCTCAGGAAGGGACAGATAAGGATTTAATGCATGTTATATTTAGGGAGTGGGAGAAGGGCAAGGCAGATGGTTTCTTGCTTGGTGTAGGTATTGCAGATTGTGTTTTTCCCCCTGGTGATTGAGGGTAGAGGATTGATCTCTGATCCCTGCTGCTTTGAAGAGTGACTCATAATGCTGGAAGTCAAAGCTTGGTAGGGGGAAGGGTCCAAGGCCAGGCTTCCCTGGAAGTCTGAATAAATTCAGAAATGTTTCCTTGGCCTGTTAACTGGAAGGTTGTAAAGAGGCAATTAACCAGCAGTACATCAGACAGAAGCCCGGAAATGGGGTAAGGGCCCTTCCATTTATTGCATAACATTCAGTGTGTGTGTGTGTGTGTGTGTGTGTGTGTGCATAGCTGCCCTAGTATGGAGTTCTTTTGTGGGTGTGTAGTCCAAGAAAATCCTGGATTTCAGAAAATGAACTTAAGTTTTCCAGTAGGGAATTTGAACATAGAGTGGGCTTCTAACTATGGCAGATGAAACCCTTAGACTATATATGAGAAACAGAAGAGAAAAAATCAGTCAGACGACAGGACTGGAGTCAGGAAGACCTAAGTTCAAATTTAACCTGAAAAACTAATAGAGGTGTGCCTAGGAAAGTTAGAACCTCTATGTGAATCAATTTCTTTTATCTATAAAATGGAGATCATTAGGGATGTTATTAGGATAACACAAGAGATATTTGTAAAAGTACTTAACAAAATTTCTCTTATTTATAATAGAATACTCTGTCCCCTACTGCCTCAGGGTTAAGTAGATTACATTTTACTCCTCCTCCTAGGTTTTCTGATGCTCTTAAGGGGGTATAGGGATATTTAGATTCTCTGAATGTGCTTCTAGACCCTCAGAGGACATCCCCCCAAGTACAGACAGTGGTCCCTTACTTTCCAGTGCCATTAGGCACTGAAAGTTAGATATACTGGGACCTACTTTCTTTTTTTTTATTAATTTTATAACTTTTTTTGATAGTACATATGCATAGGTAATTTTTTACAACATTATTCCTTGTACTCCCTTCTGTTCCGAATTTTCCCCTCCTTCCCTCCACCCCCTCCCCTAGATGGCAGACTTTCCCATACATTACTTATCTTATAGTATATCCTAGGTACAATATATATGTGCAGAACCGAATTTTGTTATTGTTGCAAAGGAAGAATTGGATTCTGAAGGTAAAAATAACCTGGGGAGAAAAACAAAAAATGCTAACAGTTTATACTCATTTCCCAGTGTTCCTTTTCTGGATGTAGCTGATTCTGTCCATCATTGATCAATTGGAATTGGATTAGCTCTTCTCTATGTTGACGATATCCACTTCCATCAGAATACATCCTCATACAGTATCATTGTTGAAGTGTACAGTGATCTTCTGGTTCTGCTCGTTTCACTTAGCATCAGTTGATGTAAGTCTCTCCAAATCTCTCTGTATTCCTCCTGTTGGTCATTTTTACAGAGCAATAATATTCCATAACCTTCATATACCATAATTTACCCAACCATTCTCCAATTTGATGGACATCCATTCATCTTCCAGTTTCTAGCCACTACAAAAAGGGCTGCCACAAACATTTTGGCACATATAGGTCCTTTTCCCTTCTTTAGTATCCTTGGGATATAAGCCCAGTAGTAGCACTGCTGGGTCAAAGGATATGCACATTTTGATAACTTTTGGGGCATAATTCCAGATTGCTCTCCAGAATGGTTGGATTCTTTCACAACTCCACCAACAATCCCCTCCAACATTCATCATTATTTGTTCCTGTCATCTTAGCCAATCTGACAGGTGTGTATCTCAGAATTGTCTTAATTTGTATTTCTCTGATCAATAGTGATTTGGAACACTTTCATATGAGAGGAAATAGTTTCAATTTCATCACCTGAAAATTGTCTGTTCATATCCTTTGACCATTTATCAATTGGAGAATGGCTTGATTTCTTATAAATTAGAGTTAATTGTCTATATATTTTGGAGATGAGGGCTTTATCAGAACCTTTAACTGTAAAAATGTTTTCCCAATTTGTTTCTTTCCTTCTAATCTTGTTTGCATTAGTTTTGTTTGTACAAACGCTTTTTAATTTGATGTAATCAAAATTTTCTATTTTGTGATTAATAATGATCTCTAGTTCTCCTTTGGGACCTACTTTCTTAAAATGGAAAGTTATCAAATGGCTCTCTTCCTCTGTCATTACCACCTTTTTGGCCCAGAGCTGCCTTACTCCTATCCAACTAGATTTATCTTTAAAAGTTGATTTTTGAGACTGGTTTTCAAGTTTGTCTGGAATCTCCTTTGTGAGCCACGATCTCACATCAAAACTAGACAAAATAACATCAATTGATTAGATTCCCCAGGATAGACAAAAACCAAGTGGTAGCAAGAAATTCAATAAAAATCAGGAATTGCTAGGTCTGCACTTACCACTTATTTATTTGTTGGTATATTAATTCATTTATGCAACAATCATTTGTGGAGCACTACGTACTTGGCCCCAACCTGATTTTTCAGGCTTGTTCTACATTGTTCCCCATTATATACTTTATATTCCAGGCAACCTGTACTTAACATTTCTCAAACATGATCATCAATCTCTCATGTCCATGCTTTTGCATTGACTATTCTATGTCTGCAATTAAATCCTTCCTGGTCTCTATCTCTTAGAATTCCTAGTTTCCTTGAAAGCTCAGCTCAAACATCATCTCTTAAATGAAGCTTTTTCTGATCCTGCTACTGTCACCTCTCCAATTACCTTGTAAGTATTTTGCATATGACAATATATGTACATATTTCCTGAATATGTATTTGTATATGTGTGTATATATGTATGTATATGTGTGTATATGTTTAGATATATACATATATAGTGTGTGTATATGTTTAGATATATGTATATATGTATGCATGTATATATCTCCTGGAGAACAAGAACTTTATTACTATTGCCTTTCAAGGACAGTGCCAAGCACAGTGAATAGAACATATTTGTAATTTAATAAATGTTTGTTGATAAATTTGCATTAGATCTAAGATACCTCTCAATTCTAAATTGATGACCTTATTCTAGATAGCTTTATTTGTTGTGAGGATGAGAAATAGAGTTCTAGAACAGGACTTCTTGAACTTTTTCTACTCAATAACCCCTTTTCACCTGAGAAATTTTTCCATGACCCCAGGTATATAGATATATAAAATAGGTATGCGATGCAAACATTTACTGATGATAAATCATAACTTCACAACCCCACATTTAGTTAAAAAACTCCATATGGAAAAGATAAAACTCTATATGGGTCATGACCCACAGTTTAAAAAGCTGGGTGCTCTATCCATTGTCCCAGCTAGCTTCCCAAAAATACTTTATAAATGCTAGCTGTTATGGTGATATCCTCAGAGATAATAATAATAATAATAATAATAATAATAATAATAATAATAATAATAATATTTTATTTATATTACCTCATTTGAGCTAATAATAATAATAATAAAATTTTATTTATATTAGCTCATTTGAGGTTTATAGCACCACGAGATATCTACTATAGGTGTTATCTATATTATATGGGGGAAAAGATGAGTTTTTAAAAGTTTTGTAGTTAGTAAGTTCAAGGCAGGTTTCAAACTCATGTTTTCCTGGTCTAATACTCTTCCCATTATATTATCTACTTGTGTCATGAGGTATTTCGGTCATCATTCAGTTGTTTTTGGCCATGTCCAACTCACATGTTCTTGACAAAGGTACTGGAGTAGTTTTATATTTCCTTCTCCAGCTCATTTTACAGATGAGGAAACTGAGGCAAATAGGGTTGACTTGTCCAGAGTCATACAGGTAGTATTGAGTTCAGATTTGAATTCAGGTCTTCCAGACTCTTAAGTATGGCACTCTATCTATATTGCTCACCTAGCTGCCCATAAAGTACTCTCTTATGAGTGGCTCCCTTTGCTGTCATGAGTTGTCCTTGTGTTTTTAAGGGGTGGTACTGGGGAGAATGGTTTTAGGTATATAAAGCAGTGAGGAAATTATAGAGGAAGCATAGATTCCCATTGAAGCATACTTGTCAGACCAACTTCCAGATAGCCATAAATTTTTGTTTTGTTTTTAACTATACCTTCCTAGAAAACGATGGTACAAAAAAATGTAAAATACACATCAACAAAAGCATTGTTAAAATTCCATGAAGGCATCACTGAGAGCACCCAGGTCATCCAATACAAGCTCTAAGATGGGGAAAGAAGGGATTGTAAAATCTAGCCAGAATGTGTAAATATTCAAGAAGCATACTGTACATAATGAAAAGGGTGAACTAGAAAGCTTGGCCTTAGTATTAGTATCTCAATGATTAGATGGACAGAGGTTAACTAACAGATTCTTGTGCTTCTTAGCTATAAAGCCTATTGAAAATGGTGGTGAAGAGTAAAGAAAGGGAAACGTTATGTGCATTGTTAGTAAGGAATGAGAAAAAACAGTCATAGATTAGGAACATGAAAAATCAGAGTGGAAGGTACTATGGAATTGACTTGTGTGGAAATTCCATAATAAGATAAGAAAATTTTCACAAGTATGTCAACCTGAGACTGATCTAGAATACCAAATGAGATGGAGGAGGTTATAAAATTAAAATAGGTATCAACTCCCTCTCTGAGCTTCTTTATATGAATAATACCTATTATGAGGAAGGTATTCTATGAGCCACTGAGAATACAAAGATGAAATAATTACTAAACTGTTCCAAACTGATAAAAAGGGACGTGGTGTACTGGTCACAGATAAGTGAGGACAAAGCATAGACAAAGTGATGATTTTAAGAGAAAGAAAGTGCTAAAAAAAAAAAAAAAAAAAAAAAGTGGTAGGATTCAGAAGTCTTTCCTGCAGGTGGGAACTGAGCGATGTTCTCAAAAAAATAAATAAATAAATAAAATAAATAAAATAAAAAACCTTGCAATTCCAGCAGAGCTGTTTCTATTGCTTAGGACTGCATTTTATCATTTGTGAAATGAAGTTGGCCCAACTATTTCTAGTTCCTTCCCTAGCCACAAAAATCAGCCATCCTTGGTCTCTTCTCTCTCATTTCCTATGTCAAATCACTAAGTTCTACACATTCTTCCATTGTATTGTCACTTGACCTTGCCTATGCCTTATTTTCTATTGCTGTTAAACCAAGCCAAATTAAATCCATTTTTATTTTACACCTCTTTTCTCTCTTTTCCAAACAATCCCACACACAATTGGCAGAGAAATCTTTCAGAAACAGTGCTTTATGTTAAGACTGAACAGTTCCCCATTACCTACAGAATAAAATCTAACCTCCCTTAGTCAAGCATTCAAACCCTCCATAATCTGGACCAACCTCTCTTTCAGTTTTTATCTCACAATGCTTCTCAATAAGACAAATAACTCAACTCCAGTCAAAATAGTATGTTTATTGTATACATTCCTGCCTTCTGCTTAGGATATTTTCCCACCTCCTCTCTGCTTGTCTAATTCCTTTATATCCTTCAAGGTCAGCTTTTCTCACATCAATTAGCAAGCCTTCCCCACTATTTCCCTTAAACTTCCTCCCCTTGAACTGCAATATTATTGTCCACATGCCTTTAGTACTTTAGGATGATATCATGTGTTTTGAGGTCTTTTTGTCTATGTTTAATTTCTCCAATTAAATTTTTAGACTTTAAACCGAAAATGGTGTCTTTTACATTTCTGTATCCCTGGCAGTCATGATTTTGAAATATGTTTCAAGAAGAGAGACTGGATTTTACTTTATAAATTTAAGGTAAACTAATTTGCTGCACAAGCATAGTAAATGATAATCTCCATTTCTTGAGGAGGTAGGTGAAAATGAAGATGGAACTTTGGGATGTCATTGTAGAATTCTGGGACCTGTTCTAAATGTGATTTGGGAATCTATTCCTGATTAGGCTCAATTCCTTTATTCTAAAAGTACCAATTCATTTTTTTTTGGTTGGGTTTTCCTTTCCAACAGAATAGCAAAATAATTATAAAGTCATGCCCTTGTGAGTATTGCTATAAAAGACCAAATAAGACCTTATCTCTTCTGTTATAATCAGCCTAAGGAGTATTCATTTGGAATAGAGGGAATATAAGTGTCCAGACGTTTATAACTGTCCCAGTAAGGAGAACATAAGTGTCAAATATGAGAGTGTGTCGACTTTGCCTCACTTAAATCTAATTCACATACAATCATCCGTGATGTTGGCCCTCTTTGAAACAAAGGAGTAATAGTATCCGCTAAGACTACCTCTGGAATATTGTGTTCAAATCTGTGTGTCACATTATAGGAAGGACATAAATAATCTCAATCAAAGAAAGGTTCCAAGGATAGGGAACAGCCTGGAGATCATGCCATGTTAATATCAGTAGAAAAAAAAAAAAAAAAAGCATTTTACCTGGAGAAGAGACTACCTAGTTGCCACGTGATTGACTATCTTTGGGAATCTGAAGAACTGTAACCTGGAAAATGATTTATTCTCCTACGTCTGGAAGAGCAGGATTTGAACTCAAAAAATTTTTGCTCCTTAAAGCTAGAGACTTTTCTTTTTTCTTATCTCTCCAGTTCCTAGTACATATCATATGTACCTATTAAACACCAATTGAATTGAACTAATTGTATGGACGTTGGAGAATGACAGGTTTCAGATTAAAGTAAAGAAAAGCTTCTTAATGATTAGAGCTATTCCAGGATGGAAAGACTTGTCCGTTTGGGTTAAGCTTTTGCAACACTACTTTATACTATTTCTAGAGAGAAGATGAGGATATATGAATCAAACAACAATATAATTGAATGAATTCCTAACTAGTAGAATGGTCACAACCAAAGAGTAGTTTTTAATAATTCAATTTCATCAATCAATAATTTTTTATCAATTGATTATTTAGTGCCAAGCATTGTGCTAAGTGCTGGGGATATAAAAATAGGCAAAAGACAGTTCCTGCCCACAAGAAACTTATGATCTAATAGGAGAGACAATATGCAAATACATTATATATATATATATATATATATATATACATATGTATGTATGTATACATACATATGTATATAGATATATGTAACGTGTTTTTTATTTCTCTCTTAGTGGTAAATCTTTCAATCCTATTTGCCCTATGTAGATTGGGGTGATAAATTCTTTTCAGCTACTGCCACCTAGGAAATATGGCATAATAGAAAAAAAATGATTTGGGGATCAGAGGACCTGAGTTCAAAGGCAAAATCCAGTGCTAAATAGGTGTATGAATTTGGATGAGTCACTTAATCCCTTTGGGCCTAAAAGTTCCCTTATATATAAAAGGGATCTTGAACATTCCAATTCTGAGTCTATGATCTTAAATTTTTGATGGCTAGTAGTAAAGCTATACTGTTATGGGCCAGAAATTACATCCATGTTTTTATTTAGCAAGATTGGAAGGGGCAAGGTGGAACTGACTGTCTACCTTATATTTCTAAAGCTACACTAAATCACTGGTCTCCCAACAAAGCGCACCACCCTGCCCCCAGCTTCTTAGCATCACTAGCTCTTTGTTCAGTGCCATTATAGGCAAACACTGTTTGGAATGTTCTCTGCTACTTATGGCTTTGGCAATGATTCTCCCATATTCTTGTACTTCTCATAGTAAATTGTCTTGTTAGCAACATTTAGGCTGATCTTTATGAGTGCATCATAAATACTTTATAATGGAAAGCAAAAATTATATACGGGCAGGCTATTTACAAGTACATAATACAAGTAATCTCTTTAATATTCATATGGTGAAGTCCTCTCTAACATTATTTCTAATATGAAAAAATTAGGTCTGCTTCTGTTCAAATAAACACTTCCTTTTCTCTCTTTGTTTTTTCAGTTAGATGGGCTAAGAGAAAAGTCCAACTTTTTTCTTCCTTCTTCACAAACTCCAGAGAAAATTGTTTTGTTTGTTTGTTTGAAGTCAGATCATACTTAGTTTTTCCTAGATCTTAGCCAATATGAAAAGCTGTTATATGGAAGAAGGATTAGACTTGCTTGATATGACTTCAAAGGACAATCTACATCATTTCTGCCAGTTTACATTGCAAAAACTAACAAGAGTACCATGCTTCTTTTGTCACCATTTAAAATTTCCTCATTTATCCCAAACATTGACTGGAGGGCAAGAGACATATAGAATCATAACTTACTTACCTGTAAGCCAATAGGCAAATTTTATCAACACTATTATCACTAGAACTCTTCGAAGCCAGAGACTATAAAATTTTTCATAGTAGAATACCCCCTTTTTGGCATATTACATATGGTAGATATTTAATCAATATTAGTTTGGGTTCACCTTAGCTTCAAAATTACCTTTTTAATATTGTTTAGTTGTTTTCAGTAATGTCTAAGTCTTCATATCCTCTCTTGGGGTTTTCTTGGAAAGATATTAGAGTAGTTTTATATTTCCTTCTCCAGCTCATTTCACAGATGAGGAAACTAAGGCAAATAGAGTTAAGTGACTTGCCCAGGGTCACACAGATACTAAATATCTGAAGCCAGATTTGAACTCAGGTGTTCCAGACTCCAGGTTCTATATTCTAATCACTGTCATATCATATGGTATTAAAGTGTTCTTCCAGTTCATTTACTTGTAAATGATGGACTGTTTTTAGAAAATCCCTGATTCCTTAGCACTTAACAATCATGATGCAATGCAATCAAAGTAAATCTAATTCTCAAGCATTTTCAGGTACAACCTAGTCAAGTTCATGGATATGGTTTTATTGCTTTTTAACCAAAGGAAAAAGCCAAAAGCTTAAAAGACAAAAGAATTATCAAGATTATTGGAAAATGGACAAAAAAAAGGAAATAGAATGGCTTATGTAGTTTGCACTATCTGATTTTTAAAAATTAGACATAAAATATTTGTTACATGGGTTTTCTTTCTTTTGCAAATGGGGAGGGTTTAGGAAGGAGAGAGTGAGTAATTTTGTTCATTGAAAAAAATAAATAAAATGAAGCATAAAAGTTCAATTGAAGAGAAACTATTTTCCCCCCTGGCATGGAATTCTAAGAGGAATGCATCATGTGGACCTTTATATAAGAGACCTTTATATTAGATAACATCAAACAGTATCTTCAATTGTGGTTTTGAAAAAAAAATCCAGGAATGTTAGTCAAATATATGTTTCTTAAATCAACCTTCAAAGCTGAGGGCATAGATTTAAATCTTAACTTGGGATAAGCATTTCTGTGGGGAGCTAAGATAATACAGCAGAGGTACATAGCTAACTTAATACAGGGATAGATTAGAGCTTAGAAACCTAGAGGAATGCAGAGTTAATATGTGTTTTACTCTGTCTCTTTCAAGTAGCTACAGACTTTTGGCAAGTACTGGGTCATAGTCAATTCACATTTGAATTCTCTGAGTGCCTGAAATGCCAATATTCTGTTATGTTGATTAAAGAGAGATATAGCTGTCTTCGATTCTAGATATAGGAGGAGATAGCACAGAATAATGCTGTGGAAATGGCACCATCGTTGGATGATCAAAACACTGGATTTGATTGCTGGTTCTGCTTCTTACTATCCTGATGCTCTTGGGTAAGTTGCTTACCATCTCAAGGCCTCAGTTTCCTCATGTTTAAAATAAAGTTTATCCACACACTGAGTTAGTTCCTTTCAACTATAAATTTAAAATGGCATCTCTACCCTTAGGAAGGTTTCTCTAGTGAATACTTTATAATTTGATTTTCCAATATGTTAATGTTTTCTCCTTATTCAAGTTTCTTTGCATTTATCTATTTATGGACAACAACTGTGGAGTAGAAAGAACCATGAATTTGGAATCAAAGTACCAGAGTTCAAATCCCCCATTAAAGAATTTGCTTTGTTCTGTGAGCAAAGCAGAATAAAATAGCTCAAAAAAAAAAAAAAGTGAGATATACAAATTTAGAGACATCTCCCTCCCACATGGTCACCAGGATTATTTGCACCTGATCTGTGGTAAAGCCTACCCAGCTTGAGCTTGTATTGGTCTGATCAGCCACAGTCAGACGTACTTTGACCCAGGAATAGTGATGTATTTGTTCCTCTTCAAGCTCAAAGGACAACAGCCACCATAACCTATGTGACTGAGCAAGTTACACTCTTAAAGGTTTCATTTCAATGAGAGGATTGGATTAGATGGCCACTAAGATCCTTTCATCTGGAAACCTATGATGCATGGTTATATTTTCTGTTCATCACCTCTACTCTAGTGAATAGTAATCTCTTTGAGATCAGGGACTTTGTTTTTTCTTTCTCTTTTTTCTTTTTTCTTTTCCTTTTTCTTTCTCTCTTTGTCTCTGTCTCTGTGTATTTGTGTGTCTCTGTCTATCTCTCTGTCTCTGTCTGTCTCCATCTCTATCACTCTCCCCTTCCCTTTCTCTCTTTCTCCCTCCCTCCCCTTCCTTCCCCCTTCCCCCTCTCCCTCCTTCTTTCCCTCTTTCTCTGTCTCTGTCTCTGTGTGTCTATCTCTGTCTCCAAATTCCTACTCAGCACAGTGCCTTTGGAACCTGTAGGGATGTAAGGCTGTTGACTGACTATAATATAAACTTTCTTAAGTGGGGGAGGGACACAGTAACTTTATGTCTTTTAGTCCTAGGGTTTAGTGTAGTGCAGTGGACTTAGCAGAACCGAGCAGTTTCCTTATCATTTCCTTCCTGTCTGCTTCATCCAAGGAGCGCACTGACTGCCGCACTCTGACTCCATTTCCATCTCTAGCCCCCTTTTCTACCGCTGGCTCCCCCCTCCGCTTCTCCAGGCTTTCTCCTCCATAAAAGCAGTTGATCAGTTTGCTTACGCTGCCCTCTGCTGTTAATTTTTTCAGAGGATTTTTCAGAGATTTTAGAGGATGATGGCAATTGAGCACAGTGCATTCAATCATCCGGTCTTTTACTATGGAAAGTCTTGATTCTGAACACCTGAGACATAAGGCAGGAAGATTTTGTTTGTTCGTTCATTTTAATGAGTTTAATGGATTGTAGTGGATTTCAAGACCCCATAAGATGATGGGAAATAATATGAACTGACAAGTAATGAAAAATTGGGATTATGCCCAAAGCAAAATTGTCTATTCATCAGTCTAGAGTACAAACAACATGGCATGGTGATTAGGGTTCTAGACTCAGAGTCAGGAAAATCTTCATTCAAACTGCACCTTATGATATTTACCAGCTCTGTGAGCCTGGGTGCCATGTTATAGGGGGAAATTTGCTATATGTGGTCAGCAGACTTGGGTTCAAATCCTGACTCTGTCATTGCCTATTTTACCTTGGAAAAGTTACTCTGCATATTTTGGCTTGAGTTTTCTCAGCTGGAAAATCAAAGTATTAGACTAGTTGAACTTTAAAGTCTAATTCTATGACCAAGTGAGCCTAAGGCACTTAGGATTCCTTGTGTAATGTGAGGTTCTGAAAGCTTCCAAATTAGGAGTTCTAGATGTGGGGGGGGTTATTTTTTATAAATCTTTTCATAACTATATTTCTATATAATTGGTATCCTTTATAATCCTACGTATTTTCTTTTAGGCACTTACAACTATGATTCTGAGAAAGAGTGAAGATTATGGACCCTTAATCTTCACCAGACTGCCAAAGGCATGACAACATAACAAAGTCTTCCTACATAATTATAATTCTATTTCTGAGCCACAGAACCTTCCCTCAGAGTTACCTGGTAAGTGTTTGATATACCTGATATTATCCACAATACTTATGGACTTCATCTAGGAAGTTTTTTGTTTATTTTACTGCCTTATTGCCTCTCAAGAATTTTTACTAGCCTATTAGAGGTATTCCACCCTTTGCCAAGAATCCATCATTTCTGTAATTTAAACTGTGGTTCAAAATTCCAAATCCCATTCTCAGATATTGTTTTAGCTTAATCTCTATTTGCTTCAGTTTCCCCATCTGTAAAATGAACATGTTAATAATACTAACCTCTTAGGGTTGCTTTGAGAAACAAATGAGATAATATCTCTAATGGGCTTTGGAAATCTTAAAGCATTATGTAGATGTTAGCATTTATTATTTAGTACTTTAAGGTTTGCTAATCCCTTAATAGTTGTTAACTCTTTGGATCTTCATAGCAACCCTAGGAAGTTAGTACTATTATTACCCTCGTTTTATATATGAAAAAAAAAAAAAAAAACTGAGGCAAACTGCTAGAAAGTAGCTGAGGTTGATTTGGAATTTAGGTCCATTCTAATTCCAGGTCTAATGTTTTTTCTTCTTCCCTAAATTCTACTTTTTTGGCATCACTTGAGAATTGAGATATAATTTCTTTATTAGATAAAAAATAGATTCTTTAGTGTGTGTGTATATATATATATATGACATATAGACATAGAATGAAATCTACCTACATAATATTTACCCATCTTTTCAATTTCCCCTTAGCACTGCTCTCTAGATACAACCTGATATATGTATTAGTTTCTCATTGCTCTTCTTATGATGGAATCACCAGAACTGAACATTGTAGTTCAGGTGTGACCTTACTATGGGAAGTATAATGGGTCTTCCATCTCCCTGGCTGCTAAATAATTCCATCTTCCTTATGCTTCCCTAGGCACTAGGCACTAGGCTCTCTGGTGCCATGTGTAGTTGGGGACGAGGGCATGAAGTTCAAGTTTTTCAACATTAGCAAATTCAATTATAATGAGATCTATACATCTTGTTGCAATGTGCCATTGAACTTCAGAACCTTCCCTCGGTTTCCCTTGATGCTAAATTCTGTGGCTAACATGTTTGAATATGTCTTGTGATGGAAAGCTTAATCAATCCAGTCCAGTGTTGAAAGTTCTGGTTCTTAGAAATATTTCATTATACTATGCAAAATTTACTTCCCTGTAACATCCCTCCTTGGATTATAATATATTGGAAACAGCAATGGACTCAAAATTGACCATAAATTTTAACTTTCTATTGCCTCCTAGTGGTAACTCTTTTATTCTAAGCTGTCTTGCTTATTTCATAGCATAGTTGTGTGGCAAAAATCTAGTTCGTAATGAAACTGATTTCTCTTCAATTGAAGATGTGTTCTTATGAGAAAGATCTTGCCATAACAGAATGAAAACAGTATGAAAAACAGTTGACAAAGTTATTTAATTCTCCTTGATTCTTATTGAGAAAATGTCTAAGAGCCCAAATGGAGGGGATGTTTTCTTATGAGAGAGTACATTTGGTCAGTACAGACAAGATGACTGTTTCATGGCAATTGCTTGCTGCCATGGAATAACATTTAGCAATGAAAATCTAATTTAAGGTCTGGAAGCTAAAAGTAATTGTGATTCTTTAAACAAATGTTGCAGGAGTGACAGCTTTTATCATTTAAATCATTTTTAATAATTTCAATTATCATAGGAAACAATGGGGTACAATGAAAATGAACTGGAGAGAGAATCTGAGTTCAAATTGTATTTATGAGACTCACTTAAATGATAAGACCCTCAATTTCTCAGATTATAATGTCCTCTGTTATAAAATAAGAGGAATTGACTAAATAGCTTATGAAATATCATCTAGCTCCAAATCTTTGTTTGTTTAAAATAAGTAATGTTTATCATTACTAATTTATTTAACATTTATTATGTATTATCTACTGTACTGGGGGAAAGGGAAGTAAAGCAGATTTATACTTGTAATTAGGTATTGCATATGCAAACATTCCCTTTCCCTGAGCCAACAAATGGGCGTGGGATAATGCAAGGGCTTGTGGGAAGATTACTTCTACCAATGAACTTGTTCCTTTTAAACATTAAGCTCCTCCCCAGAAGTTCAAAAGGGTAAAACTCCCTTTAAAGGCCGGAACTAGAGAATTGTTAAGTACCAACTTAGCACCTAGTAAGAACCTAATATCTCATTATCTCATTAGCAATTAGTAAGAACCTAACATCTCCCCCTTTCTTTTTATTTAGAACATAGGGTGGTCATGATCTTGAAACATAAATCCATCAATATGGGAGGCATTACACATAATTACATAGATTACATAAACACATAGTAACATAATATATGCTAGAAGTATGTAACTATTTGTTATTTACATATTTAAATAATCATAAATTGAGAATTTATAAATGTCCATAAGTCCATTGTCCATTAGTCTCATCTTGTGTTAAGAAATCCAATGATTCCTGCTGGTTTTAAAGTTCTTTAACAGTCTTCTTATTAGCCATACTCTTTCATTGTCTCCAGAAACTGCCGATCGCTCTCTGGGAGGAGATCTGCTGTCTCAATTGCTGCCAATTCTGACCTAGAGTAAAGACTTCTCTCCCTTGCTCAATGTTGCTTCTTTTATCCTCCCAGAGAATGGGAAGGTTATTTGTCTGTAGCATGATAGAGAAAAAGACTTGGAATGGAAATTATGTCATCAATAAGTAACACATGATTAATTGAATACTGATTCCCTATATGATTTATCATTGATGTCCATCATAAATTATTTATGTATATTGCTTTCTATCAGTTCATATCTTTCTTATGCCCTTATATTCTATATTAGTATTATAGTTATTAATATACTATCACTTCTGTTCTATCAGATTCTAACCTTCATGAGGGTAAAACCTGAATAATCAATTATTGCAACTCCTCACAGTTTCAGAAAGTACACAACATACAGTGGGTATTTGTGTATAATTTGAATAGTATTATATGAGTCTATTGCTCTTAGTGCCAGTTTTGAAATGATATAATTGGTGACTCCTTGATTAGTGTGTGAATTAGATTGAAGTGAGGCAAAATTGTGTATACTTGTGAGGCACTGAACATCCAAAGACAAAAATTAAAAAAAAAAAAAAAAAAAAAAACCTCTCTTCCCTTGAGCCTCACATTATTCCTGTGGGGTATTAAAACAAGGTAACTTGAAAAAAAAGGAGAGAGCACTTATTAAGGAGATGAAAGGAAACTTAATGGGATATTTAGTACTTCATCTGAGTCCTGAATAAAAACATAGATATTAAAGCCAGAAATTAAAATTTTAATGCCAATTCTAAATAACTTAATCAATTGCGCAAAGATAAAAGATGGAATAGCAAACAGCTAGTTTTTAGATATATATTTGGATGGATGGATGAATATACATACACATCTCTCTCTCTTTATATACATATATATAAATATATAGAGAGATATACACACACATATATACACACACACACACACACACACACACACACACACACATATATATATATATATACAGACTTAGTTATGTATAATATATGGATATATGAAATAAAGCTAGAAAGCTGAGTTGAGGTTAGACCATGGAAGACTTTAAATGCCAGTTGGAGTAATTTGTATTTTATCTAAGAGGCAAAAGAGGAGTTGCTGAAAATTTTTGCGTACTCAAAAATTTTGATTAGTATGTTCAAACACAAGGCAATTATTTTATTAGCTACATGGAGAATTGATTAGAGAAGGGAGAGATGAAGAATTAAAAAAAAAAAAAACATAGGCTATTACAATAGTCCTGATGAGAGATAAGAACCCCGTTATAGTAGGGTAATGACCCTGTGCATAGAGAGCCTGGAATGAGTGAGCAAGATATTGTGGAAGGAGAACTGAGAAGAATTCTCCCCTGATTGTATATGAGATGGGCAGGGGAGGTACAGAAGGAGGTAAAGGAGAGAGAAGAGTCAAGGATGATTTCCACATTAATAACTTAACTAATAAATAGAGTTGTGGTATTTTTAATAGGAATTTTGCACATAAGCAATATGGAATTTTGGTGTGGGTAGGAGATGATGAGTTTCATTTTTATCATTTTGACTTTGAGATGTTGAGGTATCTAGGAATCATGTAGCAGACTCCAAATGAGAACTACGTACAGTACTTAGCAAACTTTAAATTGTTTGCCATCATCAGCATCAGCATTATCATATGTCAATAACAGGGTTTAGGAAAGAGATTATGTTTGGATGTGTCCATTTGAGAGTCATCTGTTGTGGTAAGTATTTGAAGTTAGGAAGTTAGAGTTAGAGGACATAATTTCATAAAAATATCACAAAAGCTAGTAATATATAAGTCCTAAGCCTTTACCTTGGATTTGTTTTTGTTTTTGCTGACTCAAAAAGCCCACAGTTTTAAATTTAACAAGAGCATATAAGGATTATGGAAATAGGGATATGAAGAGGCAAAGGAATGTACAATCAAAGATCTTGGTCTCTGAAACTTCAGATATGGTGATCTTTAGGGCATAGCAGGAGGATCAACAGGAGAAGTTAGAGAGGGGTGTGAGCTATAGTCTTTTGAAGAGTTTAGCTCAAACTTGTCACAGACAATTTAGCTGAGCTTGTGTTGACTCCTTTTCATTAATGAAGAAGACATCACTTCTTCAACACACTCACTCAATAAGGAAGCAAATGTAATAAGTTTTGTAAGGAAAGGTCAGTTTCTAGCCCAACTAATTGGCTTCTAGAGTGGTAAATAGCAATTTTTGTACCCAAAGCAATTATTACATCTAGGTTTCTAATTAAAAAAAATATTCTGGATAACTAGTTTCAACATTTCCAGGAGAATGAAAAGTATGTGAAAATGAAATTATATCAAATTATAAAGCTTTATAACTTAAAAAAAATTTTTTTAATGTTTATGCCTTCTAAATTTCAATGCCCTAAGGAAAAATAATGGTCTTCCCACCCTATTAGTTCTGTTGGTTTTAGATCTCTGATATTACAGACTTTTGCATTTTCTGATGCAAAAGTTGACTGGTAAATCAAATAGGGAAAGAAAATACATGTTATGAAAGTATCAAAAATTAACAGCACAGGTAGCTCTGTAGAAGAGAGGCAGCTTGTTGCAAACTTATAGCTCTTAGCAAAGGTCTACAAAATAAATTATTTTGAACTATTTCCTAGAGATAGAAATGAAATGGACATATATAGGAACTGAATTAGCAGAGATCTTTGCTTGGAGCTGTACTACTTAACATTTTTATTGATGTCATGCTTACTTAATTTGTAAATGATACAAAGGGAGGGAGAACACCATGTTGGATGACAAGAGTCAAGATCACAACAGATCTTGGCAGGCTAAGACTTTACCCCGATTCTAACAACATAATGGGAATAAATATAAATTTTTATACAAGTTAAAAAAAAATAAAATTTCACAAACATAAGTTAAGAAAGGCAATTGAATGACTAAAAAGCAATGTTTTCAAAAGCCTCTGGGTTTTAGTGAACTACATACATAATATGAGTAAACAACCAGGAAGGGCAACAAAAATATAAAATTTAATTTAATTTAATTTAAAAATATTGAATTGTATTACTAGAACAGGAATGTCCAAAACAAAGGAAGGTGAAAACTACCCTGTCTTCTGCTCAGCTCAGACAACATCTAGAGATTTATATTCAGTACCTAAGTGCCACATTTTGGAAAGAAACAGATAATTAGAGAGCACCCAGAGAAGGGAAACCAGATGATAAAAAACCGTGAGATTATGAGACATGAGAATAGGTTGAAGGAAATGGAAGTATTTAGGGGCAGCTAGATGGCACAGTGAATGGAGTGATGAGTCTGGAATCAGGTTGACTCACTTTCCTGTATTCAAATCTGGCCCCAGACACCGCTAGCTATGTAATCCTGGGGAAAGCACATAACCTTTTTTGCCTCAGTTTCTTCATCTATAAAATGAGCTGCAAAAGGAAATGGCAAGTCATTTCGGTGTCTTTACTAAGAAAACCCTCAATGAAGTCATGAAGAGTTGGACACAATTAAAAAATAACTGAACACTAATAACAACAAAATAGTATGGGATGGAATATTTGGATTCTCAAGGTCCTCCTATTCAAAGATTCTCTGATTTTGTAACCCAATCCAACACCAAGGATCTACAAAAGGCCTTAGTGTAAACATTAGACAATACCCATGAAGAGGAAAGCTTTCCCTACTATCTCCCACCAACAAAGGTGGAAAGGGAGTAAAAATGTTTGTACCCTTTAACTTTCAGTGCCCTAGGGAAAAACAATGGGGACAGCATCCTATTATTCTATTGGGTTTAGAACTCTGATATTACAGACATGAAGATGCAAAAAGTTAAATGGTAAATCAAATGGGGAAAGAAAATATAAATTATGTAAGTATCAAAAATTGAGAGAAACAGGTGGCATCTACAGGGGAGAGGCAGCTTTTTGAAAAGGCCCACAAAATAAGCTATTTTGAACTATCTCCTAGGGATAGATGTGCCTGCAGGGCACATGAAATTCACCCCCACTTTCTACCCCATATCAATTTTCTATAGTCAAAGACTGCCACAACAACCCCCATACATTGACTCTCCTTCCTTCTAAAATGAAGAATAAACTTTGGGAGACATTGGCCACAACAGGTACAGTCCTACGATAGAAAATACTGTCCTTTTACATATTTCCTGATCTTCACTTTCTTGTGACTGGTGGAGAGGGCAATGGGAAAATTTTGGAATTTTCATGTTTCTTCAGAGACTCTTCCCAGGGCTCTTCTCAGAGCACCCATCACTTCCTTGTTCCTCAGGCTGTAGATCATAGGATTCAACATAGGGGCCACGGTAGTATAAAATAAAGCAATCATCTTTTCATGTTCTGCTGAGGAAGTAGCCCGGGGCCGCATGTAGGTAAAAATGGTGGCCCCAAAACAAAGGGAGACCACAGTGAGATGGGAAGTGCAGGTCCCAAAGGCTTTGCGACGTCCCTGAGTAGAACGGATGCGGAGAATGGCTCTAACAATCTGGGCATAGGAAAACAGGACCAAGGAACAGGGTAACATGATGACCACAGAGCCTGAGAAGGTCACCATTATCTTGTTGAAAGAAATGTCCACACAGGCCAAACGCAGCACTGCTAGTGTCTCACAAGTAAAGTGATTGATGACATCCTTGCACAGGGGAAGTCGAAAAGTAATGATTGTCTCCATGAGTGAGTTTAGGAAACCAGCAGCCAAACAGGCAATAGCCAGAGCCATGCACAGCCCTCCATGCATGATGACAGTGTAGTGTAGAGGAAAGCACACTGCCACATAGCGGTCATACGCCATTGCTCCCAGGAGAAAGAACTCAGTCCCACCCAGTGCCAGGGAGATAAAGAGCTGAAATACACAGCTATAGAATGGGATGGACTTCCTTGAAGACAGAAAATGAATAAGCATTTGTGGGACAGTGCTATTCATGTAGCAGATATCTACAATGGAGAGGATACTGAGGAAGAAGTACATGGGGGTGTGGAGTCGGCTGTCCAACCTGATCAGATAGATGATAAGGAAGTTTCCCATCATAGTCACCAAGTACATGATCAGGAAAAGGACAAAGAGGTAAATCTCAGTCTTCAAGTCATCAGATAGCCCTAAGAGGATGAATTCATTCACCCTTGTCTGGTTGCTTTGGGCCATGTGAAGGTAGTTCTACAAGGCAATATAATGAAGTGCTGATGCTTTGATTCTGGAAGGAAAGATATTTTCTTATAAATTATCAATAAAGCCTACTCATATATCTCAGAAGAAAGCAAGCATTTACATATCTCTACTTTAAAAACCCAGTTTGGGTGGTATGACATTAATTCTCTTTATAATATCACTTTCACAAGGAAGATGCAGTAACTATTATTTCCACTTTAATGTTGAGAAAAACTGAGACTCAAAAATTTTAAGGGATTCCCAAGTTTTTACTACTAGCTAACATTCATTTAATCAGAAGGAAGAAAATTGACTTTTTATCTCAATGACAATATCTAAAAATGTAAATTTCTGAAATCTTTCTAAGATCCCTTTTGTCCCAGGATACACCTTCCCCCTGCCCTTTTTTTTTTCTCCTTGGAATCCCATCATTTGCACCACTCTTTTCTTAGGTTAAACGGATTTTCTCAATCAGATACATCATTGCCATCCAAAGCACTTCATATTGTCTTCCTAGTGCTATGATCTGAACTCCCCTTTCTTTCAACTTGTAGTCATTGAAATGTCTCTTTCCAATTTAGAAGGAAAATTGCAAAAGAAATTCTGAAAAAAAGAAAACAGCTTTTTGGGGGGAGAAGCATGGGAAAAATGATCACTAATAAATGTTTTAGGGCCAACATGCATAAGGAAATGAAGGCTTCATTGGCCAAAATCAGTTTTATGAAACCTGTTTTACAGGTAAGTTAAATGTGGATCACTGAATTGAAGCTGAGAATAGAGCATCTCAGCCCTCCACTTTTTCCTGATTTTATCAAACTATGTATGGGCTTCTGGGGAAGTGAGAAAAACAGAAATAGTAAAAATGCCAAAGGATATATATTTTGCTAATATTATCCCTATCAAACTTTTTTAATGAATCTCCCATATTACCTAAAATATAGAATGTTGGAAGGAGAAAAAAAATAAGAGAAGATAAATGAAAGGATGGTAAGTGTGTGTCGTGTGTGTGTGTGTGTGTAGAAAATGAAGGTCAAAGGATTGAATGCCAAGCATAAAATTTTTCACTTTACTCAAGTAGTAGGGAGTGTTTTAAATAGATGAGTAAAATGACCATATCCATTTGTGAAAAGAATCATTTTGTCACTGCTACAAAGAATAGATAAATACCATCTGGGAGAGAAATAGGAGAGTGAAGATAAAAACTATGTAGTTCTGCAGTGACGGGATGTGTAGGACTAAGGACATGTATTTGGGTGGTGGCAGATGGAAGAGACAGAAATAGATATAGAAAAAAAAGGAAAGAATACACTTGATAACTCACTAATACCTAGCCTTTATGTTTTAAAGTTTATAAAACACTACATTTGTTATCCTATGTGGTCCTCACAGCAACCTTGTGATGAGATATAAGCATGAGAGGCAATGAAGTATCAAAAATAAGCCCAAAATTACAAATGGGGATTATTGAATTAGTGGTAAAGATAGAAACAAAAGTAGTAAAATCAGAGGGAGAAAAAAATAGAATAGTAAGATAATGAGTTCAGTTTAGGACTTGACAAATTTGGAGCTATGAGAAATCTAGGTGGAGACAACCTGTTGGAAAGGCAGCATCTGTGAGTGTTATCTCCCTGATAGAATGTAAGCTCCTAGAAGGCATTTTTATATTTGTATCCAACACAGTTCTTAGAACATACTATGAATTTAATAAATGCTTATTGATTGATGCCTTTCCAAATATACTCAAAATGCTTGTATATGGGAGAATGCAGAATAAAATTGAGGAACATCTAGAAATCCGTGTGAGTTGGGCAGTCAAATGAATAGAGAGAAAGAGACTAAAATAAGACTGCAAAGGCTGTTTGAGTCAGACTGTGAAGGTCCTAAACTGTCAGACTATCTAGCTATTTTGGATATCATAGATATATGTTCCCATATACAAGCTCCTCACCTAAAAAACATACTTGGAGACTTCTACTTACTTACCTGAATATCTTTAATATTGTGTGTACGTGTTTATATATCTATTCACTCATCCATATACATTTATTTATTCTGCATCTATATGAAAAATTTACATGGCTATACATACAACTCTAATACCCATTCACATTTATCTCTAACAGAGAGACAGAAAAAGAGATAGAGATAAATTTATTTGGCACTCTAATGAGGCTGATAGACCCTTTCTCGAAATAGTGTTTTTAAATGTATAAAATACATAAAATTATAAAGGAAATTGAATGCTGAAATACACTTAGAAAAATATACTTTTAAAAAAAGTGTATGTATCTGGGCCTATGCTAAGTAAGGATCTTTTGTTATCTCAAGATTTCTTCTTAGTGACATGTTTATTGCTCTTATGGAAAGGGGAGAAGTCTTTTCTCATAAAACTAACTGGAGTCTTGTCTTCATGGGCAAGTCTAACTGAAGGGAACCACTCACACCAATGCCATTTGCTAAACTTGTCTCCAGATCATTAAGTGCAATGTGAAAGAATGCCAGCAAGAATAAGGGAATTGAGGGAAGGATAAAATGGGGAAAGATAAAGAAAGTAGGAAGATACAGCAAACAACAGATTCATCACAGACTTTGTACCTAGAAAGAAGCTCTGGATGCTTGGCTGGTCAACTTTCTTGAAATGAGACTGTTTCCATGTCTCATTCTTTCCTTCCTATTCCTTTCTATGTTGAGCTCCTTTTGATTTCAATCTTTTCTGAATTTGTTTCTTTTTCCTCTCTTTCTTCTCTTATCATGTCAAAGTGTGTCATCACAATACTAGACAAACATTTGTCATTTAATAAATATTTGTTAGTGAATTTATACATAAATAAAATAAAATAAGATGAAATATATGAGCACCTTGAAAAATATAGATACTATATGAGTAAAATATTACCAACATTATAATTAATATAAATATTTTTCATATAATAGTTATTATATATCAATAAATATTATGTATACTATATTTTAATAATTAAATGATATAATATAATCTATTATTATTCCAGTATCTCATCACAAAATATTTCCTTTATGTATGGATCCAAACTTCATATAGTGATAGAGCCAGGAATGACAGGATCACAAATAAAACTAGAAGCAATCTTAGGACCATCTAGTCTTATCTTCTCATTCTGGTAGGTGAAGAATCTAAGGATCAAAGAAGCTCTGCATTTGCCCAAGGTCATGCAGAGAGTATATAGCATGGCATGAATTTGATCCCAGCATCTTTGATTCCAAACCTAATACTCTTCCCATACTTCAGATGTTAGAAGGTTGGTGTTTGGGTAGGCATAGCATACTTATTGAAACAGTTTTATTTTACCTTTACTATTTATCCCTTGTTCTATATTTTGGATAATATGGTTCTCACATATATAGTCCCAGTGCCACAGTTTAGGTCTGAAGAGTCTAATTAGTGTAGGGAGAATAGGAACTAAAAGCAATTGAAGAAGACATATTTATTCTGATTTCACCATTTGTCAACTCCCCTAACAAGGTTAAGATTTGAAATAAGATTTAAATTATTAGTTAAATTTTCATTTGACCACATATTTACTAAGTATCCATGATGTCATCTGTGCCCTATCTTCCTTTACTCCCTTTGGGGATATAGAGTAAGTTGCAAAGAAGCAAATTTTCTTGGCAAAAGGGAAAACTTGTTATTAATTGGAATTATCTGAAAGTGACTTGGGAAGTAGGGAGCTCTCCCTAACTCAAGATCTACAAGTCAAGGCAAGATGATCACTTCTGGGGTTTATTACAAAAAGAATTCTTATTATGTATAAGTTAGACTAGGAGGCTGCTGAGGTCCCTTCTGATTAAGATTTTGAAATAAAAATCAATGTTACTTACATGTTTCTATGTTTGCAAAGCAATGCAAAGGAAACAAGCTCCCTGTCAACATCTTCTTTAAAAAGGACTTTGTCACTTAATGGGTCATTTCTGAAGTGAGCACTATAGTCCAGGGATGCTTACTCACTCGCTTAATTCACAGCAAAGCACATTTCCTCAGAGTCAGAAAAGGCAAGTAAATCCTCCAGTGGGAGCCATCCTCCCCATTAAGACAACAAAGTTGATATCTGGCCCACATAGCCACAGCAAGACTGATAAAGTCTTATCATAGAGCCATAGTCCCAGCTAAGATGGGTCACCAACCCATCTGAGTTGATAGAGCCTCCAACTGGCTACTTCTTTCCTGCTTCCTCAGTGAGCCAGAATCTGCTTTATGAAATACTAGAGCACCCACAGTCTTTTAGAACTGGTTATCTAATGCATTTCTTGTCTCTCTGGATACCAAACTTAAAGTCATTTTTGCAGAAGTTATGAAGCCAGAAGGAGTCAATGAATTCCAGAAACCCTGCTTTCATAATAAGCACTCTTAAGCCATGAAGGCCTAGAGCCACGTAATGAATCCAGGAAAACATCTGACTCACCTCCAGTGCAGGAGGCCATCCTTTGCATAGGAAGCAAGGGCAAGACTGAACAAACTATGGTGCTTGAACAAGAACAGACAACTTTCTTTGACCTTAGGGATGAAATCTCAAGAGGCCAATTATTATTATTATTATTATTTGCTTGTTAAGTTCCTGTTATTTCCCCTCTTCATCTATTTGGTCACTTTCCCTCATCCAAAGACCTCAACAAATTTAGTATTTGATTTTTCTGTCCCAGAAGTAGCTGCCTCACCTCATGGGATTCATTAGTGGGCATGCCCCTAGTGGCCCTACCCTCGGATATTTGCATCATTTTTGAAATAGGATGTGCATATATTTGTGAAAGAATACATGTGACCCTAATTTAATTCAACTTTTATTAATCATCTAAAATGTGAAGAGCATTTTGCAAGGAACTGGTAAACATATAGACTGGATAAGATAAAGTTCTTGCCCTTATGGAATTCAGAAAAATAATGTAGATACAATAAACATTGAAAAAGTTTTATAGTGAATATCAAAATATAAAGTCCATGGATAGGGTGGATGGCTAATTTCCAAGTTGGAAGGGGATGGATAATCATTAAAGTCTTCCTAAAGAGGTCATATTTACCTTTAGTTCAAAAATTAAAAAAAAAAAGATGGAACAGAAAAAGAAATGGAAGAGGACATTTCAGTTGTAGGGAGTAGTATAACTTAGGAAGCTCATAAAAAATGTCTCATATATTAATAATCACAGGGTTGTTTCCTAAAAAGCTTAAAACTTTTAAAGTACTATGATAAGGTCAGTTCTTACTTTCATTAACATCCTACCCAGTGGTATGTAGTTGCAAAAGGAAAATGCTATTATGCATTTTATTTTTTTTTAGGAGCCAATCATATTTATGGTTGACAAGGTAATTGTTGAACTTCATGCTCATTTAATCTTCACAAAATATTGCAAAGTAGGATGTCATTATGGTAGAAGTAATATATTTCAGATTGGTGACTTTAGGTTTAAGTTCTGGCTTTTCCACTTGCTACTTTTGATTATGTGAGTCACTCTGGAATTTTGTCTCTGCATCTGTAAAATGGCGAGTTAGAAAAAAATCATCTCTCAGGTCGCTTTTACAAAAGAGTGAATTATGATTCAGATAATAAACTACTGAGTTCAAAGTCAGATGGTTAGAGTGTGGACAGACAAAAACAAGAAAGTAAAAGAGCAACTTCTTATACTATATGATATAATCTAAATAGAAAATTAAGGTAGTAAATTTTACAAGAATTTCATCCTTCATGTTGTCCCTCCCTTGTCAGAGAAAAGAAATGTGACGTGCGAATTTAGAGATAGCTCTACTCAATATGTGTATATGGACTATTTGTGCCCGAATTGTGGTAGAGCTTTCCAAGCTAGTATTGATCCAATCAGACACAGTCCTTGACCCCAATATAATGATTCATTTGAGACTGAAGAGCAGCAGTCACCATCACTTAGATCTGTCCTGAGAAATATTAGTTCTGTCCCTTTACCTTCCCTTTGGAAGTTCTAGAGAAGTTCATTGAATTACAGAAGCTCACAGTTGGAAGAGAAGTCAGAGATCACCCATTTTAACCCTTATCTGAGTAACAGTTACCTTTAAAATACAATCAACAAGTGATAATCTTTGCTTAAAGACCTCTAGTTAGAGGGCAGCTAGGTGACACAGTGGATAGAGCACCAGTCCTGAAGTCAGGAGGACCTGAATTCAAATGTGACCTCAGATACTTAATACATCCTAGCTGTGTGACCCTGGGCAAGTCACTTAACTCCAACTGAGCCTGCTTTAAAAAAAAAATCCTAGTTAGGAAATATCCAACTCTCTTCAAGAAAATCCATTCTGTTTGGGGATAGCTTGTATTATTGGGAAAAGTAAAAAAAGATAGGATAAGAAATAGTAAATATAATTCTCTCATTTTTGCTAAAAAAAAAAAAAGACAGAATAATAAATAGTAAGTAAAATTCTCTCATTTTTGCAAAACTGTATTAATAAGAACTTTATCACTTTTACCACCTGCTATAAAGAATAGAACTTAGGATCAAAACAGAAATTCTCTATTTATGACTACTGATATATGCAAAACACTTTGCCCTTCCTCTTCTCCCCTTTTATTTCAACTGCAAGGATAAGACAGCAAAAATTGGTATGGTAAAGGATGGAAAGATTTTTGTAAATCCTTTTAATTTGGAAGGATGCTGAAGTGCGGCATTACTTTACAATTCAGCTATGCTTTGTTTTTATGAATATGAGGTTTGGCTATAAATAAATTAGGGAAATAAACTCTGAAAATAGTCATTAAAAAAAATTAGAAACGGGGCAGCTAGGTAGGGCAGTGGATAGAGCACCAGCCTTGAATTCAGGAGGACCCAAGTTCAAATCTGGTCTCAGACACTTAGCACTTCCTAGCTGTGTGGCCCTGGGCAAGTCACTTAACCCCAGCCTCAGGGGGGGAAAAAAATTAGAAAGGAGGATTCTGGTAAGATGGCTGAATTGGTCAGAAAATGTCAAGCTCTCCAGAATCTCCCCCTTCCTCCAAATAGAACAAATAGAACAAATTTCCACCTCAGGGCAAACATAGACTGGTGAAAAACAACAAAGACTTGGGACAGAACAGGGTTCCTTCTGGGACAATTCAAGAAGACCAAAAAAAATTTTTTAAAAGTCCTCAGGACTAGGGTTTAACTCATGTGAAATGCAAACACCTGTGGGCCAGCTTGGCAGAAACACCAAGTGAGGACCTCCGGCTAGCTGGGTTTGACTGGAGCCTCAGCAAGAACCACAGTCTTTCACCTCCTGGGCACTTGCAGAGTAGGAAGTTAGAATCCAGGAAAACTGAGGGAACCTCAGCTAATTGGGAACACCAGGCCCCACTGTACTACAGAGATGAGGCCCTGGGCCAGAAGGAACCAGCACCGGATGAGTGCACAGGTAGCAGGGCAGACTGTGGGAACTTGCAGGAGGGGGGAGCTCTTGCTTTGGGGTTCCAGGTCAGAGGGGGAGCGGAAATGAAGCTAGAGGCACCATCCCCCCCACCTCATCATTACAGGCATTTATACTAATACTGTTTTTTAGAGTCAGATTATACTCAACTCTGTACCGGTTTTTCTTTTGAGCTACCCAATTACTGTTGCAAATTTAAAACATATGGTATACATTTTCATATAAAAGTCATAAATGATTTGTCAGTGTTAAATAACTTGAAATTAATCTTTGATATTGGCTGTTATATGATAAATTTTCTGTTAAGTTTGGGTTTGATTGAGACAAAGTCCTGAAAATCTCCAAATTTGTTGAATATCTTTTTTTCATTCATGTGAGAAGGAACAGGCAATAGAAAGAGTCTGTGAGAAAAATGGTAGCAATGGCAAGAAGGATACAACTCTCACTAGAGAGTTAATTACTGGAAGACTACAGTGAATGATGGGAACTGAGAACCAACAAAGTGATGGAAGACTAACAGGCAAGAGGCAGATAGAATGATATAATGGCCAATAATCAAAGCAGATAATGAACCATAGGAAGATAAAGGTGGGGAACAGCAAAGAGTGTCAAGAAGCACCACAATGTTTCTTGAAATAGGAGCAGTACAACAAAGAGGTATTGAAAGATGAAAAGCCAGAGAAAAGGTAATGAAGTACAAAAATCCATTGTGGGGAAACAAAACTTTGAATCTTTTTGCTTTTCAAGGACCCCACCCTTGATAATATTATATGTTTTGAGGAATATGAATGTGGGGGTCAGGGGGGAAGAGGAAGTGGTGTGGAAAGTAGTGTATGAAGTTCTTATATTACTCCCCTTCATGCACTGCTCAACACCCTTGATAATATTATAAGTTTTGAGGAATATGAATGTCTCTTCAGGGAAAGTGCTGTGGAGAGCAGTGCATGAAGGGAAGTAATATAAATCATGAATGAAAAGAACAAAGATGTGGAAGCAGTGATGTGGAAGGCTTTAAATGTCAGAATGATGATTTTAAGTTTTATCCTACAGGTACTAACAAGAAATCTATTCTACACTTACTGATTTGTGCTTTTTTAGCTTTTTTACTTGCATGTCCAATTCACTGATCTTTCTCTGTTTTATTTATGTAACTATTTAAAGACATAAGATTTCCCTAAGAACTTCTTTGGGTGCATCCCATAAGATTTGGTATGTTGTCTCATTGTTGTTATTCTCTTGGATAAAATTATTGATTGTTTCTATGATATATTGTAATTCTTTAGAATTAGACTATTTACTTTCCAATTGATCTACAATTGTTGAATAAGAGAGTATTACCATAATAGCAGTTTTGCATCTATCAATTTGACAGCTATGTAGAGTAGGCCTTCTTAAAATTTTTTTCATTGATGACCCTTTTTCATTTGAGAAATTTTTACATGATTCCAGATATATAGGAATATAAAATAGGTATGCAAATCAAATATTTATTGGCTATAAATCATAATTTTGTGACCCCCACATTCAGCTACATTGACCCATGTATAGTCGCAACTCACAGTTTAAGAAGCTTTGTTGTTGTAGAGAATGGACTGGAGAGGGATCAAAATTTATTATTATTATGAGCTATACCAAACATCAATCAGACAGTAAATATTTATTAAGCAGCTATTATGTGTAAAATCCATTGCCAAATGTTGGGGATACAAAGATAAAAGAGAGTTCTTGCACTTAAAGAACACACAGTCTAATATGGACTCTAATGGAGAAACAATATGCAAAAAACCTGTACAAATAAACTATATACAAGATAAATTGGAAATAATCAATAAGGAAAGATACTAAAATTAAGAGAAATCTGGAAAGATCTCCTGTAGTAGTAGAATTTAGATGGAATTTGAATGGAGGATTCAGATTAAGATTCAGATCATACATAGTCAGTGGGCACAGTTTGAAATTGGAAGATAGAGTGGCTTGAAAAAGGAAGAAGGTCAGTGTCACTGAATAGAAGAATATATATGGGAGTTGGGGTAGAAGTGAGTAGGGGTAGATATAAGAAAACTAGAAAAGGAAGAAGAGAAATGATTTTATGTGTGATCCTGAGAGTGATAGGGAGCCTCTGGAATTAATTTAACAAGTGGTTGACATGGTTGGACCCACAATTTTAGAATATTATTTTGATACCCACAGTCTAGGGACATAACCTGAAGGAGAACTAACTATAAAACAAGTATCATGAAAATCTAGAGAAAAATGATTATCAAGGAGAAGAAGATAATCCACATTGTAAAATGTTTTAGGAAGGTCAAGAAGGATAAAAATTGAGAAAAAGTTATTTGATTTGGCAATTAGTAGATCAAGAACTTCAGAGAAAAAGAAGTTTCAGTTGAATGATGGATCAGAAACTAGACTTATAGATGGTTAAGAAGAAAGTAAATGGAAAGGAAGTAGGCACATATTATTGATTATCCTCTCAAGGAGTTTAGCCACAAAACAGAAGAGATTGGGGATGACAAATAGGAGGAGTGGCTAGATTAATGAGATTTTTTTCCCCAGTATAACATGGTATAACATTTGTAAATGGTAGGAAAACAACCAAGAGACAGGAAAAGATTGAAGTGAAAATGATTATGACAGAAGCATCTCTCTCTTTTAAGAAGATAGAATGGAAATATTGGTGCATGTGGAGGAGTTTGCCTTGAAAAAGAGAAGTATCATCTCTTAATGGGAGCTGGGAATAAAGGAATAGATGGTGTATCGGAAGTAAGAGGGAATTCTTGGTGAATGACCTTCTGTAAAATATAAAGTAAGATTCTTAGTTGAAAGAAAGAAGGTAGGAAAGGCAGCCATGAGAGCTTTGAGAGGAGTAAAAAAAAAAAAAAAAAAAAGGTTTGAAAAGAACCACTGTTGTGAGAGGCCTAGTGAATCAAAGTGGGATATATAAAAGGATTGTCTGCACAATCTCTCTAGGAAAATTTAAATAATTGGAAGTGCTGTCTCAAATATATTATTTTCTTATCATAAATATGCCAGTGAATGAGTGAGAGTTCTACTTGGTTCAAAATGCATATCATTTCTTTGAAAGATAAGAAATTGATAAGAGTAGTTCAAATATATTGATTTAAGATCTCTCTTATCTGACTAATTTATACAGGAGGTGATGAAAATATCAATAATAATATATAATCTAAGGTTGGTAAAGTGCTTTGCATACATTATATCACTTGTTAAATTGAACTGGCTCTGAAAATTATAGTTTCTATGGCATATTTTGAATCTATTAATGAAGGTGTTAAATGAAAATTTTAGAAACTGTCTGTCAAGTCAAAGAGTACAAGAATTGGCCGTATATTCATGGTACAAATTTGGACAGGAGGTTCATTTATGCTTGGGTGTTATAGATGATATTTGGTCATTCTAGGGTACTGCCATGCCAGTGAGACTAGTATCTAAGCAGTGTACCCAGAGGAAAAAACTAATATCAGGAATCTAGCTAAGCAGAAAGGGTCAGATATCTGATGTATAATAATTCAAATTTCTAAGAATGAGGTAGGGCTATAAAGAGTCAAATGCTTGTCATAGATTTACATAAACAATGAAATCTAAGGAAATCATTTAAGGCAATAAGGATGAAGTGATCTAAGTAGGTAGTTCAGATACAAGGAGATTAGTAGATAAGCTAGTGCCACACTAGTAAACAGGGAATGCAATCAATTTTTATCCAAGATTAGACTGTTGGTACTCTTCCCTCATATTTTGTTGGAGGTTGGGGATGGTAAAATGGAAAGAGATGGACCAGAGACACAGGTATGTATGTTTTAAGTCACAGAACTATAGGGTCCTAAGGTGCAGCTTATTACCAATTAAAACAGGAAAGGGGGAGGGAATGAGAGGAGTAGCAAGGACCTAAAAAAGAGCAAGAAAGCCAAAATCAGTCCCTAGTCAGATGATTTCCTAAGGAAAAAGAATTCAGAAACCAAAAAAGACTAATAAATTTGGGTAAGAGTGAAGTAATAGCTCTTTCTATAGCAATACATATGTGTGTATGTCTGTTATTACTTAGTCCAGGCTAATTTCCATGACCCCATTTGGACTTTTCTTAACAAAGATACTTGAGTAGTTTGCCATTTCCTTCTCCAGTCCATTTTACAGATGAGGAAACTGAGGCAAATGGTGTTAAATGACTTTAAACTGCATCAAGGAATTGTCAGTTTGTTTTATTAGGTTATTCTACAATGTCTCATTTAAAAAATTAAAGTTTGGGCAGTTAGATTCCTGTATATATATTTATAAATAACTATATTATACAACTGGTTAAGTGTACCTAAATCAAAAATAAGCAGACCAAAGATCTTTCTCATAAATATTTTATAGTGATGAAAGATAGATATGTAAATTGGTACTTGCTATTTTTTCTTTTTATCCAAGGGAAGGAGAGAAGCAAGTACTGATTTTCCTTTTCTGTGCCTTTGGTTTGAACACAAAATGAGATTATTCTAGACAGAATCATAAAAGATCAGTTAGACTTTCTCAGAAAGTGTATGTTCTTATTATTCATTAGTCCATCAATATCCAATTCTTTATGACTCTGTGAGCCATAGCATATCAGGCCCATAGATCCTTCATTTTCTCCCAAAGTCTGTCCAAGTTCACATTTCAGCTTCATTATTTGACCCTCCAGCAATACACGACCTGAGCTAATTTCCATAAATATTGTCTAATTTGATCTCCTTGCTGTTCAAGGAATTCTCAAAAATTTTCTCCAGCATCAAAATTTGAAAACACTCAATTTTCCTTATAGTCAAATTCTTACAGCTATATGTATTTCCTGAAAAAAAAAAATTGAGGGCCTGTATGTGCAAGAATGTTTGTGGCAGCCCTCTTTGTGGTGGTCAGAAACTGGAAACTACGTGGATGCTCATCAATTGGACAATGCTGAATAAATTGTGGTATATTAATATTATGTAATATTATTTTTCTGTAAGAAATGATCAACAGGATGATTTCAGAAAGTCCTGGAGAAACTTACATGAACTGATGCTGAGTGAAATGAGCAGGACCAGGAGATCGTTGTATACTTCAACAACAATACTATGTGATGATCAATTCTTATGGACAAGGCCCTCTCCAACTATGAGATGAACCAAATAAGCTCCAATAGAGCAGTAATGAACTGAACCAGCTATACCCAACAAAAGAACTCTGGGAGATGACTTTAAACCACTCCATAGAATTCCCAATCCCTCTAATTTTGTCCGCCTGCATTTTGGATTTCTTTCACAGGCTAATTGTACACTGTTTCAAAGTCTGATTCTTTTTGTACAGCAAAACAACTGTTTGGATATGTATACATATATTATATTTAATTTATACTCTAACATATTTAACATGTATTGGTCAACCTGCCATCTGAGGGGGGGAAGGAGGGGAAAAATTAGAACAAAAGGTTTGGCAATTGTCAATGTTGTAAAATTACCCATACATATATCTGGTAAATAAAAACTATTAAAAAAAAAAAAAAGAAGAAGAAGAACAAGCTATTTTATTATTTGGCCATTCAATATCACAGTGATTGTTACAACAAAACAAAACACATTGAAAAAGAAAAGTAGTGTTAATTAAGAAAAAATACATAGATAATAAATACTCTCAGTACTCATGACCCAAATCAATTTTTCTCCTAATTTCCCAGAAATAGAAGTTTCAAAGGCCAACCTAGGCTTAGCTCCAGGGCCCAGCTATCATTGCAAATGTTGGATTAGCTAGCAGTTATATAATGATTTGAGGTTTGTGAAACATTTTATAAATCTTATCTGATTTGATCATCATAATAATTCTGGGAGACAGGTCATTTTATTAACGCCCTATTACAGATGACAAAGATTGAAAAGATTAAATGACTTGTCCAGTATCAGACAACTAGTGTCTGAGTCTAAATTTGAACTCAGATATTCCTGATTCTAAGTCCAGATTGCTTTCAAGTGCACCACTTAGCTGCCATCTCCTGTTATCACCTAGCTGGTATAACCATTTGTTCATCACAATGAGAACATGCCCCATTCATTCCTTCAAGCTACCCCTCTTTGATGTAAAAATAGTAGCATAAACTCCCTCTTGAGGGACAAAAATGATAGAAGGAGCTAGCACAGTGAGGATCCACCAAGTCTTAAACCAGGGATGAACAAGAGTAATGAAAACTGCTGGAGCTGCATCAGTCTGGCTCCATGAGTACCCAGTAGTTGATGTTGGCAAAAAAAAAAAAAGTCTCAGTCCCCTAGTGGGATATAGTACATCATATAATTTTTCACTTTCTTATTTCCTTTTCTTTTTTCCCTAGTTCAAATCTACTTATCATATTTCTCTACCAAAAGACCACAACCTTGAATCCAAGAAATTAGATGACTTTATCCCCAAGTGAAGCACAAGACATACCAAAACATGTAGGCAAATGGAAATAACATTAGCAAATTCCATTAATGGAAGGAGTGATAGACAGAGTCTATTGCATTCTTCCCCAAGTAAAATGCATTCCAATAAATGATATGAGGTATCTTGGGACTTTAAATTTATATCATAAGCATTTATAAATTAGTATATAATATAATCATTAGTAATCAACTCAAAGATGTTCATATATAAACATATACTCATACCAAATTATATATCATCCAAATTCAAATTGTGTGCAGTAAGCATAAGTCAACTCAGAAATTCAGAATTTATAATCCATAAAGCAAAATTCTGTATAATGAAGTTATATGCTATAATTAAAGATTCTCACAGTTTGATATAGGAATCTTTAGGGGTCCCTGAAACTCAGGGTCCAGGATACTAAGATATTTTAATTTCTAATATGGTAAATATCAGTGGATTATCCTTTATAAACAGGAGCTCTTTGAAGTTTTTGATAATTTTAAAAACTGTATAAGGCCTATGAGATCAAAAAGTTTGAGAATCACTACTTAAATGCAATATATAACACATGGAATTGTTATATATTATACAGGAGATTGTATGCATATCACATGCAGAAATATAATACTGTAATGCATTTAGTAATATCATGTATAATAAAGGTGATTTATACAACAAAAGAGCATAAGTTAAACCAAATACATATAAAGTACATATTTTATGCAGTTTGTTTGTGGTCATTTTCTGTTTACATAAACCAACTCTACAGACTACTCTACCCTTTCACCAGCAGTATTGCCAACATCAAGATGCCTCCATTCTGGAGCCTAGTCTCCTACATGATTGGAGATTCCTTAGTTGGGATCACCATATCACAAGGAGCCCTTGTTCTGTACCTTCTTTCACCCTCTCCAACCCTTCCCCGCTTTCCGAGTCCCTTTTACACTTTGTCCTTCCCTGCTAAAATACAAATTTCTGGAGCACAGAGAATAACTACTTGTTTTCTTGTATTTGTATCTCCAATGTTTATTGCAGTGTTTAATATACAAGTACCCATAAATGCTTTAAATATTATTTATCTACATATATAACTTCTTACTCCAGAAGTTAATGATTTTCTAAGATACTTTTCAGCTCTAATATTATGTTTTTATTATAACAAAGGACCATAGGCTAAATCATCTTTGCCATTTGTGGTTATTTCATTTCTAGTAATTTGCCAGTTGCCCACATATCTTAATATATTTGGCACAGTATATAGGGATTAATTTGATTGGATGGTATAGACTCAGTTGTGTAGTTTCACAAGGGAAGACTATGAAGTAGCAGAGATGAGCTGATGAGACATAGAACTTATAGGAAGAAAAAAATGGCATGGCATACTACTCAGCTAGGCATTGGGAGGATATTGCCCCTATAACCAGACTGGATATAGGACTTTATAGCATAAGTGATGATATTTGAATGAAATTCATGTTTACCCATTATTTCCTTATTAAAGGTCTCATCACATGAAGATTCATGACCATAAGGTCTCTTGTTTAAAAAATAAGTTGTAATGGGCCTATGATCTAGTTCTCTATGGTCTCGGTTCAGAAAATCTCAGAATGGTATAAACAAACTTATGATGCTGGAATTAACTATCAGAAACTTTAGCAAGGAGACAGAGTCCTTCTAAGGTGTCATGTAGGTTAAAAGAAAATTTGAAATAGAATACTGACATAAACTATTCATTAATTTCCTCACATAAGTATATCTTCTTATTATACAGTGCTATCTTTTGAATAGAATAGGTTTTTTGTAGTCATGTTCTAGTTATGAGCTCCATCCCACAAAAGCTCATTGTAACATATGAGGTTGTGTTTGCTTGCTTTATCTTTCCTTAGACATGAGAAACAAGGTAAATAAAGACATGGAAAAGGGAAAAATACAGTTAGGAAACAAAAAATAGTGCAGTTAGAAAAAATTAGAATGTATGAATGAAGTATATCCCAAAAGGTCAGAAAGGTAGAATGCCCTGAAATGCCAGACATACTTTGAACATTATTGGGGAAGCTATTGAAGCTTTCTGAGTAAGGAAGTTACATGAACAAACCAAACCATGAGAATGATTATTTTAACTATAGTTGAAGGATGAAGTGGAAGAGGGCTATGATAGAGGTAGGAATATCTCTTAATATTATATTGTAACAACTAAGACATAATATAAGCATTTGTGCTAGACTATTGACAGGGAGAATGGAAAAGTATGTATGGGTAAAACAGATATTGAGAAGGGGCAATAAGGGACTTTCCATTGGATGACCTCAATATTTACAGTGAAGTTAGTGGTTAAATTATCTGCTCTCAGCATATGAGTTTGTGGTATGGATGAGATTAAGAGGGAAAAGTATAGGGTTTGGACCAGTCACAATTGGTATTAAAAAGGGGGATGAGAATGAAATTTTTAAAAAGAAAAAGATTTGAGTACAGTGTATAAGGCCTAATTGAGTTATATGCCATAATCTTCTTTATTGATTCATAATTCATCAGATTATGGATTTGGGAGCTGGAAGAGGCATTAAGGGCCATCTTGTTCAAACCTCCGATTTCATAGATGAGTTACCTATGTCCCAAAGAGGTTTTTACCTGACCTAGGTCACAAAGGCTTTGCACTCAGGTCCTGTGATTTCAAATCCAACATTCTTTTTATGAAAGAACCATAGGAGAAAACTGAAGGTACCCTTATCACCTGTAGTAGACTTAGCCAGACACTGTTTCCTCTATCCAAGATATCTGAGTGTAGTGCCACAAGTGGATAATAAAAGGGGGGAACTCAGCATAAGAACTTCTTCAAAAGTCATAATTTTATTTAGATCCTAGAATTCTCACAGTTGTAAGGTATCTGAAGTCCCACCAACAATCTTCTTTACCATATTTCTAATCATTTAGCCTTAACCTGATGATCTCAAAATGAGGGAAACCTACTACCTCTCAAGACAGCCAACTTCATTTTTGGATAACATTAATTATTATAAATGTTTTCCATGAAGAACTTTGAACATTACTTGGCAGACTATTGAAGCTTTCTGAGCAGAGGAGGAGCTATATGACAAGATATATGCATGAGAATGATGGAGTTTTAGCTATAGTTTGATAGAGGAAAAGAAGAAAATACCTCCAATGTGGAGGTATTTTTGTGAAGTTAGGTGACTATCCCTGTACAGTGACAACAAAGTGTTGAGGTTATGGGATGTGCCACCAAAATGAGGGTGCACGATGTGATATACCAAAAGCATATTGGGTTTAGGGGCTGGTGTCATGGGCTATCTCAAAAGAATTTGTAGGCATAAAAGAGGTCAAAGCCATAAGAGTTTTTTTTTGGTGTTGGTGTTTTGTTGTTTTAGTTTAGTTTAGTTTTTTTTTTTATATATATATAATGATAAGGGTTTTAGCAATTAACAAGTAGAAAAACAAGTTCCCTAATGGAACTTATAATTAAGCAGGAGCAAAACCCCAGTAGAGGGGAAGCCATACTATGAAATGGAAATATGCCATTGGCTGTCAGGCTAAATTCATAGAGGTTTAGGAGACTAACCCCTGCTGGCTAACCCTAACAAGAATTTAGCACCCTAAAAAGAGTTAGTGAGCATCTACAGCATGACCAGATCATTTATAGGGGAAATATAAGCACTTGGCTTTCTGATTGAATAAAGTAAAGGTAGAGTTTCTAGAGACCTACTGGTGGGACTATAATTAAAAGTCCCCTTGAACAAAAGGCTTTCTGAAGAACAAAAGGCTTACTTAAGGGTGGATGCTCCAGTGAGAACCTTTCCTTACTTGCCTCAGGAGTATTACAATTCTATCAGTGCTTCAGGCTTTCCCTGCAAAAGCCTACCTAGCTACCCAGGATCTCATCATCTTCACCAGATAGTACAATTTAAAATATCATAGAAATGTCAGAACTTATTATTATTGTTGTTGATATTATGTGAGATATATTTGACTAATAATAATTATAAATTGCTTCTTGGATCTGGGAGAGACACTGGTAATATATGATATATTATTTATGTATGACAATAATTTTTGTATGTTTATTATATATATTTTTGAGACTTTTTGATGAATAAAAGTGCTGCCCAAGATAACTGTATAAATATGTATACATATATTGGATTTAACATGTATTTCAACATATTTAACTACCTGCCATTTAGGGGAACAAGGGGGGAAAATCTGGAACAAAAGGTTATGCAAGGGTCAATGTTGGGAAAACTATCCATGCAGATGCTTTGTAAATAAAAAGCTTTAATAAAAATTAAAAAGGGGAAAAAATTTAGAAAGAAATATGAAAACCAAAAACATTAAAAAATAAAAGTAAAAATAAAAGTGTTGCCAATCTGAACTTCTTAAACCCATCTTCCAAACTGCTTTGAATGCTTTTTAATTGTCAGTCTTCAGCTGCTGAAAGGAACTTGGACTATATTATTCCTTTAATTCCTAATGTCAATAGATCTAGACAACTTGATCTATTTGACCTTCTCTGTAACTTCCTCCTTTCCTAGTGTACAGTAAGTAGTATGTCTAAGAAAATGTGGTCAAATCTGTCAGTGTAACCTTCATGATATTTCCTGATTATGAAAGAGTAAAATGGGAGAACAACTTGAGAAATAAAATACCACACTAGAAAGGCTCTGCAGTCACATGGGAGTAGAATATCTGGAGACAATTTAGTGGGATTTATGAAGCTTGAGGAGACTCCTTTAAGTGATGAGCATGTGGGATCCAGCAGAAGATCTGTACCCCATTTATTTGGAATTTGTCAAAACTAGTATCAGAGCTGAGCTAAAGCAGATTTTGAGTAATCCATGAAGAAAATATTTACCCAAGACATGAATGGTAGAAGTAGGACTGATAAAAAGCAATTCTATCCACCACAAAGCCTTGGTCTATTGGTCTCAATAGATAGAAGTTGAATTAAGTTGAGTTGAATTTAGAAAACAATTGCAACAAATTTGCCATTGACAATGATCCTTTGACTTCCCTATTTTGATGGGTCTGTGATCTCATGGTTGAAGATACTTCTTCCCCTGATTCATTGTGGAACTTATCCATGTTTTCTTTTCCTATGTAACTTTTCTTTTTTTCTGTTAAAGTTTCTTTAGTATTTTGTTTTTTCCCAATTACACATAAAAACAATTTTAACATTCATTTTTTAAACTATGAGTTCCAAATTCTTTCCTTTCCTTCCTCCCCAACATTCTCCTTAAGAAGGCAAACTATTCTATATAAGCTATACATTTGTATTCATGCAAAAGATATTTCCATATTAGTCATGTTGTAAAAGAGAACACAGACCCCCCCAAAAAAAACCCTCAAAATATAAAGTAAGTTTAAAAAGAATTCTTCAATTTGTATTTAACACCATCAGTTCTTTGTTTAGGGATGGATAGAATTTTTTCATTCTTAGTCTTTCAGAGTTATTGTGGCTCATTATATTGCTGAGAATAGCTAAGTCATTCATAACTGATCATCTTACAATATTGTTGTTATTTTATATACAGCATATTTCACTTTGCATCGGGTCATGTCTTTCCCGATTTTTCTGAGAGCATTTTGATCATCATTTCTTAAAGCAAAATAATATTCCATTACAATCACATAATACCAGAAAAAAAAGCTACTATTTATATTTTTTGTTTATATACTTATACGTACATATATATATACATTTTTGTACATATTTTCCCTTTCTTTTTTAAAAAATCTCTTTTTTGATACAGACTTAATAGTGTCACTGTTAGATCAAAGGGTATATATAATTTTATAGACCTTTGGACATAGTTCCAAATTGCTCTAAAGAATGGTTAAATCAATTCACAATGCCACCAACAGTGCACGAATGTTTCATTTCCCCTTTATTTCCTTCACCATTTGTCATTTTTCTTTTCTTTCCTATTAGCCAATCTAATAGGTATGAGTTACTACCTAGGAATTGTTTCAATTTGTATTTCTCCAAACAATAGCAATTTAGAACACCTTTTCATAAAGCTATAGTTAGCTTTGATTGTTTCATCTTAAAATCATTCATATCTCTAGATAATTTATTAACTGGGGAATGGCTCCTATTTTTTATAAACTTGACTCAGTTCTCTACATATTTGAGAAATGAGGTCTTTATCAAAGAAACTTGCTTTAAAATGTTATGCAAAATGTATTTCCCTCCATCCTATTCCCCCACCAGGCACCATATTTTGTTTATTCTGTTCTCTTTCTCATTTTACTCTGTCACTCCTCAAGAGTTTGGCTTCTAACACCTCCTTCAATCTATCCATATTTCCTTCTCTAATCCCCTTTACCTCCAACTAGTCTATAGAGCAAGATACATTTCTATGCCAATTGAGTGTTTATATTATTCCCTCTTTGAGCCAATACTGATGAGTCAGTTCATTTGCTCCTCTTTATCTCAACTTCACCATCTCCATTACAAAAGCTTTTTTTTTATCCTATTGTGTGAGACAGTGTACTCCATTCTACCCCTCCCTTTCCCTTTCTTCTTCTCACCCCTTAGTTTTCTAGTTTTTAGATATCATCCCTTCATATTCATATTCAACTCACACCTGTGTCCTAATAATGAGAAAGTTCTTACTAGTTTTAAGTATTGTCTTTTCATATCAGAATGTAAACAGTTTAACTTTATTAAGTCGTCTATTATTTCTCTTTCCTCTTTACCATCTTATGCTTCTCTTGAGTCTTGTATTTGAAAGTCAAATTTTCTAGTCAGCTCTGGTCTTTTCATCAAGAATGTTTGAAAATACTCTATTTCATTGAATATCAATTTTTTTCCTCTGAAGAATTATACTGTTTTGTTGGGTAGGTGATTCTTGGCTGTTATTCTAATTCCTTTGCCCTCCAGAATATTGTATTTTGAGCCATACAATCCTTTAATGTAGAATCTGCCAAGTTTTGTGTTACTTTTTTTAAGGCATCATGGAGGGCCTACAAAAAAGAAACAATGATACAGACATGAGATTGCATTCCTGGTGGTCTTACCTGGTTGAATAATTGCCCACAGGAACCTGGAAAAGGTATCTACTGTAACATGAATAAAATGCTTGCCCCAATGGATAACATCCATTTGCCAGAGGGCATTAGGATGGTCACCATGGGGATTCTGTGGAGGGGGAACTGAAGGAAGGGACCAGAAAGGAGCACATATAACACACCAGTGAATTAATGTGGCCGCTTCCTTTCTGCTAAGACCATACAGTATTCGCAGGGATCTAGCAGATAGGTGATACTTCTCATAAACAGCCTGAGCTGAAGAAAGGAGTGTCCGCTGCTTGGTTGCCTAAAAAAAATAGGATCAAGATCATCAGTATGAGATCGAACATGCATGATAAACACAGGAGAGGTTTGTGCGAGGAGTGTTAATTGAGCTGTTTGAAGCAAAAAAGATATATTAGTATCTCTATCTTCAATGTAGGCAGCAGGCAAACTAAGAAGAGCTTTTACAGCATAGGCACTGTCTGAAACAATGTTACATGCCTGAGGGAAGAATTCTAGGGCTTTAATCATAGCAAACAGTTCATTCTGTTGTGTAGACTCATAGGGGCATAGAGAACCCATTGTTGATTGGTATTAGGACATACTATAGCAGCTTTATCTCAGCTTTCCCTGATTTGGTGTCGTCAGTGAACACTGTTGGGCCCACAACTGGTTCTGTAGATATTATCTTAGGAAGGCCCTAAGGAGGGTTTGGGAGGAGCCCCAGCATAGGGGGCTGGTCATCTGATACAGACTATCACAAGTAGGTTTAAAGCTTACAACAGACACTATGGAGGTCCACAACAAATTGTCTTGTGCAATAGCTAAAATATGTTGTTCTGGTATGGGAGTATGCACAATTGGGTAGGTCCCATTAAGGCATAGTGTCCTTTATATGCAGGACCAAAGAAATTCAGCCAGCAAATCTGTCCAAGATACTATGACCTTTGTGGCTCTTCTAGGTACAACCACTTGATAGGGTCCTCTCCTTGATGGAGCATGGCATACATGGGGGCATCTTTTTGAATTGTTAACTCAATTGGAAGGGTGGGATCTATACATGTGAGCCGTTTAAACCATAATTGTTGAATAGAATAAAGACTGCCTCTGACTGCTGGAATCCACCAATGGGGGAACAATAGTGAAGGATCACCAGGTAGAGTGTCATATAAAGGCTTCATTAATGAAGGTGGAATGGGAACTTCTGACCTCATCCATTGTATCAGCCCAATCACTGTTTGAAAATCATTCAAAGTCTTCACTTTGGTCATATCCAATTGGGGAGGGCCTAGAGAAACATATACTCTGTCCACCACATTAACCCAAATAAGAAAAAGGAGGTTGAGTTTGAATTTTATCAGAAGCAGGGTATAAGCCATTGAGCTGTAGTGAAGTGAGGATTGCTTGATGCACATGTTGTAACTGAGTTTCATCTCTAGCTCTACTGCTAGCAATAGATCATCCATATAGTGGACAATCAAATCATTGGGAAATTTCTGCCTAACTGGTTGTATTACTTTGTTAACATACCACTGACACAAAGTTGGACTGTTTTGCATGCCCTGGAAACTGGTAGGATGAATTATCGTGCTCATTGAAACTGTACAACCCACGGGGGGAGTTTTAACTGATGCTTGCTGTAAGAAAGCCAAAAAGTTTCCAAGCCTGTCTATACCATCCATTCCTCCTGCTCCCTTATACTTGGGCTCTCTAGTTTCTGTAGAAATCTTTGGAATGCTGGGAGTAAGATACTCCATCTAGGTGGTGCAGTAGATTGGGCTTTGGTGCTAGAGTCAGGAGGACCTGAGTTCAAATGCAACCTCAGATTCTTAGTAGCTATATAACCTGGGGAAATCACTAAATCCTGTTTGCCTCAAAAAAAAAAAAAAAAAAGGAGGAGGAGAGAAGGAAGAAGAGGAGGAAGAGGAGGAGGAGGAGGAGGAAGAGGAGGAGGAAGAGGAGGAGGAGGAGGAAGAGGAGGAGGAGGAGGAGGAAGAGGAGGAGGAGGAGGAGGAGGAATAGGAATAGGAGGAATGGCTGGACTAGTTTTCTGATCAGTATTCGGGCTGATACCAAAATCCTCCAGTGAGCAAATCTTCATAGGTCTTTAGATATGATGAGCTAATAGTTATCTATAAAATATATGATACAATTGGAAACTTAGCAACTGTTTTATAGCTCTCATGAGTAATCAATCTATTAAGTGCCTGGTATGTGCTAAGGATACAAAAAGAAGCAAAATTTATTTCCTGACCTCAAAGAGTTTACAATCCAATGGAAAGATCATTTTATGTAATTTGACTTCACTCAAGCAATCCTACATAAATGGGCATATATTGTCATATATTTATTAGGTACAAGGTATCATCAGTGCACAAAGCATGCTAACCACACTCAAACTATTCTTTATCTTGTAGCAACTCAGGCCCCCCATTTCAGGTAACCAACTTTTCTGGATTCCCCCCTCTCCTACCTCCTCTTTCACTGTCTCGATGTATACTTTGTAGTGATTTGTGTAGCATAGCTGGTGGCTTGGCATTGCTAGGCTGAGGCCACAGGAACTGGTTGCTTTTATCAGTTCCAGGCCTTTGCCTTTCCTGATGATTTGTTCTGGGTTCATTATTCTGATGTTGCCAGTCTTCTCAATAAAATGAGATTCCTAGAGTTTCAGCTTCCTGAGGAAAGAAAGAAAGAAAGAAAGAAAGAAAGAAAGAAAGAAAGAAAGAAAGAAAGAAAGAAAGAAAGAAAGAAAGAAAGAAAGAAAGAAAGAAAGAAAGAAAGAAAGAAAGAAAGAAAGAAAGAAAGAAAGAAAGAAAGAAAGAAAGAAAGAAAGAAAGAAAGAAAGAAAGAAAGAAAGAAAGAAAGAAAGAAAGAAAGAAAGAAAGAAAGAAAGAAAGAAAGAAAGAAAGAAAGAAAGAAAGAAAGAAAGAAGGAAGGAAGGAAGGAAGGAAGGAAGGAAGGAAGGAAGGAAGGAAGGAAGGAAGGAAGGAAGGAAGGAAGGAAGGAAGGAAGGAAGGAAGGAAGGAAGGAAGGAAGGAAGGAAGGAAGGAAGGAAGGAAAGGAAGGAAGGAAGGAAGGAAAGGAAGGAAGGAAGGAAAGGAAGGAAGGAAGGAAGGAAGGAAGGAAGGAAGGAAGGAAGGAAGGAAGGAAGGAAGGAAGGAAGGAAGGAAGGAAGGAAGGAAGGAAGGAAGGAAGGAAGGAAGGAAGGAAGGAAGGAAGGAAGGAAGGAAGGAAGGAAGGAAGGAAGGAAGGAAAGGAAGGAAGGAAGAAAGGAAGAAAGGAAGAAAGAAAGGAAGAAAGAGAAAGTACAAACATGAATCATTAGAATCAACAAAGAAACGGGAATGCTAAGCCACAAATTATGGAATTATAACTATAAATTGAGAGACCTTTTGAATATTTGCAAATAGCTCCTTTGCAAGAATTGTTTTTCAGCTATTTTATATTTAATTTCCACTAAATGCAGTCTAATCAATGCAAAATAAACTCTTTCTTTCTAGTATTCTACCTCTCTCCCTCTCCCTCTGTGTGTCTCTCTCTCCTCTCTGTCTCTCTCTTTGTCTCTCTGTCTCTCTCCCTGTCTCTGTCTCTTTTTCTCCTGCCTCCTCTCAGCTCTCCCCCCCCCCCATTTTCTCTCTCTCTCTCTTCTTTTTCTTTTTCTTCCTCTGCCCCTCTCCTGAGAGGTCAGAGGCTTTCAGCTAAACAGAGATGAAACTTCATTTGGTCCAGTAAAAAGCTCTTTAGAACCTTTAAAATGTCAGAATGGTGGTGTTCTGTTTTTAGAGAGTCCAACTTGCATGCTTTGGTTAATAAAATTTAATTACATACATTGAGAAATGTTAAGTCTAAAGTTTCTTTTACACTGATTAATATATTCAATGAGCAATCATATATGTTCATAATAAGTTGCATTTTTGTACTATTGTCCTGAATCTGCTTGGTTAGTTGCTAGCTTGCTTCTTGAGCATCCTGGAAAGAGAAGATTTCAACTGCCTTTTGAGATACCAGGGCCCAAATGAGGCACAGATTTATACCAGGTCTGCCTAGAATGTTCTTAGCCTAGAACTTGACCCCAGCTCATCTTATAGAGCCTAGAAACTCGTTTTTATACTTCCAGTAAGAAAGGATTTGATAGTCCTAGATAATTTCTTTAGCAAAATGATAGAGTTTACCAGAAAATTAATTCATCGTGGCCTACTGGATATCAAACTTGAAGATTGCAAAATGGAGAATGCTGTCCAATCATATTAAAATGTAATTGGAAAAAAATTTAACAAAATTAATAAAAAAAATATTACATAAATAATGTTTATTTGTGGTTTTCTAAGTCAGTATGGAGGCAATACAGACAATTTTTACTTGAGTTTGATATAATGAATCTTCCAAAAGCTACCCTATTTTTGTCTGAGTATTCCAGAGTTTCACATATAATAAGTACTTAATATTTTTTAAAATTTTGTTTATTTCTGAACTTAACAAAGAAAACAAGCATTCCCAAAACATAATAGAATGGATGGGGGGAGGGAAGATGGTTGCATATGAAACTGCAAATCTATTATGTACAACTTGCTATTCCTTTTTAGTTTATAATAAAGTTATCATGAATATTTAAAAATTGTTGACTACTATAAAAAGTACTTTGCCTTCCATAGTAAATAGTAAATATTACTATTAGCATATAATAAACCATTGCTATTATTTTGTAGAAGAGGAAATTAATGAGGCTTTAATAGCTTAATTGATTTTACAAGCATTAAGTAGCAGAATTGAGCATCTAATCCAGGGTTTTTTAACTTGGGTTCCAAGGAATTTTTTTTTTCCTTTTTAAAGATAGTTAAAACTTATTTCAGTATAATTGCTCTCCTTTTTAATCTTAATTTTTATTTTATGCTTTTAATAATATTTTCCCTGAATGGCACTATTACACTACAACTGTGCCAAAAGGTAGGAGTGTGCTGATAAATGCTTTAAAACTGGTTTTTTAGGAAGGGGAATAATATACAAATGACAAACTTTTAAATGTATTATTTAATATTAATATTTTCCATTAATTTGTTAAATCTAGTCCATCAACAAAATAAATCAAGCCCATTAGCTTATACTCATTTCCAAGGTGTAAATGTTCACACTGAAAATTTTAGCACTAGACCAAGCTGTCTGCAACATTTCAGGAGTCCACTAAAAAGGTTTAGGGTTTGGGAATTCTAATCTCTCTCCATTTGCCTCCCTTTCTCCCCCTTTTCCTTCTTCCTTCTGTCTCTTTCCACTCTGCTCCTCCCTCTCTCCATCTACACTCTTCTCTCCCTTCTTCATCTTCCCTCATCACTCCGGATCTCCCTTTCTCCCTCTCTTCCTTTCTTCCTTTCTCCTCCCTTTCTCTCTCCCGTTTCCTCTTTCACTGCCCCCTTTTCTGCCTCTCATTCTCCCCACAGTCCTCTCCTCCCTCACTCCCCTTCTGTCTCTCTGTCCTCCTCTATCCTCTCATTAAATAGGACTGTGTTTGGGCTCAAGATCCCAGAAAGACTTCAGACTGCCAGAAATCACTACGAGAACTCAGCTGATTTCAGCTCTGGTTTCCTGGCTCCACCTTATTTAGGGTGGTAGCCAAGCGGACCAGGAAGTGGAGAGGAGGGAGATTCTAAGACACACCTCCTCCTTCCAGCTACGTCTCTAGTCTCACTTATTCCTCCTTGTCACTTCTCCAGAGGCTTCTCCTTTCTCCTTGTGATCCCGGAGCTGAATCTGAAAGACAGGAATGTGAGTTATCTCCTTTTTCTGGGTCTTGGACAGAAGGCTTTTCCCCTCCCAGCCCTCCAAAGGAGAGCAAACTGGCTTTTGAGCTGGGTGTGTGATTTAGGAAGTGAGCAAATAACAACAGTGTTCGGTGCAAAGGGGTTACCTCTGGCCTTGCCAATGAGAATGTGTATATAAATGAATAATCTCTGTACTCTCAAAGGTGTCTATATTTGCCCTTCTGCTCTAATGCTCTATTTGACTTCTGCCAACTATGCACTATCCCCTTTCAAAGCCTGAAACTCATCCCTTTCCCAAAACTACATTATAGAATCACTTTTGAGGACAAGTCTCAGACTCCCAAGCTAGGAAACACAACCGGAATATTATAGGATTTAGAATCAGAGAAAGTGGATTTAAATGCATACTCTGACACTTTCTATTATGATCCTGAGAAATTTCCTTAATGGATGCTTTCTAATCTATAAAAATGAGAGGATGAGTTCCTTCTAGCCCTAGGGATTTATGATCCTGGAGACACCAGTGGAAAGGTCACTGAGCCAGGACCCAAAAGAGCAAGGTTACTCTAGTCAGCCACCCCTTACTCTGAGGCCTGGTCAAGTCAATTCTTCATTAAAACTTCATTCAGGAACTTCATTCATCATCTGTAAAATGGCTCGATTGTAGGGAAGGTGGGAGATGGACTCAGTAATCTCCTTGAAATTCTTCCAACAGACTAATGATCTCTGCATTGTCTCTATGGTAGGAGAACCAGGTGAAAGAGTGTCCTGGAAAAAGAAAGAAAGGGTCCACGGTTTAAAAAAAAAAAAAAAAAAGTAACAGCTATTCCACAGAGGTCAGGGAATATGAGAAAAGTCCAGGATGCTTGACAATTAGGAAGTCAGCAATGCCCTTAGAGCTGGAGGGACAGGAGACAGATTGAGGAGAATTAAGGAGAGAGTAAATATGGGGTAGGAGGTAATATATGATGTGCACATCTCCAGTGCATCTTGGGAAATGAATCTAGCATAGCCTGGTTGTTTCTAATTTTCCTTCTCCTACAATCCTATTGGGGAGCTTTTAGTACAGTTTCTGTTCTGCCTGGGGGGATAATTATGGTAGTTCTTTTTCCTTTATCCTCTAAACTTTTCTAGGTTACACTGCATAAAGTCTAGAGCAGGGGTTCTCAAACTGCAGCCTGCAGGCCAGATGCTGCAGCTGAGGAGATTTATGTGGCCTCCTAGGTTGTGGCAAATGGGCTGAGGGGCAGAGACAGTGTGAGGTTTTGTTTTTACTATAGTCCGGCCCTCCCACAGTCTGAGGGACAGTGAACTGGCCCCTATTTAAAAAGTTTGAGGACCACTGGTAGAAGATCTGAATTCGAATTAAACCTCAAACAATTACTAGCTGTGTTTTTCTGGATCAGCCACTTAACTGTAGTTTGCCTCAATTTCCCCAACTGTAGAATGAGAATTATAATATGATTTGCCTCCCAAGTTGTTGAATGGATTAAGTTAAATATTTATAAAGTCCTTAGCACAGAGCTTGGTACCCAATAGGCACTTGATAAATGCTTGTCCCCTTTCCTTCTTTTTTCTGGATTAACTAAGTGGAAGAAAATGATCTGTGTTTGGCTGAGTGGAATTATACACTTTTAAGGATATGGATAAAATTCAGTCTCTTTGGTATCAACTATTGCCTTCCCTGATGACTATGACTGAGCTCCCTTGCTTCATTTTTCTCATTTACAGAGTGGAGGGGAATTTCCTGGTAAGAGAAGAAATGAATTACAATCTTTAAAACCTTTTCGACAAATGAACCTATGTAAACCAAAGAGCTGCAGCTAATTATGTCTTTCTTTTCCAGTATTTGTTTGGGGAAGAGGACTACAGGATTAATGTTTCCTGATTTTATAAAAAGGGAGGAGAAAGGGAATTGAATTTGCCTAATAGTGAGGCAAATGAGCTAGTGAGGTTTTGTTTTTTTGTTTTTTTTTTAATTCCTATGCCCAAATCTGGATGTTTTATTAAAAGGATCTTGTCCAGAAAATTAAATGGTGAACATCTAGAAATGGAATTGATGAACAAAATTAAGCAGAATGACTTCATCAAGAATAAATTATGTCAGATTAACTTGATTTCATTTATTGAGACTGGTACATCAACAAGGAAGCCTAAGAATTATGGAAGCTTTTATTAAGCATTTATCATGTGCAAGTTTCACTGGTGGGAGGGGCAGGATTAGGACTAAATCTCAAATCTCAAACTTTGCTTCTCTCCCTACAGCAGGCTAAAAAAGCCATGGCAGTGTCTCCATCAGATGATTTTGAGGTCCTAGTTAAAGGGCTGAACAGTTGGAATCTCCCCAGTGGTCCTGTCCCTTGTGAACTATTGCTGATTGGTGAAGCTGCCTTCCCAGTCCTGGTGAATAAGAATGGCCAGGTCTTCATTGCTGCCTCCCATTATGGCCAGGGTCGCATGGTGGTCATGTCCCATGAAGGCTACCTGCAAGATAGCATGCTGGCCCAGTTTCTTTGCAATGCTGTGGGCTGGCTCAACCAGAGACCAGGAAGTGTTGTTGGGGTGCACACATCTGTGGAACCTCTTGCTGGCATTCTCCGTGACTCTGAGATGAAGGTGCAAATTATGAATGGCCTTGAAGACTCTGTTGGAGTTTACTGCATCAATGCCTATGACAGCACCTTGGCCAAAGAGATGATTCAATTTGTGAAAAATGGTGGGGGCTTACTTATTGGGGGCCAAGCTTGGTATTGGGCAAGTCGACATGGGCATGATAAGGTTCTGTCCAACTTCCCTGGGAACCAGGTGACCAGTGTAGCTGGTGTGTACTTCACTGATGCCTGTGGAGAGACAGGCTTCCTCAAGGTCTCTAAGAAAGTGCCTAAAATTCCACCTACACTCAGGTGAGTATCAGGGGTGTGGCAAGGACTATACTAAGAAGATTCCTTTAAGAAAAAAGAATTAGAAGGATATTTTGAGAAGAAAAAGTTTCATTGGAACTCTCAGGTGACAGAGAGGTTATGGACAGAGTAATTGGAAATCCATAATTAATATATTTGGTTAGAGGTAGAGCCTTGGGATCATTGCTATATGAATATCAGTGTCCATTTTGGAAAAGAGAACAGGATTGAGTAAATAAATAAGGACACAATGATTGTGTTCTTGATGAATTTAAGTCATTAGGACCCAGATGTACTTTACAGCTAGATATGAAACTGCCAGGTACAATTATTGAACTATTAACAAGGATCTTAGAATAAAAGATTAGTTAACACAGAATGAAATCCTGTGAGACATGAGAAGAACTAACATTATTTTGATGTTCAAAAAAGTAAAGAATGTTGAATAGTATGAATGTTGCATACTATTTAGGCCAGTGATCTTGACTTGAATCCCTAGCCAAATTCTAGATTATTTTATTAACAGGATGATTGGTATTTGTTCCCCAAGTTAAATGGTGAATGTATAGAAGGACATTGATGACTATAAAGAGCTAGTATGGCTTCATCAAGAATAGACTGTGCCAGGTTAGACTTACTTCCTTTTTTGGTACTTTTCTGTAGACTGGCAAATCAGTAAGGTATTCTAGGAGCAAGTAGAGCAAGCATTTATTAAGTGCCTACTAAGCACAGCTAAGCACTATGTTGTGTTTCATAGATATTATCTATACCTGTATCTCCTTACATCTTCATATTTATAGATGAAACTGAGGTTAACAGCATTAGTGACTTGCTGAACATCACAGAACTATGAAGTGTCAAAGGCAGGATTTGAACTCAGGTCTTCCTTTTCCATGTGAAATACTTTATCCACTGCACCTCTTAGCTACGTTTAGGGATAGAATATATGTAGGCATTAGCGAATAATTTCACAAATGCTGTGGATGCTTGGTGTTGTGCTAATACATAAGACAAAAAGGTATGGTTTCAGAATTGGTTTAAACTGTCAGATTGGAGTAGTGATTAATGGTTTCTTGCTAGAAGGAGTATTCTGGTTGTTGCCTTTTAGGAATTTGTGCCTAGCTGTGTACTATTCAACATTTATTCAGTTTTTATTTAATTAATTTAATTTTAATCAGGATTAAAGCACAGATGGCATGCCTGTCAAAATCAGGATCCAAAAGCTATATAGAATAATTTTCATGTAACATTGAACTGAATGCAAGAATATGAAAATTATTCTAGATAAATGTCAGATCTTTTACCTGGCTTCAATCAATTTCAGAAATACAGAATGAGTCAATTTTGTCTGGATAGCTCTTCAGCAAAAAATCTTTGGGGTTTTTAGTGAGTTGTACACTCAACATGAGTCAACACTGTGCTATGGCAACTAAAAAAATAAATGGTTAAGTCTGTCTTAGGTTTGATTAAGAGATGCATATGCTCCAGAATTATGAAGTGTTATGGTCCTTCTCTTCTTTGACATGGTCAGAATGCATCTGGTTATTATGTGATTCTGCAAATTGATCTGTAGAGGTCAAAGCAGATATTTAACTTGTTAACCTGACCGAAACAGGGTACTGTCTATCTCCCCTGAGAAGGAGGCAATGGATATGGCTGGAATCTGGTTCACAAGTACAAATAGGTTTACAGGCCTCCTCATAGTCACTGGGAAGAAGCCATAAGAAAGATGCCCAAGTTGAAGAATCTTGATAACAAAGAAATGATGTTCACCACTACAAAAGGCCAGTTGGAGCTAAGATGCTGGAAATGAACGGGGCAGAAGGGTGAGGGACTGTCAAAAATAATTGTTATTCCCAGGGCTTGGATGCAACATTTGTTTATCAGGGAGCTAAGTGTATAGTCGATAGAATGCTGATATCTGGATTCAAATTGGTGAAAATTAATATTGATGCTGTATCATTGGATTGTTAATATTAAACTGTAATATACTATTTTGTAGCAAAAGCTTCATCTTCTAGCCTAAGTCAAGAGATCTCTCTCCCAAAAGTAATCTACCTGGGCTGGGACCTTAGGTTTTATTTACCCTATAAATAGATCTGGGTCTTCCCCCAGAGATATGATCATCCTTCCTTGCTTTTTCTCTCATCAAAGTTGGGGGTGATTTGTTCTGCCAGTGAGGAGACCAAGCCAGTAAAGACCTCACTGAGATGGCATTCACTGAAGGTCTGAGAGGATTGGATCAGCCACACTTGAAGGCCAATCTACCACCAATCAGGCTCAGGGGAGGTCCCAATGACGTAGTGTCAGAAGGAAGACACCTGGATTTAAAGCCTCAGACATTTATTAAAGGTGTCACTCCTGCCAAATCATTGAATCTCTACTTCAGTTTCCTAACCTGTAAAATTGGGTGTGGAAGTCTGATGTCAAGATGGGCCATCTCCTAAACTGTCTTTTAGGGCTGGAAGGAACGGTGTTACTCAGCAGCAGAATGGATTAAATCAATTAACATTCATTTTTGTGTACATTTTTTAATTCCAGAAAGACATGTTATACCTGTATTGCTCCTTAACATTTTTTTGCAACTTAAAGACTGTCAGAAAGGAGATTAGCTGGTACTTTATTAACCATCAGTCATTTTTTCCCCCTAAAGTAATTCTAGGACACACCCAGACTTTTTTAGAATTCTAAATTGAGATGATCACTACTGACTTAATTACATTTGAGCTTGTTGTCTCTAGGCAGTTTTCTTACATTCTAATTTCATCACTAAAATCATTTAAGTTTTTTTTTTTAAAACATTATTTCTGCATGTAATTAGAAACTCACTTATTCTATGTTTATTCTGTAGCAATGGGTGACATTTTCTTGATCTTGTCCAAAAATCCATTTTCTTGTTAGTTTCCTAAGCATCTTATTCTGCCAACCAAACCTGTTTTTCCACTCTCTAACTCCGTAATCTTAGGTAAATCTTACTTTCAAAATTGTTTGTCAAGATTCTCTAGTTGGAAGTTGGAATCATGCTGATGGGACCTAATTAGGTGCTCTTAGAAAATTTGATAGCATATTTTTGTAGTGGACATGATGAGCATGATTGTTAGGGCCCAGTCCCCATGGAATCCTTACTTCTGCCTGACATCTACTTTATTCCTTAAGCAAAAAAAATTTGTTTAAAGCTAGAGGAGGCCTTCAGCAGTCCCCTCATTTTACTGAAGAGAATTTTGGGATTCCAGTTAATTAAGTGACTTACACAAAGACCCTCAAGTAAAGTAGCAAAGTGGGATTGAAATCCATGTCTCCAGACCTCAAATCTGGTGCCCTTTCCACCGTACCAAAATGCTTTTTCAATCCCACTGACTCCAATTTTTACTAACCAACCTCTTAGTATCAGAAAAGAATCTCCTCCATGGGTGAATTTTCCCTAATTAATCCAATCGCCTTTGATGAGTTCTTAACTTACACCTTCATTTTGTCCTGTATGGGCACAGCTCACCTAGTATTAGAAATTAGTTCTGGGAAAATGTGATTTTACTTGAAACACATTGGAGAGGTCATTTATTCCAAAGTTATAAATGAAAGCTACTTGGCTAGGTAATTCAAATATGGTCTTTAAAAACTTTGAATGTATTGTTTTACAAATTTGAGACAATTATAGGTTTAGGCTGAGCTGGATTGGGTAGGGCTGAGTAGGTTGACTTGAAGTGTAGAAACATGATCCTTCAAGATGTAAAGGCAGACTTTTACTCATTTTTGTGGGTGGCAACTAGCAAAATGAGTGGGGTAAAAAAGAACAGGGTATTTAGGGGAAAGTATTGGCTTGCTAAAGAATAAGAAAAAAAAAATTCATTGGCATCCTAACAATGATGGGGGGGGGGGAAGATTAATTCTTTCCCTCCCAGAAAGCCTCTAACCTTTAGTATAATATCTAGCAATTCTTACATAAGGTAAAACTTTCTAATAAACAATAGCCTCTATTGTCTGTGACTGAGGAAGTGACTATGCATTTCCCCAACATAGAAGCAGGACAACTTGGTTAACTCTGGTAAAACATGTGAAAAGGAAAGAGCAGTTTATTAGAGCTGAAACCTGGAGGTTTGGGAGCCTTCTTTAATTTTAAAAAAATTTTGGTAATATCTGAATCCCAATTTGAGAGATGAAGGAATCCACTGCCCTTTTGCTCCTTGGTCTGCTTTGCTCCTTGCATTCAGATGCCTATCACACATAATCTCTAATTACATTTTCTTCTGCCACTGCCACAATATCTTATTTTACAGTCATAAATTTAGAAGTAAAAGCTACATTAAAATACAAATTAAACTATTGTTCTAAGGTCAAGTTCATTGCTTAATACAACACAACTTTTAAGTAACAAAATTTGGAGGGGTCAAACTTGGGTTTCCTGTTTTGATATCCAATTTTCTTTTCTAAAATCATCCTGTGAAAATTCTAGAGCCCCAATTTCCTGATAATCTAACCCAGGCTCAATTTCTTATTCAATTTTGGGCTAAACTCATTATTCATCTTGAGCACCTGTGTGCTGCAAATGCAGTTAGGCCCTGACCATGAAGAACTGAAGGCTGGTTGATAATTTTTTTATCTTATAGATTATTAATATCAAAAATAGCTTAGAGGCCAATCTTTTTTTTTTTACTAATCTAATAAGTCATTTATTAAGCTGCATGAAATAATAAGAGCAATATTCATACTTCATACTCTTTTTTCCCCAGTGATGTTAATAGCAATTAGGTGGTACAGTGGTCTCAGACTTACTAGCTGAGTGACCTCAGACAAATCATTTACCCTTTGTCTTCTTCTGGGGATAATAATGGCATTTACCTTCCAGAGTTGTGAGTATTCACTGAGATAATATGTGTAAAGAGTTTAGTGCAGTGCCTAGTATATAGAAGATCCTCTATAGATGTTTATTTATTATTATTATAAGCCTTTTTTAATGACTGTGGGTCTCATTGAAGAGACTCAATGCAGTTTTAGACTTTGTGAAATCAATGCAATATCATCTGAAAACAAAAGCGACGGGTGCACTTTGCAATTAACAGGGTGACCCTCTCTCCTTTAGATTTTCCATAGGTGATCCTCTATAATACTAATAAAATCTTGGATTAATATCTATCTCCTTCTTTTCTGCCTCACTTAGATATTGTTACTCATTGAATTGCTGAAGAACATTCTCTCCATGTTTGCATCCTTCATAAACTGTCAGTGGGATGCTAGCTTTTGAGGAAAGACCCTAAAGTATCATATTTCAGACATAACCAATAACAAGACTAGCTAGCATTATATAGCACTTGCTGTGTGCTAAATACCATGAGAAGCTTTTTATATTATCTCATTAATTATTACTACAACCCCGGGAGATAGTTGTTATTATTATGCACATTTTATAGATAAGGAAACTGAGGCAGAGATTAAATTACTCATCCAGGGTTATACAATTAATAAATATCTGAGGCAAGATTTCAGTTCAAATATTCCTGAGTCCGGACTCATGCTGGACTGGGACTAGCTAGCTAGCTAGTTAAACTAGCTGCTTAATTGATTTTGAAATGAGTCCCATGTTGAAAACCAATCATTTTCTATTAATTAACCAATATTGATGTGTAGGGCAGCTAGGTGATGCAGGGCAAGTAGGTGGTATAGTGGATAAATGCCAGGTTTGGGGTCAGGAAGATTCATTCACTTACTGGTGACTCATTTAAAAATCATTTAACTTTGCCTCAGTTTCCTTATCTATATATGGAGCTAGAGAGAAAAATGTCAAACAATCTTTGCCAATAAAACCACAAATAGTCTTGCAAAGAATTGGATACAACTGAAATGAGTAAACATAAAAATGACATGTAGAATTGCATGGGAAAATGTTGTATCTTGCTCATTTTTATCACAACATCTTGGACTTTACAATCATAAATTTAGAAATAAAAGTTATATTAGCATCCAAATTAAATTATTCTTCTAAAGTCAAATTCATTACTCAATACAACACAACTTTTAAGTAGCAGTAATTTTATATGAAGTATTCTTCCTCTTAAGAAAAAGCATCATAATTTGGTACGTAAAGTTCTACACCTGGAATGAGAAAATCCTGGATTCAAATTCTGCTTCATGCTTACAAGCTATGTAACCTTGTCTCTTTCTGTGTCTTAGTTACTTTGTTAAAAAGGAGGCTAAAAAAGACTCTATTTCACAGGGTTATTGTGCAATAAATGAGATATATGTAAAATACTGTATGAACATCCTATTATTACAGGACTTTGTATTATAGATTCTTTGGTCTCTTTCATTTTTTTAGTTTCAAGTTACATATTTTCCTTTGTCCTCCTTTCCATTAAAATTTTATGTAGTGCAATAGAATATTAACAATGCTAAAGTCCCAATGAGGTGAGACCAGCAAACAAAACTAAGAACAAGAATTCTATTTAACTGTGTTAAGAGGGGGAAAAAAAGAGGATAGAAGAAGAGTTGACCTTCACTTACAGTGCATAGGACAGAGATGCCAAATATCAAAAAGAAGGCAGAATTGCTGTATTCTTGGTTTGCTTATGTTTTATCTATTGATAAGAATGTTCTTTGCACTGGAAATGACAGAACAGAAAAAATTAACAGGGAAACAGTGCCTGATAAAAGGATGGAGAACGAGAATAACTACTTGTTTTTGGTGAATTCAAGTCTGATCTAGATGAACTCCATCTTGGATACTGAACAAATTGGCAGAGATATTTATTAATTTGTTAGTGATATTTGAAAGATTATGGTAGGTACCACAAGGAATAGTACCACAAGATTAGAAGACAAATAAAATTTGCTAACTTAAAGGAAAGGAAAGGGAGGAGTCTTCAAATTCTGATTCCTGGGAAAAATCTAGAATGAAATATTAAAGATAAGATTGTTGAATGTCTTCAAGGGGAAGTGATGATTACAGAAAGCCAATGTGGCTTCATTTAGAACATGTCAGATTATGGAATTATCTTCATGTTTTTGATAGAATTACTATATTAGTAGATGTAGAGGATGCACTGGTAAGAGTTTACCTTGATTTTAACAAATTTTTTGATAAACTATTTTATACTTTTTTGTGGAACAAAATGAAGATATGGACAAGATAATACAATAACATGAATTCATAACATGATCTCAAAGAATAGTTGGCAATACGTCAACACCAGTGAGAAAGGGAGTGTCCAATGGAGTACTTCCAGGTCCTATAATCCAAGGACTGTTTTTAATAATGACTTAAATAAAGATTAATTGTTATGCTAATAAAACTAAAAATACCACAGAACTAACTTGTTGGACAGTAGTTTGGATCTAAAAAGACTTCAATAAAATGAACATAATAAAATGATATTCAATAGGGATAAATACACCTGGGTACCAAAGAGTAAATTCACAAGTTTAAAAGATAGCTGACATTGGACATCAAAAAATCTGGAAATTATATTAGATTATAAACTCAATTTTTTAGTTAACAGTGTGATGTGGTAGCCTTAAAAAATGTCATTTTAAGAGGTATATAATTTTCATAAATAAAAAAACAATGATCCCAACAGTATTTTGTCTTCATCAGGCATTATTTAAAGTATGATGTTCAGCATAAAACACCATAATTTAAGGATATTAATAACTCTAGAATATTCAATGGAAAGAAACAAGGACAATATAGGAGTTTGAATGCATGTCATATGAGCACAGACTAAAGGTACTGGATGTATTTATCTTATAAAAGACAGGATATGGGCAGACATAGTAGTTGCATTCAAATATTTGAAGGTTTCTCTCACAAAAGAGTTCTATTTGGGTGCAGAATGTAGAACCAGGAAGAAAATAAATTACAAAATGGCAAATTTTTACTTCAAGAAAATATAGAGCTTTTGAAAAATGGGATGTACTACTTTAAAAAGTGGTGAGTTCCTCTTATAGAAATATTTAGGCAGAATCAGTATGACCATTAGTATGTTATATTTCTTTTGTGCATGAACTACACTACATTATATGATCACTGAGGTAAAATCCAATTGTCAACTTTTTGTGATTTCTGAATGTTTATGTTGACTCACTTTAGTGGGTTTTATCAACTTCCTCATAAAATTTTTCTACTTCTTAAATTTTCTGTTGACATACAAGTTATTGCTTATGCAGCTATGCAGCTATAATACAAGAGGCAAATTGGGATGTGGCATATACCACTGGATATGATGTGAGAAGATGTAGGTTTTGATTTTACCTCAGATCCTTACTGGCTTTATAATGCTAGGTAAGTGTAATGTTCTTTGTTTATTTTACTGGGGGGTCTCTGGAGGTCTTGGGAGCAGCCTTCATTTCAGTTCAGTAATCACCACAAGAGGAGCCAAGTGTTAAATTCTTAACACTTAATGCTTAAAATCTTTATTGTCTCCTTGCCTGAAGCCCAGGCCAGCTTTCTTGAGGTCCTCCTGAATAGCTTGGTTTCTGTGGAGGCAGCAGGAAGACCGCCACCATGGTCTCTGTCTTGAAGTCTGTCTCAGTCTGAGAGCTTGTGTTTCAGCCTCCAGACACCACAAAGGTGGACGTTTGAATGAAACTGAATCCAAAGGTCTCTGCTTCAGCCTCCAGTCTGCTTTGTCTTCTCTAACTATCTAGCTGAATTTGTCTGAGCTTATATGCTCTCTTATCATAGGTGTGAATCTTGTAGAACTATATTAAGTACTAAGTACATATACTGAACTACCATTGTCTTTATCAATTCCACTGACTTAACACCTTGTAAGAATCATTGTTTCAGAGTTTTGGCCCAAAACAGGTAAGTCTCTTAATCAATCTGGGTGCCTGGTTTCCTTATCCACAATATCTCTAGGGTTCCTTCTAATTCTAAATGTATCATGCTATGATTTATTTTTATGGTGCTTTATTTCCTTATGCTCATCATGGACTGAGATGACCAAAATGCCCCATGAAATGTTTCTTGTTGACTTTAGATAAAAATCAAACTCCTCTATTGCCTTCTCTAAAATGATTGCCTACCCATTTATAATTCAAATTCATTATTTATTTATTTAAAACTAAATACAAAATAAGAAAAAAAAAATAGAAAAAGAAAGAAAAGGAAAATAAAAACAAAACAAAACATTGCCATGTGCAGAATATCAGGAAATTTTCAAAATATGTAACAATAAATTTGCATTTCAGGAAAGCATATATGATAAAAAAATTTATATTCATGACTGTCCTTTTCATTGCTTCCTTTTAGGTTATTCTTTTGTTCTCTACTATGTACTTTTTATTTTAATCTTTTTCTGCTCCTTTTATCCCCCTCATCTCTCCTAAATAATTGGCTACAGTTAAGCATGGATAGGTAGATAAATAGAAGATAGATAGATAGATAGATAGATAAGAATATATATATATATATATACACACATCTGCATGCATATGTTTACACATATACATTTATATATGTGTAAACATGCATCCAAAATAGTATTAATATGGCTGACATATAATATAAATTTCTCCTTTAACTGAATTGTTCAATTTGATTCTGTCCACGATCAATGATTACTAGCCCTACTTTTTTTCCCTAATAAATTCAGTTTCATATACTTATTGTAGTTTTTGTGTATTTCTCTTATTACTTAGCTCTGCTAACTTCTACTTCAATTCTCTACTTCTTAACCTCTAGGATCCCTCCCTTATCTTGTCCCCCTACTCTTTCCTTCCCTCTATCCCATTACCATTACCACTCCCATTAATTTAATCACCCTTCTATATAGACCCCATCTTATCCTATATCATCCTTTCCATCCCTCTTTATCTCAGTCTGCCCTACTCCATAAATCTACATACCCTACTATACCCCACCTTACCCTTTATCTCTTTCCCAGAAATCTATACGCCTAGTTCTTCTGCCTCACCCTTCTATATCTCATCTTATTCTATTTCCCTCCCCCTTTATTTCTTTCTGGATTTTGGAAGGTGCTATACTTTTCATGGCATATATATATATATATATATATATATATATATATACACACACACACACACACAAACATATATGTGTATGTATCATTTCCATATAGATGGATGTGGTTCTCTATTTAATCCATTCCAGATATGAGTAGATTTTCAGAATTACCAGCCTTTTTCTTTCCTCTAATGCCTCTGTGTTACTTCTTCCTGTGCACCTCATTTGTATAGCATAATTACTATTTTTATCTTTTCCTAGGCAGCTCTGCTCCAATCTTTCTTTTTGAGCTACCCAATTTACTAATATCAATCCGTACTATTATTATTATTATTATTATATAGCTTTTTATTTACCCAAACATATGCAATTTTTCAACACTGATCTCTTGCAAAAACTTCTGTTCCAAATTTTCCCCTCTTTCCCCCTATTCCTTCCCCTAGACTGGCAGATATTCCAATATATATTAAAATATATGTTAAATCCAGTATATGTATAAATATTCATACAGTTATCTTGTTGCACAAGAAAAATTGGATCTAGAAAGAAAAAAAAACTGAGAAGGAAAACAAAAATGCAAGCAAATAACACAGAAAAAGTGAAAATTCTATGTTATGATGCAAACTCAGTTTCCACAGTCCTCGCTCTAGGTGTAGATGGCTCCTCTTCATTACTGAACAAGTGGAACTAGTCTGAATGCATTCATTGTTGAAGAGAGCCATGTCCATCAGATTGAGGATTGCATAGTTTTGTTGCCATGTACAATGATCTGGTTCTGCTCATTTTCACTCAGCATCAGTTCATGTAAGTCTCTCCAGGCCTCTCTGAAATCATCCTGCTGGTCATTTCTTACAGAACAATAATATCAATCTTAAACATATGGTATACATTTCCATGTAAAAAAAACTTAAGCAATTTATCCTTTTTGAATCCCTTGAAATTAATTTTTGATGTTGAATATTATATGTAAAATCCAAAGTTTGGTTAGTTTGAGAAGAAGCCTGAAAATCCACATGTTTGTTAAATATCCATTTTTTTTCTTTCAATATTATGTTTAGTTTTACTAGATGTGATTTTTTTGGCTGCAATCCTGGTTCTTTTGATTGTTGTTATATATTATTTTAGATCCTGCAGTCTTTTACTATATCTGTTAACAAATCCTGTACAATTCTAATTGTAGCTCCAACATAATTTGAATTGTTTTTTTGTTTGCTTGTTTGATTCTTATAAAATTTTCTTTTTGACCAGAGGGTTTCAAAATTTGGCAAAAAATATTCTTCTTTATTTTCCACATAGGATCTCTTTGAGATGGTAATTGGTAGATTTTTTTTCTCTATTTTCCCCTTATTATTCCAGGACAACTGACTTTGATAACAGTCTTGTTGTGTCAAGGTTCTTTTTTTGGTCACAGTTTTCAGGTAGTTCATTTATTCTTAGATTTTCTTTTCTTAATCTGTTCTTCATATCTTTTTTTAATAAGATGTTTTACATTGTCTCCTAGTCACTCTTTTTATTTTGTTTTATTATCTTTTTGGTCGCTTATACCTTTATTGGTTTCCCCTTACCCAATTCTAATTTTCTTTTTTTTTTCAATTAAAGCTTTTTATTTTCAAAACATATGAACAGACAATTTTCTACATTTACCCTTGCAACCTTGTGTTCCAAAATTTTTTTCTTCCTTTTCCCCACCCCCTTCCCTAGACAGCAAGAAGTTTAGTGTTATGTTAGACATGTGCAATTCTTCTATACATATTTCCACAAATATTATGTTGCACAAGAAAAATCAAATCAAAAAGGAAAAAACAAAATGCAAGCATACAATAAAAAAGTGAAAATACTGTGTTGGGATTCACACTCAGTCCTTGCAGTCAATAATTTCATCCAAGAGAATGATAATAATGAGACAACATAACAAAATTTATGACATGCAGCCAATTCTAATTTTTCAAGAATAAATTTTCTTACTTAAGACTCGATATCTCTTTTTCTAGTTGCTTAATTTTTTTTACTATAATCTTATTTTTATTGGATGATTCTTATTTTTTTAGTTTTTTATTTTTTATTTTTCTTCCTTCTGTAATTTTGTTTGAGAAGTCTTTTTTGAGTTCTCTAAATTCTTTCTGGGCAAGTAGTCATTTAAATGATCCTTTGGGGAAGGAGAGGTTATTTTTTTAACTTAGGCATCCTCCTCTGATGATGAACTCCTCCTCTCCCCCTCCCCCCAGTCTTCCCTATTTCCATAGTAAGTTCCTATGGTTAGTTCTTCATCTTTTGTTTTTGTTTGTTTGTTTGTTTGTTTAATGAGAATTATTAGTATAAGAACCTCTAATCTTGGGGTGGGAGAAGGAGGACAAATGGTACCTCTGGCTTCACTTCAGCTCTTCTCTCCCACTCTATATCTCTCCCGGCAAGTGCCCACAACTAGCAACTTCTGCACTCACTGGGTGTACTGGTTCTTTCTGGCTTAGGGCTGTATCACAGCAGCATATCTGGGCCTGGCATTTCTAATCAGCAGAGGTTCCCTCAGTCTTCCTGGGCTCAGACCCCCAACTCCCTATATTTTCCTGGAGGTGAAAGTTCTTACGGTTATGGTCTGAAGCTTCTTATGAACCCAGCTCACCCCAGGACTCCCTGCTCACTGTTTCTCTAGAGCTAGCCTAGATGTGTTTATACTTCATACTGGTGAGAACTGGAATAGTAGGAGCTTTCTTTTTTTCCTTCTGAGATTGTTCTGGAAGGGCCCCTATTCTCCCCCAAGTTTTATTTGTTTTTTTGCTTATGTTTGCCCTGAGCCACATATTTTTGGTTTTGTTTTTTTGTGAAGAAATCTAGAGTGCTTGGAATTTTCTGATCTACCCTGACATCTTCACAGAATCCTATGCAAATTTCAAAATGTTTTTTTGCTTTTACTGATAGTACAAATTTTAATATTGGTGACTTCATATCTTCTAGTATTAACTTTGTTATTGAACAGGATCATTGCTTAGGAGAACCAACATTTAGATGAATAAGTATTCATTAAGCTAGCCTAAAAACAATGTAATTATCAGTGCCTTCTTCCCCCTTTAACACAATTCTTCCACTTGTAAAACAGAAGCCCTGAATACCAGAGGCTTAAGCATTGTTTCCATTCCAATCTAATTCACAAACAAAAATGTTGTGGCCAACTAAGCCTCTCCTTGCTTAGTGTACTAAACTTTGAATGAATGAAAGAACCTTCCTTTCAGACTTAAATAGAACCTTATAGGATTTCTTCTCTGACATAGCCTATAAGAACTTAGTCAACTCCATGACATGATAAAGATCATTTGTGGAAGGAACAAATGAAATCATTTTAAAAAATACTAGTCCTTGTTCTAACCATTTTTTCTAAAAGAAAAAAAATTGGCTGGTAATATCTTTGGTTCAGTATTATTAGCTAGTAGAATTTATTTTTTAAAAAGAATGGTTTCAAGTAACCTGGGAAGACTCGAATGTACTGATGGAGAAATAAATTGGCAGATTGTCTAAAGTCCAAACAAGAGTGATCAGGATAAGGAATGCACTGGAAAATATGCCACTGGAAAACAAGTTAGAGAAGTCAAGAATGCTTTGAATGAAGAAGTAGTTAGGGGAAACAATAGCATGACAGTTATCTTCAAGTAACTGAAGAATTGACATATGAAAGAGAGAATCTATGTTATCTTAGATGCAAAGGACAAAACTAAAAACATGGCAGAAATTATATTGAAAAAGATGTTTGTAATGTCCAGACTAGCTCTCTGGAGGATCTCTGGATGAGTTTTGGTCTTAGATGGAGGAGTGATGAAGGCAGAAGAGCCACCAGGAAGATCTCTGTTTCTGTCTCTCCTTCTGTGATCTTCTGTGTCTCCTCTGTGATTGAGTCTTTCCTCTTAGTGTCTGAGTTTGAGGTCTCTCCAGTTCTCTCAGTCCTTAAATACCTGAGTATGATTACACCATTATATCACATTAAGTATATGCCAACTAGAGTGATTACATCATTAAATCACATTAAGTATATGTGAACTAGAGAACCATTATATCATGGATCCCATTGAGTAAACACCCTGCTGTAAGTATCCTTGCTTCAAGTAGAACACAGTGGTCACGCCCTCCCTGACTTCTCAGGGAGGGAGATAAGAAATTCCAAAGGGAAAATGGGGAGCCAAACCAGATATTTTTTAGCAGGTTTCCTCTGGGGTGAAGGATCTTATACCTCAACTCAGAGTTCCCCCACTATCTGTGGCCCTCTACAGATATCAATTCATTGTAAAGAAGGCTATTTTTTTTTCAAAACAAATGTCATTATTATTATCACTCTTTTCATTATCATTAAAATCTGCAAAGTATATCATTCTGTTTGGCTGGATGTATAGCATCCTACCTGTCAGCCTAGAGAGCATGAAATGTTAGGTTGATTACTCTTCAGATAGTTTTGCCTCTTCAGGGTGTAATTCAGTGATGGCAGCCATCTGTCACTTTTGTACCCGCTATTTCTGTAATCAGTGGTGATAGGACATTAAAAGAAACCTATCGTAATGGTTGGCACTGCAATGCCAATGGTCTTTTTCAGAACTTAGTAAATTCAAGTAATGGTCAGATGACCTCTTTTTATTTTAGAGGGATAGTTGCTTCATCTTATTTATTTATTTATTTGTTTGTTTGTTTGTTTGTTTATTTTTTTTGCTAAGGCAATTGGGATTAAGTGACTTGCCCAGGGTCACACAGCTAGGAAGTATTAAGTGTCTAAGATCACATTTGAACTCCGGTCCTTCTGACTTCAGGGCTGGTGCTCTATCCACTGCACCACCTAATGCCCCAGGGATACACCCTTCTGATTGGGCTAGTACTAGATGAACTTTTAGAACCTTTGCAAGTCATTATTGCATCTAAGTAGGCCCCTACATATAACAGGCCCAAGAAATATGACTCATGCAAAATAACTATGTGCATTTTTTCAGGAATATCCCCATCTCCCCTGTTCCACAACATTCTTTTAATCACTAATAGGAACAAATGCCTTATTTTCAGGTTTGGGGAGAAACTCTCTCAGGACCAAGAGCAACTCCTGGATGGAATCACAGAGCTGGATATTAATACTGGTGGACAACCTTCTCAGCTTTTGGTTCATGGAGCCTTGGCTTTCCCTCTTGGGCTAGACTCTTCACTAAACTGCTTCCTGGCAGGTGCCCGCTATGGCCAGGGTCGAGTGGTACTTGCTGCTCATGAGAGCATGCTCTGTGCCCCTAAACTGGGCTCTTTTCTGTTCAATGCTGTTATCTGGCTAACAGGAGGACAAGCAGGCAGAATTGGTGTTAACCCGAACCTTAAAAAATTATTTTCCCTGTTGTCTGATAGAGGCCTGAACTGTAGCCTAGAATCTCAACTGACCCCTGGCTTGAGTGTTTACTGCTGCTCAGCCTACAGTGACCAAGAGGCAAGGAAGCTACATGAGTTTGTGGCAGAGGGTGGAGGACTACTGATTGGAGGTCAAGCCTGGTGGTGGGCCTCCCAGAATCCTGGCAAACATGCTGTGGCTGATTATCCTGGAAACCACATCCTCAACCCCTTTGGACTCAGCATCCTAGGTTACAGTCTCCAAAGTGGACTGTTTCCTGTTCTTGTGCCCAGTGAAAGGAACTATCATTTCCGCTTAGCATTGTCTCACTTCCAAGATGAAGTGAAAGGAGACAAAGTCTTGGCAGAAAACTGGCATTCTAAGCTAAAGAGGGACTGTGGGGCCTTCCTGAAGATTCCTGCAGAAGGAATCCCTGCCTATGCCTCTCTGCATAGATTCTTGAAGAAAGTGCTCAAGCAAACTGGCATTCCTCACGTCAGCCAGGATAACCCTGTGCACAGTGATTCGTGTGAGGCTACGCTGCTCTGTGTGGCCACTGAGCTTACTCAAAGTGGGACAGATTGCTTTTCACTGGTCCACAGAGCTAGTAACGGGACTTGTCCTTCTCAATTGAACTCCTCAGGACCCCCTGTCACCATGGAGATCAATGGTACCAGTCCAGGTAAAGATGGAGGATAGGGGCTAATAGATAGTTGTGAAACAATGGACTAGATGAATCCTGTAAGGAATCACAGGGCTTTGGTTGCCATAAGAAGAGCCTGTGCCTTTAAGATGATATGGCTTGAATTACTGGGAGTACTTAAAGGGAGTTAGAGGATAAATAGATAGGAAGCAGGTTGGGATCTCTTAGGTTTAAAGAGAGGATGGCAAGTCTCTGGGAGGAGGTTTGAAGGCTCCAGAAGAAAATGTGGGACTCTGGAAAAGGGATAGAGGAGCTCTTGGGGGTCATATAAGGAATTTAGAGAGGGATATGAGTACCGTTGTTATATCCTTGGGAGTTTTAAGAGATTGTGTAGGAGATCTGGAAAAGGTAAGAAGAATGAGAAGATTTGGGTATAAGAATTCCATCAATTATTATGTCTCTCTTCAGATGTCACTACATGGGTGAGCACTGGACTCTACCTCCCTGCAGGCTTTACTGTATACATCAGAATGCCAAGGGCTGTGTCTGCTGGACTACAGGTAACTCCCCTGTAGCTGCCTGTTGCCTCTGTTGTATAAACTTCCTTCTAACTGTTCCTTGCTCTAAGCCTTGTCGTCTATATAGCTACCACTACCATCTTCTAATATTCCTTATTGTTATGATGTTGCTTTAAATTTATTATTTTTTAAACAAGCATTTGTTTTCTATTCCCCTAAACTTGTCCTCTAGTTGAAAAAAAAAAAAAAGAAAGAAAGAAAAGAAAAAGAAACCATGGTCAAGCAAAATGAATTTCCACACTGGTAATAAATGTACATTAAACTCCATATCTTGAGCTCATCTGTTCAGGAGGTGGATAATACATTTTATCTTTGTTCCTCTAGAATCTTGGTATGTAACACTGATCAAAGTTCCTGCAAAACTATTTTTCTTCATAATGTTGTTATCATTCAAATTGTACTGGTTTTGCTAATTTCATCCTATTAATTTGTACAAGTATTCCCAGTTTCTGCTTAATATGTGCCAGATGCTACACAAAATGCTCATTTCTTATAGCAAAGTAATATTCCATTATTTCATAAATGATCATTTGTTCATTTTTCTCAGGAGATGGGCACTTCCTTGTGGTTTCTAGTTTTTTTTCCTTAATTGCAAAAATAATTACTTTATAATTTTCCTTTTTTTTCTTTCTTTGGTTTCTTTAGGATACACATTTTGTATTGGTATAAGTAGGTAAAGATTTGTACAGTTTAATTGTTTTTTAAACATGTTTCAAAATCTCAGAATGGTTGTACCAGTTCACAGCTCCACAGCAACCAATAAATATGATTAAACCTCCCTCTTCTTCTTCTTGTCCCTCCCTTCATTCCTACAGATATTTCCCATCAGTAATGATTTATCCCCTTAACCAGATTCTGTCCTAGAAGAGTGTATCTTTTTTTTTTGGTGAGGCAATTAGGGTTAAGTGACTTGCCTAGGGTCATACAGCTAGAAAGAATTAAGTGTATGAGATCGATTTGAACTCTGGTCCTCCTGATTTCAGGGCTGGTACTTTATCCACTGTGTCACCTAGCTGTCCCAGAGAATGTATCTTAAACAGCAAGGGATATCCAGTGAGTGGAGCTCTGGTGGGTTTCATCCAGTAGGAATACATATTCAGAGGGGTCTATGCTTTATTGTAGTTTCCCTCAATGAAGTCAAAATTGGCCAGGTGAGAGGTCTCGAGCTGGTATAAATATCAGTCAAATGTAATTCTTTCTGGAATGAATGCGTCTCTCTTCAACATAAAAATATTTCCTTACAACAAATAGCTACCAAGTTTTGTCACACTAGATTCCCATTCCATGCAGGATATGTTCTCTAACACAGACATCAAGGTACAATTTGTGATGTTTCATCCCCGATGTCATCATTGAAGATTAGAGTTATAATAAAAACAACCTATTTTTCTTTAATAACTCATTATAGATTTGTCATTCATGATTTTATGAATCTTTATTAAGTCTATATAATTGTTCATGTATGAATTGTTGGAAGTGTTGAGTCATGCCTACAAAATGCCATAACTTCAGGCTAGTTTTGCATGAAAGACACTGATAAATGATCTAGCACACATGCTTGCCAGTGGCTGCTACCTGTGCTCATGAACTCCCTTTCTCAGGTACAAATCGGCTGCCACTCTGATGATCTCAGCGGGGCCAAGAAGCTTTGCCGAGCACCTGTGGTAATTCACCGCTGCTGCCTGGACAGACCAGAGCTGTCAGTCTCCTGCCTCTGGGGGGGCCTCATCTATGTAATTGTTCCTAAGGGCAGTAACCTGGGTCCTGTGTCAGTCACCATCTCTGGAGCTGTGCCTGCTCCATACTTCAAGCTGGGTGAGTGAAGGCTTCATGAAGGCTAAAGCTGGGAAAAGGGTGAAAGGATTATGAACAAGTTACAAAGGAGGAAAATAATGTGTAGCTTGGATTGGAAAAGAGGAAGATGATATATTGGGGGATAAGGAAGAGATGATCTATTTTAAAATAGAGGGAGAGGCATTAGAGGACTTCATGTGTTCATGGAGAATTCACAGGACCATGAGGAGAGGTGACTTGGGATTGTTCTTTTGTCTGCAGGAATGGGGATAGAATGCATAGAAGAAAAAGGCACAGAATTTAAAACCAAAGGCCTTGAGTTCAAATTCTAACTCTGCTATTTACTAACTTTATTATGTCAATCATTGTAAGTCTCTCATCAGTAAAATGAGAGAGTGTACTAAATCCATAAACTTGTTCTGTAAGAATTTATTTCTAACTGTATTTCAGTATAATTTCAGCCTTAGAAATTAGAAAAAAATTTAAAGACTTAAAATAACATAATGTCCAGAAGAGGTGAAGTGATAGATCCTCTGTAACTAAACTCATATATTGGGTCTTTCCTAAAACTGTTATGGGAACATTAATTAACTTTACCATAGATAAAAGATGACCTGAGATGACAAATGATTAAAGGGTGTTATATGGGGATTAATTGAAGAAACTATAAGTATATAACCTGGAAGAAAGAAGACTTGAAGGGATATGGTAGTTTTCTAATATTTGAAAGGACGTTAGATAGAATTTGGATTGTATTTGATCTGTTTAGGCTCAGGGAACAAAACTACAAAGAGTGAGCATAATTTAGAGACAAATTTTACCTCAATGTAAGTAGAAAAGACATAACAATTAGATCTGCCTCTATGTGAAATGTTTTGTCCTGGGAGATAACAAATTACTCAAAAGTGGGAATTCTCCAAAAAAAGAGACTGAATGACTAATTCTCAGGAACAGAGAGAAGGGAATTCCTCTCCTCTCCTCTTCAGGAATATGCTGAAGATGGTCTCTTAGATTCTGTGACAGGCCCATTAACCCCACAATCTCTATCCTTAGGGGAGACATCTCTGGAAGAGTGGAAGAGCTCTATCCGTCATCACCCAGTGCCCTGGGGGGAGCTGGCAACAGACAATATCATCCTTACAGTGCCCTCTGAACATCTTGAAGACCTAGAAAACCCAGAGCCATTACTTCATCTCTGGGATGATATGATGAGAGCCGTGGCCAGACTTGCATCAATAAGCTTCCCTTTCCCTCGCCCCGAGAGGATTGTAGCTGATGTACAGATCTCAGCTGGTGGGTGTTCTGGAGGCTGGGATGGGAGGCTTTGTACATGATAAATCAATGCAAAGTCCACAAATATTTATTAATCTCCTCTATTCAACACATTATGTCTGATGTTTGACAGTACAAGTAAGCAAGGATTGTGAATTAGTTAGGAAGATATAAGAAAAACAATATTGAAATTTGAAAGTGGACACAAAAATCATTAATAGCATTCAGTCATCTTTCTCTAGCTTATTCAGTAAACATGTATTGTATGCCTCTATGTATACGACAGAGGCTTTTACAAAGTATTGCTAGAGAAAATAATTGCTATGATGTTAAAGGAGGGGCTTCAGTATGTAGAAGAATGATTAAAGAACAATCATTGGAAGGTATAGGAAATGAGCTGGCATTTGAAGAGTGGCTAGAAGTTAGGTAGAAAGAGATATAGTCAAGTCAACAAGTCATTAAGCATTTATTGAGCACCTATTGTGTACCAAACACTGTTCTAACTGTGATAAGGATAAAGAGAAAGTCAGAAGGCAGTCTTTTCCTCTCCAGAACCCATATATCTTAATGAGGAAAAACAATTTGTAAACAACCACATACAAAAATGATTGACTCAGTATAAACTGGAGATAATTTCAGAGGGAATAACTGGATTAAGGGAATAATCACTTATTTCAGAGACTTGCACCCAGGACTGCATAAACTGGAAAGAAAAATCATAGTTCCTCCCTTTAGGACACTTCACAATATAACTGGAATTATTATAAGAGAGTAAAATCACCCACTGTTCTTATCTTCCTAAGTTATGATTATGATACATGAATGTATAAATGTATATAAAATAATAATATTTGTTCACTGCCAAACATTGTACTACATGCTTTATAAGTTCCATTCGTATATATATATTTATTTATTTATTTATTTATTTATATATATATATATATATATATATATATATATATATATATATATATATATATATATATATATAAAATTGTTTTTTCCTGAGGCAATGGAGGTTAAGTGATTTGCCCAGGGTTACACAGCTAGGAAATATTAAGTGTCTGAGATCAGATTTGAATTCAGTCCCTCCTGACTTCAGGGCTGATGCTCTATCCACTGTGCTATCTAGCTGCCCCTTTCCATTCATATTTCATGTTATCCTCACAACAACCCTCAGAGAAAATGCTTTTATTATCCTCATTTTAGAGTTGAGAAAACAGATTAAGTGATTTGCCCCTAGTCACATAACTAGAAACTATCTGGGACCAGATTTGAATACAGGGTTCCCTGACTCCAGGCCCAGCACCCTATCCATCATAGAGCTTAGCTTCTATGAGAAGAAAAAAAATTAATACATTAATCATTATGGTATCGTGTAAAATACCAAAAATTATAAAATATTTAAGTACATAGAAACAATATAACCTTTATGTGAAAGATGAGAAATTGGGGCTGAATGAGTGGCGTAAAATAGAGAACAAGGTTTTATTCCCTGTTTTTGGCTAAGCAAAGAGAAGCTATCTATTTTCATATTTATGTGAGCATGTTGGGGATGAGATAACCCAGGGGAGAGATGTATTTGAGAGTAACCTAGGGGTGGCAAACAGGACTCTCACACCCAGAAATCTCTGTCTTGTTTTCCTTTCTTCACTCCCCAGGCTGGATGCATTCAGGATACCCTGTCATGTGTCACAAAGAAGTCAGCAGAGGAACTAGTCAATGAGAAGAAAATAAAATTTAATGGCCTCTGGGGTCCCATCCATGAGCTAGGCCACAATCAGCAACGAGGTGTCTGGGAGTTCCCCCCACATACAACTGAGGCTACTTGCAACTTGTGGTCTGTCTATGTACATGAGATGGTGCTAGGCATCCACCGGAGCCAGGCTCACCCTGCCTTGACTCCCTCAAAAAGAGAGGCCAGAGTAAAAGAATACCTGAAAAAAGGGACTCCTCTGAAAGAATGGAGTGTCTGGACAGCACTGGAGACTTATTTGCAGGTACTGGAAATTAACTGGGGAAGAAAGGGAAATATTACTATTATCTGCTGCTGCTACTACTATTATTACTCCTCTCCTAGCATTTATGTAGTGCCTCCAAAATGTTTTTAGGTTTTCTCATTGATGCTCACAAAGACCCTGACTACTACTCTCTTAACACCATCTGTAGTACACCTTGGATGTTCAATTTACTATAGGTGGTGTAAAGGAGTAAATTAATCAGGAATATGCTACCTATCTGCAGGGGAAAAAAAGAAAACTTTCATTGTGATATTACATTATATTGAATTATTATGTCAAAATTTGGGTAAGACCTAATTTCTACTAGAGTGATTAAACATTCTTGGAATCAGGCATTTACTCAAGGTGGGTAGTAGAGAATAAGATCAATTGATCATTTCTAAATGGATCTTTGGTGCAGGAGAGGAGGGAATCTTATTCATAAAGTAGAGTCATTGCTACTCACATGCTCGGTTGCCTCTGGAAATTCAGACCCTTATTTTTGACCCTTTTTCTCTTTCTCCTCTCTCAGCTACAGGAGGCTTTTGGCTGGGAGCCTTTTACCCAAATCTTCACGAAGTATCAGACCTTATTAGGAGTGCCCAACAACAATCCTGGCAAAATGAACCTATGGGTAAAAAGTGTTCTCTCATCAAGTACAGAGGAATCTGGCTCCTTTCTTCCAGAGCTGGGGCTGGCCAGTGCAGGAGGAGGTGGCTGCTTCCCTGGCCTGCCTCCCTGAGTGGCAAGAGAACCCCATGAAAGCTTACCTTCTCATGCAAAATTAAGGGATTCCCATTAGGCTCAATGAATCTGTGGGCAGGATATAGCATCATTTCTAAAACTCAATCTATGAATTGGGTGGGCAATACTCTGGTTACAATAAGTCAGTCCTATTGAAACAGCAAATATTTATTGATCATCTTTGGTGTTCAAGATACCATAGGATGTTAAGGGAGTTAAGTTATCAGGAGTATGTCACCTCTCTGAAAATGAGAAATCCATGTGGAAACTTGTCCTTCTATATCCAAAAGAGGCCTTAGAACACATTACAAATTAGCATCAATTATTCCTTCTTTGGGCATCTGTTTTTGATTTAAATGTGCTATTATTCACCAATATAATATAATACTAATAACATCGGATTTGGAGTTGGGACTTTGGTTTGAATCCTATCTTTGCCATATAGTGCCTTTATGACAGAAAAGTTGCTGAATCTCTTTAGGCCTCAATTTCCCTTTCAAATGAGAGAACTGGACTTGATGATCGCTAACGTCCTAGACTTTAAATGTCGACTCTAAACCTAGGATCATATGAAATTCTTTCCTGATCCTTGAGACAACATATCTCTGAGACAATTTCAGTTTGTCTTTTTAGGAATCCAAAATTATTTTATCTGAGCTTTTATTTTTAATCCATTGTTCTGAATACCTGGATATAGTCCCAAACTGAGACATAAATTTATCATAAGACTTAGCAGGCTCTTAACTTGTTGTCATGGCTAGTTCATCCTATGATAGCTCCTATATGCAAAATGTTGTGAAGTTTAAACTTTTGAAAGCTTATACTACATCCAGACTTTTGAGACAGTTTGTATAATCTAAGGGAGCCAGAATGACATGTCATTTCTTTTATAATCAAAATCTGCTTTTTATATGATACCCAGGACCTTCTCTAAGTTTTCGAGGTGCATTTTCAGAAAAATCCAGTCTATTCAAGAGGATATTAAATTAAATTAAATTTAAATTTTATTTTAAATTAAAATTTTCTGGAGTATTCCTTAAGCTACAGGAAAAGTACTATAAAATTAAAAATATGATAACCAAATCTATTATGATTTGCCCCCCATCGATTCATTCTATCTGCCAATATCCTTTTCATGAAGAAAGAAACAATGGCTGCATTATTTGAATGTGAAAAAACTAAAAGAATTTCTATCCATTGCTTGATGACCTCAATAAATCAATCCATAAACATTTATTATGGGCCTACCATGTGGCAGGTATTGTGATAAGCATTGGGAATAAAGAAAAAAGGGGGGAAACAAACCCTGCCCTCAAAGAATTCACAATCTAATGGAGACTACATGCAAATATGAATGTGTTTGTCATATACATACACACAAGTACACACATGGATAAATAGAATAAATTAACAGGAAAGGCTCTAGAATTAAGAGAATCTGGGAAAGACTTCCTATAAAAGATTAGGTTCAGATGATAGTAAAGAATTAAGGGAGGTCAATAAGTAGAGATGAAGAGGGAGAACAGTTCAGAAATGGCAAACCACTAAAATTTCCAGAGCTGAGAAATGGTGAAGAACCAGGAAGTCAGTGTCCCTGGTCTGAAGAGTTCATGACTGGGAGTAAGATATAAAAAGTAGTATAAGAGGAGGTTATTGCATTTGATCCCTCTGGCCATAGGAGGCCACTGGAGTCTATTGAGTAGAGGGGTGATGGTTGGGGCTGTATTTTAGGAAAAATCATTTGATTGCTGAATGGAGAATGGATTGGAGTGGGAAGAGGCTTAGGATAGGCAGATCCACTAGCTGACTGCAGTATTCAAGGTAGGAGATGATGAGGGCCTGTACTTCAATGGTAACAAAGTCACAAGAGAGAAGGACCCACATTAAAGAGATACTGCAAAGATAAGATTGATGGGCCTTGGCAACAGATTATTGTCTGATACAATGAGGCATTTAAAAGTAACATTAAACCTCTGGCCATCAACAAGAAGGTTGTGATACCAATGAAATTTGTAAGAAATTTATATAGCCCTAAGTCAATGGCTCCTTCACTTTTCAGTCACATATACACCAAAAAGTACCTACTATGTGCCAAGGATTATACTGGAAAATGTTCCTTGATATTCTTGAGAATCATAGTCCTCTTTTGATAAAGAACAATCCACACAAAAGAATGACCCTGCCAGCCATATCACATATATTCACTTGGGGTTTTCTGAACTGTTTTAAAATTATTTATTTAATTTTAATTCTTTTGATTATTTCTATTTTCTTCTTCTTCTTTTTTTTTTCTGTTTACTTCTGTTTCTTCGTTGGGCTACAATATACTATTAGCCTATAATAAGGCAGGATTGAAGTCCTGAATTTTATAATACTTTTTTTCATAATGCTGTATATGTTTTTGATACTGTGTAAAACATATTATTATAATATATGTAATAGAATAATACATAATTAATATCACAGTATTGCACAAAAGTGCATATAATATAGTATTTCAAAATACTGACTTTGCCACATAGTATTTGTGTGGACATTGAACTTTGCCCCTCAGTTTCCTCATCTGTTGGATCTCTTCTTTTTCAGTTCTGATTCTATATGACTTTATGTATCTTTTGTTTTTTTCTGATTACTTCTGGTTTCATTTTTCTGCTGCTCTCTTCATCTGCTGCTGTTTCTGTTATTGTTTCTTAATAGGGCTTAAGTTGTTGGTATAATTCTAGATCAATTCTTATCTACAATGAGAGAACTGAGATCCCAAGAATTTCAATGACTTGCATAGAATTAATTATATAGCTAGGTAATAGCAGAACCAGAATCAGATTGCAGGCCTCCTGGCTCTCATATAACTTCTAGTAACCTTTACTAATAGAGCAGGTCCCACTAATTCACAAAAGGGTTTTAGCACATTAAAAAACAGTGTTATGACAACGCAAAACTTTTTTTTTTTTTAATTTAGGGATATTTCCACTGGTCTTAGCGCTCCCTCTTGTGGCTATTACCTCAGAAGGAAAATGTCTTGCTTCCCTGTCCTAGCCTACTTACTGTAAATTGTTATATGCATGAAGGCAATTCTTTTTTTTTTTTTTTTAATGGTATTTTATTTTTCCAAACACATGCAAAGACGTGTTCTCAACATTCAGCCCTGCAAAACCCTGTGTTTCAGATTCCTTTCCCTTCCCTCTCCCTCCTCCCCAAGACAGCAAACAATTCCACATAGGTTCCACACTTATAATTCTTTTAAATATTTCCATCCAAATACATGCTACACTAGAAAAATCAGATCAAAAGTGGAAAAAAAACACAAGAAAAGAAAAAGAAACAAGCAAACAAACCAATAAAAAGGGTATAAACTATGCTTTGATTCATATCAGTCCACAAAGGAAATTCTTGAGTGAAATAGAAGCTATTTATTTTCAAATAATAAGGGAAATCATGTTCCGTAAGGTCTCTTCCTGCTCTTCTGAAAACAATACATATATCTATAATTCAGCTCAGGTACCTAGTACAAGCAAAGGAGGCCAGCCTCCGAGTAGTGATGGGGAGCAATTCAGGGGATGTGCAATGGAAGGGATGCTAAATTTGGAATCAGAGCAGATTAGACTTCTAGCCCTACCTCAAATCCTAGCCTGTAGGGAAGATTAGATAGATAAATAGATACATGATAGATAGATAGATAGATAGATAGATAGATAGATAGATAGATAGATAGATAGATGATAGATAGATTTGGATGGCTGATCTTAATGGTTTCCATGGTTCCTTTGGGATGATTGAAGACATACTAGATTTGTAATCAGAGCAGATCAGACTTCTAAACCTGGTTTGAATCCTAGCCTATAACTTGCTGCTAGTTTTATCTTGGGTAAATAACTTAATTGTTGTCCTCATTTTCTTCAATTTTGAAACAATTCTTTGACTCTACCTGCCCTATTTATTTTATGAATATCTACTCATATTTTTCATAAGCATTAATTTAGAGAGAGAGCTGATGACCAAATTCTATATCCAATCTGAATCCCATTGAGACTACCTCTTTTAATTTATCATAGATTACCACTCTATTCTGTAAACATATGGTTCTATATACCTTGGAAAGTCAGCAGGTTGAGGAGGAGGAATTCATTTATTCTCACCCAATTCTCACATTATGTTTTCTATATTCCCTATGTGGTAAAGACAACAGGAACCTTAGCTATGCTGGCCATGTTTTTTTTCCTGTTTTTTCCAATTCCTTTTAATATTTATAATTATGGGACTTCTTCAGGTTTGTATTGTGACTCTCTTTTTCTTTTCAAGTTTTCCTATTCGAGGGTAACTCCTATTGTCATAAATACAGGGACTCAGGGGCAGACACTATTCCCTTTGATCTTGGCATTTTCTCTGGTCTTTGAGGTTCTATCTGAAGATAAAGTACCTGTAGTGGTCATATGTTGTTGGTGCTTCTTCAGGATGTGTTTCCTTGTGTATGAGCCATACACTCTCCTTTCCTCATATCTCTTCTGCTGTCAATACTGTATTGCAAAGGAGAAAACACTTCAATTGTGATACAACAAACCTATATTAAGTGAATAAGTAGAATGGATATCAGAAATGCAAAAAGGGGAAAAAAAAAGAGAACAAGTCCCATTTCCTCTGAGTTTTTATAGCATAGAGGACAGAAAGAGATATTTTCTAGTAACTACAAACATGATAGGGTGTACTAAGTACAAAAGATTAAGGCAGAATTCTGGGGGTGGAGCCAGGATGTCAGAGTGAAGCCAAGATCTGCTCAAGCTTTCCCAGTTTCTTAAGAAAACCACATGAAAGCAAGCCTCTGAGCTGAGTATGTTGGAATGAAATCACTCTCCTGCTGAAGGCAGATTGGAAGAACTTCAAGAATGGTCAATCTCACTGGTGTGAAAGGGGTGTCTAGCCTAGCTCAAAAGGTATTCGAGGAAAGCAAGCAAGAATTAATTATAGCAGAAAAGCAACTGAAACCCTTGGGCCTACCTTAATAGTGGGGCAGACCATGGGGCAGCCTCCATTCCCAAACTGCCAACCCCAGACATCAGGCTGTTTCCTGGACAGAATAGATAGAGTTACTTTCTGCTGTGAGCAAGAAACCAAGCTGGGGGCTCCTGTGCTCAAAACAAGGCTTAGAACTACTTAGAACTACAAGAAACTTGGGACAGTGCCTTTCTGAATCCCCAGAACAATGCTTGAACTTAAAAGTCATAAGATAAGGAAAAAGAAAGAAAGAAAGAAAGAATATAAGCAAGAAACAGAAAAGAATCTTAACTTAAAGCTACTATGGTGAGAGACCATACACACATGAGGACAAAATGCCTACATAGAAAGTTTCTTTCTTTCTTTTTGCTGAGGTAATTGGAATCAAGTAACTTGCCCAGGGCCACATGGTCCAGGAAGTATTAAGTGTCAGAGATCCAATTTGAACTCAGGTCTTCCTGACTTCAGGGTTGGTGCTCTATCCACTGCACCACCTAGTTGCTCCTCCACATAGGAAATTTCAAAGGGTGATATGATTTGGTCTCAAGCCCAAACACATTTCTTAGAAGGGCTCATAAAAAATTTTAAAAGGCAAATAAGAGAGATAGAGAAAAAAAATGGGGAAAGAAATGAGAGGTATGCAATAGAGAGTCAACACCTTGCAAAAAGAAAATTCCTTTAAAAATACAAATGATCAAATGCAAAAAAATAAATAAATAAAATCCATTGAAGAAATCACTTCCTTAAAAAATACAACTGGCTAAATGTAAAAAAAAAAATCAACTGAAGAAAATAACACCTTGCAAAATAGAATGAATCAAAATGGAAAGAGATATAAAAGTTAACTGAAGAAAATTAAAAAAAAAAAAAAAAAAACAAGAGTCAAGTAAATGGAAGGTAATGATTCTATGAGACATGAAGAATCAGTTAAACAAATTAAAAAGAAGAAAATATAAAATATTTCATTGAAAAAAACCAGCTGAATTGTAAAACAGATCTAAGAGAGATATTTTTAAAATTATTGGTCTACTTAAAAGCAATGATGAAAAAACAGCCTGGAAAGCATTCTTCAAGAGATCATGAAAGAAAACTCGTTTACTAGAACCAGAGGGCAAAATTGTCATCGAAACGATTGTTCATTTCCAGAAATAGATCCCACAAGGGAAACCCCAAGGAACATTGTTACAAAACTCCTGAACTATAATCTCAAGGAAAAAATAGTACAAGTTGCCAGACAAAACCAATTCAAGTATTGAGAAACCACAGTCAGAATTGTGTTTAAGTATATCTCATCACCAATACAATAAAGGATCAGAGGACCTGGAATACCATAATCTAGAAGTCAAAGGATCTGGGGTTACAAGCAAAAATCAACTACCCAGTAAGACTAAGCATCATTTTTCAGGGGAGATGGATTTTCAATGAAGGGAAGGACTTTCAGTCATTTTTACTGAAAAAAAACAAAAAACAGAACTAAACCCAAAATTTGATTTTCCACAGAAAGATAACCAAAGGAAAAATTCACATTTTTTAAAAGATTAAGCTGTTTTACATCCCTAAGAGGCAAAATGACACTTTTACGGCTTGAAAACTACATCTTTTGGGGGGACAGTTAGAGGGGACATACCTGGTCAGAGAGTATTGGTATGAAATGATTCTGATATGATTAAATCAAAGAAAAATATTAAGGGGTGGGAAAGGGATTTTACTAGGAGAAGAGGAAAGAAAAAAGAATGTATATGTATAACCAGAAAAAAATAGATTAAGGCAGATAAAGTGTTCTTTTGGGGAAAAAGAACTGAGTACTTTTATTTGTACTATCTGGAAAAAGAACTTTGGAAAGATATGGGTAATGCTGGCACTGAGCTTTGTAAGAAAAGCAAGATTTCTTTCTTAGGCAGAGATGGAGACATTTCTTTGGTGATCTTGCATTTGAGGTGACTTCCTTTCTTATTCTTGAATAGGTCTACTTTTGAATAATACAATATTAAGTTTAGGGCTAGAAGAGACCTTAAATAAATGAACTCTCTAATCAATTCCAACTCTTAATTGATGTTATTTAATTTCCTCATCTTGTGCAGCATGAAACAAAGGCCCAAAGAACTTGGGACTTACCAAACACAAAGTTAATAGCAGAGGAGAAATGTGAACCCAAGTCTTTTGTGAGGGAGATTCTTGGTTCCTATATCCCTGACTTTGCTGACCTTTCTTAAAAACTTCAAGGGTCTCAGGACCATGTACCTCCCCCTATGGGTCATCTGGCTCACCATCAGAACTCTGCACATTCATTTAGAATTCTTAAGTTTCATGTAGCCACAAACTAGTTATATATTAGATAATTCACATTTATATTGAGTTTTACTTTCAATATGATTTTTATTGTCTCCTATAATTTGACATAACAAATGGATTTGTAGCACAAAGTTGCTAGGACTGTCAGAAAATATTATTGAAAATAGGTGGCATAGTTTATAGAACGCCAGCACTTGGAGTCAATAGACAGAAGGACCTGAATTCAAATGTGGTCTCAGATACTTGCTAGCTGTATGACTTTGAGTGATTAATTCAGCAGAAAGTAAAAAAGAAATATATAAGGGAAAAGTAGAGGGGCAAAATCAAAGAAAAAGAATTCTACTTTTTCCTTGGAGGTGGAACCACTGGTTTGACTAATGTACCATTCTTGTGAAATCTAGGGTAGGTAATTTTGTTGTTCAGTTGTCTGATACCTCATGACCCTATTTAGTGTTTTTTTGAAGAAAATACCGAATTTGTTTGCCATTTCCTTTTCCAGATCATTTTATAGATGAGGAAATTGAGGAAAGCAAGGTTAAATACTAAAAAGTATGAAAAGCTAGATTTGAACAAGGATATAATTTCCTGACTCTAGACCTGATACTCCACACACTATCATCAGCTAAACAATGACATAACTATTCTTTTGAAATAAAAGGTAACTATAAAAAAGGGAAGCAATAAAAGGTCCTGCTTCATTTTGGGGAATTGGTCATAGGGGTAGTCCAGGTATTTTGGTAGGGTGAGATGGAAAAATAGGAAAAGAATTCAGATTTTTCAGAGAAAGAAGGATTTAAGTTAGAAAACCCTATTCAAGTCAATAAACTACTTCCTGCCCTAGATGAAGGGGAATCTGACTAGCACATCATGTTATAGTACTTTAACAATTAACAAGAGAAAAAAACATGCCCCCAACTGAATTCACAGTTAAGAAAGGGTAAGACACCATTAGCCAATAATGAGGAAGAATCCTGAAAAGAATTTAGGGTTCTCCTAGGTGTTACCCCATTATAAAGAGAAAAAGATTATGTGGCAGGATTTCATTGATAAGCTAACACTAAAAATCAAGTAGGGTCCTAATGAGAGTTAGCAAGCTAGTGAGGTACAGATGGTATCTTGTTTAGGGAAATATTACCTTGGGGTGTGATATCATAACTTGGCTTTCTGATTGGAAACAGTAAACAAACTATGGAATTAAGATGATCTTATCAATGCAAGGGAAAAAATGTTTATATAAGAAGCAAAAAGTCCCATTTGAGGCACAGATGATCCTATCAGGGCATCTCTCTGCTTGCCTCAGAGAGTTGTAGGTAGGCTTTTAGAGTGTTTACTGTAATTCAGGCTTCCTCCTGAAAGGTACTCCCTGTTAAAGATCTAGGATTCTCCCTTCATCCAGAATTTCCTTGATTTGGAGCTGTAAGAGACATTAGAGGTGATATTTTCCAAATTTCTCATTTTGCAGATAAATTGCCTTATTTTTATTTGTCCTTTATCACCAAGGTAACAGATGGCTGAATCAAGATTTGTATCCAGATCTTTGATTTCAAATCCAGCATTCTTTTTACTAAAGTATCACACTTAAAAAAAAAAAAAACCACCAGAGATAACTTCATCACTTAAGGTGGACATAAATAAACATAGTTAGACAATGGGTTTCCTCTATCCAAAATATGAGTGTATAGACTAGATTACCAAGAGAGGGTACTCAGCATAAAATCTTTAAAAGTCATATTTTTATTTAGAACCTAGAAATCTTAGAGTTGTAAGGGGCTTATAGTTCTACCAACACTTGATTGAGAATCTTTTTTTTAATAGGTACTGAAGTGGAAAAGCACCCCAGATGGGAACAATCTTGAAACTCTGTAGTTAGAAGTGTATTACTAGCTCTTCATGCCCTAATGTAGATGGTATTTTTACACCCCCTGATGTGCTGTCCTAAAAAACCTAAGACCTTGAAACCTTGATAAACATATATATTGTCTTATTGCAATTTGGGAATGGCACCCTGAGTGTGATAACCTTTGCCTTCTGTCTAGAATAGAAATTCCTTTTATTATGACAAATGTATCAAGAAACATTTTGATATCTCTCTCTTCTTTCTATAAGCATGTGGACCTGAGACCACTCATTCACTGACTCCTCTGTTCTGGTGGGGTTCAGTTGCTAGCTAGCAATAAATGCTCTTAAATTTGCATTATTTTGGCTGTATTTTCTTTCATGGAGGCACTTCATTTGGAGGCCTCAGCAAGATAGCCTTTGGCTCTATTTGACAACCAGTCCCTTTCCCTGGAGGCAGAAGGGAGTTACCATCTTTAGGGAGTGGCCACTGTGCCTTGGACCTCAGTAATACACTTTTGAGGATTGGGTTAGGAGACATTAATTTGACTCAATTGGCTTCGAGCATTCTGGGAACCAGTTCAATTCTGGGTGAGTACTTGGGAATAGTAAGTGGTTACTCTGGACACAGCAATAGTAATGCTTATTGGCCTCCACAGGATGCTGTTTTAGTGCCCTGGTTGGTTGGTTATCTGTTGTGTTCCAGAATTGTTTATCTACTGTCTCTTTGTGTTTAAGTGTATTTGTGTCTATCTGATTCTGTGTGCCAGTGGCAAAACTTTTTGCATTATCTGATTCTCTCTGGGCATTCTCGTGAAGGCAGAGAAATGTACCAAACAGGGGCTCAGATGCCTAAAAAGATCCATTTGGATTATGGGAGGGAAGACTCTTGAGCTGAAACAACTTCCCTCAGGGCTATTCTAAGGTTTCCAGATAGCCCCCAGTCTGTATATGTTAAATGTTTTGTTTAATGTTATAATCGTGCCACCTATGTCTGTGTGATTTTTTGTTCTGTGCTTATTACTTGTCTGTCTATTGTGTTGATTTAAAGAGCTCTTGTTGGTTATTTCAATGTTGTAACTGTCTTAGTATAAAAATTTGCTTGTGATTTTAAACTTTTTAACCTGTTTTACTAATTTGTAAGTTAAAGAACTATTTTAAAATGGTGGGGAAGTTTTCCCTGAAAAGGTTTTCAAAGCCTGCTAGAGAAGAGTAATGAAAATAAAACCTAGGAAAAGAAGTTTATGCTAGTTGCCTTGAAACACTCAGGCAGAAGGAAGAAAAACTTAAAAAAAAAGAAAAACTATTTGCTTCTGAAACATTGGATAATTTGTTAACATTATAAATTATGTTTTGCTGGGCATGCGGGTTTTATGGAGTTATTTAACTATTCACTGTCTTGTGAATCTTAAACGTCTAAAGGGAAAAGGAAAGGAGAATGACAGTGATTTATAAAAGATTGATTTGTAGGAGCAGTTGTAGGTTTGAGAGGTTTTAGGAGTAAGAAAAAGAAGAGGTGGGGGGGAAGAGAAACGGGAGAGGATCTTTTGTCTTCAAAGGTAAAGATTCAACTCACTCCCCCCTTCTTCTGCTACTTTAGCAATGGAGCATCTAGTAGAAGGGTTATTAGAATTTGTTTAAAGTATGTAACTGAGGAAAAGAGAAGAGTTAAGTAGGAAGAAGAAAAGGAAGGTTTTTAATGGAAATATTTCTGTGTAGGAAAACTTGAGTGGGAACGGGAAGGAATCTTTTGTGCAGATTTAGCTCACCTTCCTTTCCTCCTCCTTCCTACCCCCCTTCCCCCTCACTGAGTGTGTTCTAGCCTTTTTTTTTTTAATCAAATCGAAGCCAGCTGATAGGAGCAACTGTGATTTTAAAGAGGCAGCCTACATTTTTTTAGATACATAATGGTTTCCTTGGTTAAGGAATATAGTTATAAACATGATCTATAATTTGGTAGAGTTATTTAAGTTTAATTTAAAAGTTTAAAAAAAATTAACTTAATTTTTAAGAATCTTTCAGATTCTTTTATGTGGTATTAGGATATTCTGCATAAGTTTTAATTGATTGTATTGATTGTATCCTGAGGTTATGCCCATCATTTAAGGGGCTTCTGAAAATAAGGTTTTTTTTTCTTTTTTGAAAATGTTTCAATACATTTTTCTATGTATTGGGTATTTTAAAGCAAAATGATTTGTATAATGTTCAATTTATGAAACTGCCTACTTAGATATGAAAGATAAGTTGTGAACTTATTGGGACAAATTTCTTACTGTTATCAATATAAGGTCATGGTAAATATTTGTTTGGGATTTATCTGAAACTTTAATTAATGGAATTTGTTATTGGAAGTACAATTTCTTGGGCTTGTAATTAATATTTATAGGGAGTTTTAAAGCTCCACCTTCTGATGGTTAGTGGGACAATTATCTGGAGTAAAACTAGGTTATGGCTACTTTATCCTGTGTCCTAATATGCTGAAGAATCAGTTTTTATATTATGTTATAGTTACATTCCTGCATTTTTTTCCTCCTGTGTCTAATAAAAGCCAATTGTCAATAGAATTTGTTAATGCAATTCAATTATGTGCCACCTTGAGGTTTCCAATCTGGTTATATGCAATCATTGTATCCTAAATACTTAGGCAAATAAGCATTCAGTCTGGTCATCTATCTGTTACTAGATATTTGTGTCCATAGATATTCAGGTTTTTAAAGGTTTCTAAACGATGAGAAGACAATTAACAGTGGTCTGTGAAACCTAAACTGCTGTTTTTGTTGGGACTACAGCTGATAGTATTTGCCTGTCCTATGAGACAAGCATGCTTCTTTACATGGGAAGCTGTTGGCCAGTCTATTTTGGCCTGTCCACATCTTACAGCAGTCCTTGTGAACCAGTCTTTCTATCTCAGACTGTCTTTGCCACTTATCAGCATGAAGCAGTTTTTGAATGAGACACTTCCCCCCATGCCCCTGATAGACTGATATAGGGAACTGGAAAATGGTTGATGAATAGGTCATTTATTACTATGTGTTGAGATTGGGATGGACATTTTAAAATTGTATAACTCTTGGTGTTATGTTTGAGTGAGTTTTTTTTTTTTGTTTTTTTTTTTTAAGAAACCCTACTGTGATATGTATAGGAATTCACTTTTGGGATTTATATGTGGGATGGTTATTTGACAAGTTATTTGCTTTTTTGGATGATTCCATTTGCCTGAGAGAAAAAGGGAGGAAAGAAGAGATAGGAAATTGGGGAACTGGTGGATTTTTCTCCAAAATACCTGGAAGAATGGGAACCCCTAGTTTCTTGTTCACTTTGTCCTAGGCACTTCTGCCCCACTCCCTATCTCACTAGTTCAGATTGAATTGGAAGTCCTTTAAGCAGTTCTTTTTCATTTTTACTCCTTGGGGTTAAACCTATGGGGATGTGACTGCTGGTTATGCTTTAATTTTGAAACCCCTTATTCTGTTGGAATTGCCCTGGCAGACTCAGTTTTGGAGATTTTTTTTTTAAACAACCAGAAATCAGGCACTTTGGCACTTGCCAGTCTCCAGTCTTGTAACCACAGTTTCTTAATTAGTATTTCAGCATTTTCAAAGGGCATTGCAGTTTGTTATCAAGCCTCTAAAAGTCTGGAGTTTGCCTGCCTTGATGGTCTAACTGTACATACTCTAATTGCTCTGCTCAGAAATCTGTATCCTAGTAGCAGCCCTGTCTGTTCCTCTGGGTGGAGACAGGTGGAGCTACTCCAAATCTCACCCTTCTCTCCTGGAGTGGGTTGCCCCTTTGAATGGGCAGCATGACTGTCTTGAGCCCTGCTACTCCCTATACAAGCAGAGGCTGAGTTAAGGGCACAAATGAGCACAGACCTAACTCACAGTTAACTGTCCATCTCAAACTGGATTCTCTGGCTGAGATGGTATTCCAACTGGAGAGGACCTGTCATGCTGCAACAAGAAGCCTTTGGGGCTGTCAGGAAGAGACTTGCCCTTGCCATATAAGTCCTTGCATTTTTCTAGTTCTATTTCGGTTTATTTGCCTCAGTTCCCCTGTTTGCAACACACACACCCCTACTATTCATTAGGACTGATATAACTTAGGGCTAGTTACTCTAAGGATATAAATTATAAATGTGCCAACTCCAGATAAGGGGGAGTTCTACAGAATCTATGGGCAACCAACCCTCCTATGGGCCTCAAGATTCTCCTGGCCTGGCTGATGGCCAAGGTTGGTAGTGCCCTGCAGAAGGACGTGTGATTTTTCCAAAAGACTTGAGCTATCCTTTGTTTCAAAATGCACGCTCTAACTCAGTTAGCAGGGACTCCCTTATAATAATCTGCTTTGCCTGGAATGGATTCCCTCACTGAGATTGCTGCTTGTCGATACCTGACCTGTGCCAAGGTAAACCCTGTCCATTCCCCTACTATGGCCCCTCACACCTGGCAAACACTGGGAAGTCGATTTCACAGGCATGGAAACCTGAGTGCAAGGACATTGTTTTCTTTTGCTTTTTGTTGACACCTTCTCAGGATGGCCCAAAGCTTTTACTGTAAAATATGAATCTGCTTTGGTAATAGCCAAGAAACTTGTGACTGAAAATATCCCCCAGTTCGGACTTCCTTTCTCCCTTGGGTCTGACAATGGCCTGGCTTTTGTTTCTAATGTTGTTCAATCCCTCAGGTTCGAGGCCCTCAGGTTCAAGTAGCACCTGCACTGTGTCTATGGACCACAAGGTTCAAATCAGGTAGATGGCATGAACAGGACACTTAAGGAGCATATTTCTGAGCTCCAGTTGGGAACTGGCAAGATCTGGGTAGGAGCATATTTGGTACTGCACCCCATCCTTCCCTGCATGGGGCAGGATGGCTCTTATGATGTTACTGATGATTTCCTTTTCAAGTCCCTACAGGCTCTCCAGGACACATGTGCAGTGGTCAGAACTCTTTATCGAGCCTCTACCCAGCATTCCCTGCCACAGACTGCTGGACTGGACCTCCAACTGGGTGATTGAATCCACCAGAAAATTTCCTCATGGCTCTGCATTGGAACCCCATTGGACTGGTCCACACCAGGTCATCCTCCAATCCCTCAGCAGTGAAGGTGGCCCACCACAAGGCTTGGATTCATCACTCACATGTGAAGCCTTGCCCTGCTCCTGACGTGCCTGCAGGACCCAACTCAGGAAGATAGTGTTTTCATATATTATCCCTTTTATGGCCTGATCCTCTCTCTTGCTTCCCCCACCCTACTGGGGAAGCCCAGCCACTATTCTCCCCTTAGATATGTGTGGAACCTAATAAGAACTATTGGGGGGAGGTGGAGGCCCAAAATAAGACTTAGAGGCAACTATCATTCTATCTGGACCTATGCCAGCTCTTGGGAAGCTCTTGGAATTCCCCTCCCTACCACTGACATTGTTTTACAGCACTCATGGAAAATAGTCCTTCCAAGTAAAGGGAAGGGAGTGTGGGAACATGGCTCTCCCCTCATACAGATGTGAGTCCTTGAGCATGGAGAAAGGATTGGGGAAAACCCAGTACTATATGTGCCCTGTGGATGAACTGTCTGAGTGTCAGGGGTTAGGCCAGTACCACTGTGGATCATGGGGTTATGAGACCAAAGCACATTGGCTCTCTGAGGGAGGTAAAGACCCTACATTAAGTTTCATAAGTTAACACCACTACAACATGTCAGAAAGAAGGCACCTGCAATCCCATTGCAGTCACAATAAGAGAATGATACAATGGGGCCTGGGGATTGGGAAGGACCTGGGGTATCAGATTTTATGTGGGAGGAAGAGATTTGGAATCCCTACTCACAATCCAAAGAAGGAACTCCCAAGGGAAAACATCCCCATAGGCCCTAAAGCAGTTATTAATCCCCCTCATTTACTCCTGAGACCAGCCATGACCACTTCTTATTTGGGAGGGAAAACCATGACAGTTGTCCTCACATCCCCTCAGCCTCCATTCCCCTGAGGACCGCTGTCTCCCTATAAGACCTTTATGTCAGCCCTTAATGGAATACACCAGCTGACAAACCTGACCAGTCCCACCCTCGCCACAAGCTGTTGGCTCTGCCTGGACCTGGCCCCTCCCCCCCTTACTTTGTAGGCATAGGTGTAAATGTACTAGTGGGGGACCTCAACCTACCCCTCTCAGAATTAGATGAATATTGATGCAAAAAATGTTAATAAAATATTATCAAAGTGAGTACAACAATTTATCAGCAAGATAATACATTATGACCAAGTGGAATTTATAGCAAGAACACAGTGCTGGCTCAGTATCAAGTAAACCATTGCCATAATTGACTTTATCAATCACAAAATGAACAGGAATCAAAATGACTCTCAATAGATGCAGAAAAAGATTTTTGACAAAATTTAGCACTTATTCCCATTAAAAATATCAGAGAACTATGAAACCGAGTTTTCCTTAAAATGATAAGCAGCATTAATAATCTAGAATTATCAGCAAGCATTATATGTAATGGGGATAAGCTAGGCACATTCCAAATAAGATGAGAGATGAACCAAGCATGCTCATTATCACCACTATTATTCAATATTGTACTAGATAAGTTGGCTTTAGCAATATTTTAGCAAAATTCATTTGGAAGAACAAAAAGTTGAAAAATATCAAGGGAATTAAAGGAAAAAAAAATACAAAGGGTGGTGATCTAGTAGTATTAGACCTAAAACTCTATTATAAAGCAGCAGTTATCAAAAACTTCTGGGTAAGAAATAAAGTGGTGGACAAAATAGTCAATGACTACAGTAAGCTAATATTTGATAAACCCCAAAATTCCAGCTTCTAGGATAAGAACTCACTATTTCACAAAAATTGCTCGGAAAAGTTAAAAATATTATGTCAGAAATATGTTATTTTATAACGATAATAAGGTCAAACTGAGTACATGATTTAGGCATAAAGGGTGATAATGTAAGCAAATTAGGAGAGTAGAGGATAGTTTACTTATCATATCTTTGGAGAAGAGAGTAATTATTGGTCAAAGAAGAACTGGAGAACATTATGAAATGCAAATTGGACAATTTTGATTACATTTAATTAAAAAATTTTTGCACAAAAAAACCCAACACAGCCAAGATTAGAAAGGAGGCAAAAAGCTGAGGAAAAAATATTTACAGCCAGTGTTTCTGATAAAGACCTTATTCCTGAAATATATAAAGAACTGTATCAAATTTATAATAATTCAAGTCATTCTTCAATTGATAAATGTTCAAAGGATATGAACAGACAATTTTCAGATAAAGAAATTAAAGCCATCTATAGTTATATGAAAAAATGCTCTAAATAACTATTAACTAGAGAAATGCATATTAAAATAACTCTGAGGTACTACCTCATACCTCTCAGATTGACTAAGATGACAGGGAAAGATAATAATAAATGTTGATGGGGATAATAGAAAACTGGGATACTAATATATTATTGGTAGAGTTGTGAACTGATCCAACCATTTAAGAGAGCAATTTAGAACTGTTCCCAAAAGACTGTAAAACTGTGCATACTCTTTGATTTATCAGTATCACAACTGAGTCTATATCTCAAAGAAATCATAAAAGAGGGAAAAGGACCTACATGTGCAAAAATGTTTGCAGCAGCTCTTTTTGTAGTGGCAAAAAATTGGAAAATGAGTAAATGGCCATTATTTGGGAAATGGCTGGATAAGCTATAGTATATGAAAATAATGGAATATTGTTCTTTTTTTAATTCTTTTTTTATTTAAATTTTTTTAATTTTATAATTATAAATTTTTATGACAATATATATGCATGAGTAATTTTTTTATAACATTATCCCTCGTATTCATTTTTCCAAATTTTCTCCTCCCTCCCTCCCTCTACTCCCTCCCCTAGATGACAGATAATCCCATACATTTTACATGTGTTACAGTATAATCTAGATATAATATACGTGTGTAAATGCAATTTTCTTGTTGCACATTAAGTATTGGATTCTGAAGGTATAAGTAACCTGGGTAGATAGACAGTAGTGCTAACAATTTACATTCACTTCCCAGTGTTCCTTCTCTGGGTGTAGTTGTTTCTGTCCATCATTGATCAACTGGAAGTGAGTTGGATATTCTTTATGTTGAAGATATCCACTTCCATCAGAATACATCTTCATACAGCATTGTTGTTGAAGTGTACAACGATCTTCTGGTTCTGCTCATTTCACTCAGCATCAGTTCATGTAAGTCTCTCCAAACCTTTCTGAATTCATCCTGCTGGTCATTTCTTAAAGAGCAATAATATGGAATATTGTTCTAAAAAAAATGATGAATGAGCTGATTTTTAAAAAGACCCTGGAAAGAGTTGCATGAACTATTATTGAGCAAAACAAGCAGAATAAGGAATACACTATTAAATCCAATTTTTATTTTTCTTGGTGACTTTGGATGTAGAAATTTTACTTTGTTGACATCTTCTGAGCATGTATTTTGATCCTGCTTATCAGGATAACTTCCAAATATCAGAAACTTATTTTGTCTGCTCATTTACCTTGTCTATTACTTTGCTTTTAATCTGCTTGTAATTCTTTGTTAAAGTAGTGCTCTCTTTCCAGGGTAGAGAGTTCACTATCCTAAGTTTCAGGGATTTTGTGCAGATATTTTCAGATATCTTTCTAGAAATCTGTCCACAAGCACTCTTATCTGTCCTGGAGCTGTTAGGTGTGTCCTTGCCTCACTGTAGCTGTGAGATGTAGTGTGTTGACCGGGGTTTGGGGCTCTACTGACCACTGACCAAGGTTGCACAGGGACTTCACACAAGAATTTCAACCCATTACTACATATCCTTTCCACTGAACTTCTGAATCCTCCCTGGTGTCCCCAGGATGAGAGGTTTAGGAACCTCCTCCAACATTGTTGCTGATTCAGAGATCAAGCTTCCCAAAGACCCCCAGATGCTTGGGGTCTAAACCTGCATTGTGATGGCATGCTGAGGTTTCACTCTGGTTACACAGATCTTTTATGGTGACTTTCCAGGTTCTCTTTAGTGTTTTTAGGCTGAGAAGTATGGAAGTCATCAGTAATGCCCAGTGATTCAGAAGTTGGGTCCAGGCCAGGCTGTGGCTGGGTCTGGGACTGTACTGGCACTCCCACCCAGGTATCACATATCGTTTCTGCCGAATTTCTAAATTGTCTTCAGATGTAAAATGTTCTACACCACTTTTTTGGGTGTTCTGATGCTCTAAAATTTGTTTAGAGTCATTATTTTTGGAGCAGTTTGGGCAAGAGTTTGGACAAGTTCCTGCCTTTACTTGGTCATCTTGGCTCCACCTCAGCATGTTTAACTCTTGAGAACTTACACTTATAGGGTATGGGTATAATTTGACTTTACTGTGATGATATAATAATGAAGCCATAGTAGAGAAGAGATTGCATTGTACAAGAGAGGAGAGGTAAAATGGGGTAAATTATATCACATGAAGAGGAAAAAAGAGACATAACAGTTGACTGAAAGAAGGGAGGGGAGTGAGCATTATGTGAACCTTATTCTAATCATATTCAGCTCAAAGATAGAATATCAGGCATATTTAGTATAATATAGAAACTTGTCTCATTCTATAAAGAAATAGGAGAAAGAGAAAAAGAAACAAAGAGAACAGAAGTAGAAGGGAAAAGGGGTAAGAAAGGGATGAATGGCTTTAGCGGAGTAAAACAGATTGAGGGGGGTGATTGTCAGAAGTAAAACATTGGTGAGGAGGGAAAGGGGGAAAAGGAAGAGAAAAATATAACCTGGGAAAATAAGATGATGGGAAATACAGAGTTAGTAATTTTAACTGTTAATGGAAATGGGAAAAACTCTCCCATAAAATGGAAGGTAAGAGCAGACTGGATTAAAAGCCAAAATTCTGTAATATATTGTTTATAAGAAACACATTTAAAGCAGAATGATACATATGAGTAAAGGTAAATGTCTGGAGCAGAATCTATTATGCACAATTTGAAGTAAGAAAAAAATAGGGATAGTAATGTGTATCTCAGGTAAAGATCTAATTCAAAATAATTAAAAATAGATCTAATTAAAAGAGATAAGGAAGGAAACTACATTTTGCTAAAGTGTTCCTTAGAAAATGAAGCAATATCAATGCTGAACATATATGCACCAAATGGTATAGCATCCAAATTCCTAGAGAAGTTGAGAGCTGCAAGAAGAAATAGATAGACAAAATTATACTAGTGGGGGATCTCAACCTTGTTCTATCAGAAGTAGATAATTTGAACCACAAAATAAATAAGAAAGAAATTAAGGATGTAAATAGAATTTCAGAAAAGTTAGGCATAATAGTCCTTTGGAGAAAATTGAATGGAGACAAAAAGAAATATACTTTTTTCTTGGTGGTACATGGAACCTACACAAAAACTGACCATATTATTAGGGCATAAAAACCTCAAGATCAAATGCAGAAAGAGTAAACACTTTTTTTTTTTTCAGATTATGATAACATAAAAATTACATGTAATAAAGACCCAGGGAAAAATAGACCAAAAATTATTGGAAACTAAGTAATCTAATCCTAAAGAATGAATTAGTGAAACAACAAATCATGAACATCCAAGAGCAGACAATAAGATAACATACCAAAATTTACAGGATGGAGTCAAAACAGTTCTTAGGGGAAGTTTTATATCTCTAGATGCTTATTTGCATAAAATAGAGTAAGAGAAGATTGATTAATTGAGCATTTAAATAAAAAAGCCAAAAATTAAAAAAAAATTTTAAACCCCAATTAAATGCCAAATTTGAAATTCTGAAAATTTAAAGGGGGATTAATAAAACTGAAAGTGAGAAACTTATTGAACTAATAAAATTAAAAATTGATTTTATGAAAAAAACAACAAAATAGATAAATCTTTAGTTAATTTGATTAGAAAAAAGGAAAGAAGAAAATCAAATTGTTAGTATCAAAAATGAAAAGAGTGAACTTCTTACCAATGAAGAGGAAATTAGAGCAATATTTAAGAACTATTTTTCCCAACTGTATGCCAATACATTTGATAATCTAAGTGAAATGGATGAATACTTACAAAAAATAGATTGCCCAGATTAACAGAAGAGGAAATAAGTTACTTAAATAGTCCCTTTTTAGAAAAAGAAATTGAACAAGCTATTTATCAACTTCCTAAGGAAAAAAATCTCAAGCCCCAGATGGATTTACATGTGAATTATACCAAGCATTTAAAGAATACTTAATTCTATAGTAAGCAAACTATTTGGAAAAATAGAGAAAGAAGGAGTCTTGCTATATTACTTTTATGACATATATATATGGTGCTGACATCTAAGGCAGTTAGGATCAAAGTAGAGAAAGAAAATTATAAACCAATTTCTTGACTGAATATTGATGATAAAATCATAAATAAAATATTAGCAAAGAGATTACATCATCAGGATAAAATACAATGACCTAGTAGGATTTATTCTAGGAATTCAGGGCTGTTTAATATTAGGAAAATTATTAGCATAATTGACTTTATCAATACCAAACTAGGAAAAATCATATGATTATTTCAATAGATGCAGAAAAAGCATTTGACAAAATCCAATCCTTCCTATTAGAGAGTATAGGAATAAATGGAGTTTTCCTTAAAATGATCAGTAGCATCTATTTAAAACCTTCAATAAGCATCATATATAATAAGGGTAAACCAGAATCATTCCCAATAAGATCAGAGATGAAACAAAATTGTCCACTATTAGCATTATTGTATTAGAAATATTAGTTTTAGCAATAACAGAAGAAAAAAGGAATTAGAGTAAGTAATGAGGAAACCAAATTATCACTTTTTGCAGATTTGATGGTGTACCAAGAGTTCTGATAAAGACCTCATTTCTAAAATATATAAAGAATTGATGTAAATTTATAAGAATATAAGCTATTCTCCAAATTGATAAATGGTCAAGGGATATGGACAGATAAATTTCAGATGAAGAAATTAAAATCTTTTTTATTCATATGAAAAAATGTTCCAAATCAGAGAACTGCAAATTAAGACAAAATTCTGAGGTGACAAGTACACACCTCTTAGATTGGCTAAAATGACAGGAAAAGATAATAATGAATGGTGAAGGAAATGTGGGAAAACTGGGGTGCTAATACATTGTTGGTGGAGTTGTGATCTGATCTAATCATTCTGGAAAACAATATGGAATTATGCCTGAAGGGCTATCTAACTGTGCATACCTTTTGATCCAACAATGTCTCTACTGGGTCTGTATCCCAAAAAGATCATAAAAAAGGGAAAAGGACCCACATGTGCAAAAATGTTTATAGCAGCCCTTTTTGTAGTGGCTAGAAACTGGAAATTGAATGGATTCCCATCAATTGGAGAATGACTGAATAAATTATGGCATATGAATGCTATGGAATATTATTGTTCTATAAGAAACAGTCAGCAGGCTGATTTCAAAAAGGTCTGGAGAGATTTACATGATAAGTTAATATGATGATCAATTCTAACGGATGTGACTCTTTTCATCAGCAATATAATTCAGGCCAGTTGAAATTGTCTTATGATGGAGAAGGCCATCTGCATCCAAAGAGAGGATTATGGGGACTGAATGTGGATCATAATATAGTAGTTTCTTTTTTGTTGTTGTTGTTGCTGCTTGCTTGCATTTTGTTTTATTTCTCTTTTCCCCCCTCTGGTCTGATTGTCCTTGTGCAGCATTATAATTGTGGAAATTGTATAGAAGAATTGCACACTTTTAACATATATTGGATGACTTGCAATCTAAGAAAGAAGGTGGGAGGAAGGGAGGAATAAAAATATTTGGAACACAAAGTTTTGCAATGCTAATGCTGAAAACAATCTATACATACATTTTTAAAATAAAAAGTTGGTTTTTTTTTTAAACCACCAGAGATACCAGCATCATCCTAGGTGGACATAAATCAACAGCGGTAGACAACGGCTTTTCTGTACCCAAGATATCTGAATATATGCATTAGTGTGCCAAAAGTGGGCACTTAGCATAAAATCTTCTTTAAAAGAAAAAAAATGTATTTAGACCCTAGAAATCATGGAGTTGTAAAGGGCTTGTAGTCCTACCAACATTTAACTAAGTATCTTCTTTTTTTTTAAGTGCTCTTTATATTTTTAAATTTTCTTTTCCAATACTATATTATTTTTTCAGACACATGTAAGGAAAAAATTTTTGTGAGGCTTTCTGTTAAAAATGTTCTCTCTCCTTTCCTTACTTCTCCCCTACCAAGGCAGCAAACAATTTTAATTTGGTACAGCTTAAACATGTGTAATCCTCTTAAGCATATTTCCATTTTTAATTCAGACCAAAGGGAAGGGAAAAACATAAGAAACAAACAGCAAATAAAGAAACAACATAAGAGGTAAAAATACTAATATTTGATCCACATTCAATCTGCATCTGCTCTCTAGGAGCAGATGACATTATGTATTCTTTATGCCAAGTCTATGGGAATTGTCTTGAATCACCCCATTACTGAGTAGACCCAAATCCATTACAACTGATCTCCAAATAGTCCTTTTGTTATCATGTAAAAGATTCTCCTTCTTCTGCTAGCTTCATATATTCTCAGTTCATATATATCTATCCAAGCTTTTCTGAAATCAGCCTTTTCATCCTTTCTCAGAAAACAATAATATTCCATTACCTTCATACACTATAAATTACTCAGCCATTCCCCAACTAGTGGGTATCCACTCCATTACACATTAAAAAAAGACTTGCTATAAATATTTGATCTTTTGATCTCTTTTATAATCTCTATGGGAGACAGACCCAATAGTGATGCTTGCTGGATCAAAGGGTGTGCCCCATTTGATAGCCCTTTGGGCTTAGGCCCAAATTTTTCTTTAAAACAGAGAAACCACACCATAAATGTATAAGTGTCCCATTTTCCCACATCTCCTCCAACATTTATCATTACCTTGTCCTGTCATCTTAGCCAATTAGAGAGGTATGAAGTAGTACTTCTGAGTTGTTTTCATTGCATTTCTCTAATACCTCGTGATTTTTAGAGCATTTTTTCATATGACTCTAAATGGATTTAATTTTTCATTTGAAAATTGTCTGTTCATACATATTCTTTACCATTGTCAATGGGGGAATGACTTGTACATTTATACCTTTGGCTCAGTTCTCTGTGTATTTGAAAAATGAGGCCTTTGTCAGAAAAATTGGTAGTCCAAATTGTCTCCCAAGTTTTTTGCTTCCCTTCTAATCTTGTGTTGATTTTATTTGCACAAAACATTTTTAAATGTAATTAAAATTGTGCATTTTGCCTTTTTAATGTTCTCTAGTTTTCCTTTGTCCACAAATTCCTCCTTCTCAAAATAGGTTTGACTAAGTACACCAACCTTGTTCTACTACTTTGCCGGTAGGTCTCCCCTTTATATTTAAATCAGGAGACCATTTTGATCTTCTCTTTCTGGATGGTATGAAAATCTCCTTTACCATATTTCCAAACATCCTTTATCTGATCCCCTCAAAAAGTAACAAGTCTACTGTTTCTCAAAAGAGCCCATTTCATTTGAAGAGCACTAGTTGTTCTGAAAGCTTTCTGTGAAGAAATTTGAATTGTTCTTGGAACACTCTGGAAAGTATCTAAGCCGATACAAAAATACAAGTTCTATGTGTAAGAATTGTTATTTGAACTATTTGTAAAGAATTGAATAGCAGAAGGCATTACTTGTGGTTAATAGAGGTCAGTGTAGCTCTTAAGATTACATTGTAACAGCTAAGATATAGTAATAAGCACTTGTACTCAACTACTGGCTATGAAAATAAAGAAGTAAATATGGGTAAAGCAGACGTTGGGGTGAAGAAATAAAGGATTTTCGATTGAATAACCTTAATATTTACAGGGAAGTTGGTGGTTCAATTATCTTCTCTCAGCTATGAGTATATAGTTTGGATGAAATTAAGAGGGGAAAGGCTATAGTTTGGAACAGTCATAACTGGGATTGAAAAGAGGAAAAAAAAATTGGAGGCAATAGATAAAACCCAGTTGAACTATAAGCCATCATCTGCTTTTCTGATTCATAAATCATAATGTTGGTGTTATCAGGGTACAGTCAATATCTGCTTGTACAAAGACACCAAAAGGATGGCTTTCAGCTACCAGAGGATCATTTGTTACCATCTGGTGTGTTATTCCATAAGTCCATTGAGGTTATATTTTAGTATGAGGGGTTATTTCAAAAAATTGGTTGACTTAGACCTTCTCCAAATCAAGAGGCAAAGATTATATGATGCTGCTTAGAACTGGCAACATCCATAAGGGTTTTAAGCAAAGAAAAGGGGTATTAGCAATTATCAAGGGGAAAGACAAGCTCCCCAGCTGAGCTTCCAATTAAGCCATGACAAGACACCATTAGCCAATAAGGAGGAAGAGCTCGAAAGAAAATTTGGGGTCCCAATAGGTGTTACCCATAATAAGGAGAAAGACATCATGAAGTAAGATTTCATTGCCAGGCTAATCTTCAAAATGAAGCAAGGTCCCAATAAGAGACAGCTAGCTAGTGATGTACGTATAATTTCTTTTTTAGGGGAAAAGTTAACTTCAGGGGTTGACAACGTATCTTAGCATTCTGATTGGATACTCCAAAGAAACTGTGGAGTTAGCATGATTTTATCAATTCAAAAAGGAACAAGGCCTCTTTAAGAAGCAAAAAGTCCCATTTGAAGCCTAGATGATCCTATCAGGGCACCTCCCTCAAAGAATAGGAGCTAGGTTTCTAAACAATTTATTGTAATTCAGGATTTCTCTTAAAAGCCACTCCCTTATCTAGCTCCTGTTAGAAAATTTAGGCCTCTCCCCTTATCCATAAGAACCTTGATTTGGAGCAGGAAGATCTTGTCCAAACATCTCTTTTTACAGATGAATTACCTAAGTCCCAAAGGAGTTTTTATTTGTCCTAGATCACCAAGATAACAGGTGGCAGAATCAGCATTTGCACCTAGGTCCTTTGATTTCAAATCCAAATCTTTTCTTTACTAAATTACTACACTTAAAAAAACCTACCACCAGAGATATTCTCATCACCCAAGTTGGACATAGTCAGTCATAGCTAGACACTGGCTTTTCTATACAGAAGATAATATGAGTGTAAAGAATAGAGTGCCAAGAGTAGGTGCACAGCATAAAATCTTTGAAAGTCATAATTTTATTTTATTTTTTGCTGAGGCAAGTTGAGTTAAATGACTTGCCCCAGGGTCACACAGCTAGGAAGTGTTAAGTGTCTGAGACCAGATTTGAACTCGGGTCCTCCTGACTTCAGGTCCTGTGCTCTATCCACTGCACCACCTAGCTGCTCCCATAATTTTATTTTGACCCTAGAAATCTTGGAGTTGTAAGGGGCTCTTTGGCTTACCAACAACTTTTTATATTGGTGCTCTTTATTTAAAAAAAAAATTCTCAATATTATTTTGTGGTTTTTTTTCAAATACATGTAAAGATATGTTTTAACTTTCATTTTAGTAAAATTCTAATGTTATTATATAAAACATTCTCTCTTTTCTGCTTGTTTCTAGGCTTTTCAAAAATCAGTCAGTCCATCCTTTCTCTTAGATGATAATATTCTATTAATTTCATATGCCTTAAGTTAATGAAGCCTTCCTCACGTGATGGGCATCTATTCAATTTTTAGTTTGTTTACCCTACAAAAAGAACTGCTACAAACAATTTTTCACTTGTGGATTCATTTCCCTCTGCAATAATCTTCTGTTAGATACAGACCAGTAGTGACATTCTTGGATCAAAGGTGCAGTCTGATATTTTTTTTGCCTAGTTCCAAATTCTACTCCAGAATGTTTGGAACATTTCAAAACCCCACCAACAATGGCATTAGTGTCCCAGTTTTAAGTTTACCTATCTTGAAATCCAGAAGCAGAATAGAGTCCCTCTATCTGGAACTCCAATGATATACAAATATCTGTATGTGTATATTTGTATCTATCTAATCTTTACATATATTTTATCTTTTCCCCTCTCCACAATGAAAACTCTTTGAAGCAGAACCTCTTTTTGTCTTCACATTCCAGATTTTTATATATAACAAGTACTTTAAAATATATATATATATTTATTTTGTTCTGAACTCAAAAAAGAAAACAACCATTTCCAAACATAGCAGGTTAGGTGTGAAAACATGTTTGTGCATGAAACTGCAAGTATATTATGTACAACTCACTATTCCTTTTAAATTTATAATAATATTAACATGTAAAGTATACATGTAAATTTTACTATTAGTGATAGTAAACCATTACTACTATTTTACAGAAGAGAAAATAATGAGGCTTAAAAGGTTTAATTGATTTTACAAGCAGTAAACAGAAGAATTGAGCAAGGTTTACAAGGTATCTTATCCTGGGTTCTATAAAACTTATTTTTCCCTTTCTTAATATACTTGATTTTTTGCTGTATGAAGATATATTCTGATGGAAGTGGATATCTTCAACATAAAGAAGATCCAACTCACTTCCAGTTGATCAATGATGGACAGAAATAACTACACCCAGAGAAGGAACACTGGGAAGTGAATGTAAATTGTTAGCACTACTGTCTATCTACCCAGGTTACTTACACCTTCGGAATCTAACACTTAATGTGCAACAAGAAAATGGTATTTACACACATATATTGTATCTAGGTTTTATTGTAACACATGTAAAATGTATGGGATTGCCTGTCATCGGGGGGAGGGAATGGAGAGAGGGGGGGGGATAATTTGGAAAAATGAATACAAGGGATAATATTATAAAAAAAAATTACTCATGCATATATACTGTGAAAAAAAATTCTAAATTAAAAAAATATATATATACTTGATTTTTTATTTTATGATTTAATAACATTATTCCCTGCATGGGTCTTTTAGACTACCAGAGTGCCAAAAGGCAGGACTGTGCTGATTTTTAGGGTGAGAGAAAAAAAAATTTGGAGCACAAGTTTTTGCTCCATGATTTTTTTTTTTTCCATTTCACAAATTCTGATTTTAAGGAATTATTTTCTTTTTCCATTTCATAAATTCTGTTTTTCAAGGAGTTGCTTTTTTTCCATTTTGTCTAATCTATTTTTTTAAGTTATATGCTTTTTCAATTTCACTGAGTCTACTTTCTAATAAATTTTCTTCAGATAATTTCTGTGTTCCCTTTTCCAAATGCTCTTGCAAAGTTCTCATTTCCTTTACCCATTTTTCTTCTAACTCTCTTTTAAGATCTTTTAAAATTTCTTCTAGGAGAGTCAATTTAAATGGGGGCCAATTTATATCACCCTTTGGTGCTTCATCTGGAGATGATCTGCTCTTAGTCTCCTCAAAGTTTGAAATCTGTTTTTCTCTTTCACCATAAAAACTATCTATGGTCAGAGTTCTTTTTGCTTTTTTACTCTTTTTTTTTTTTTTAAGTTGATATCTGCTTTTAGGGGAAGGGAGATTTTTCAAGCTTTCTCTACAAGCAGCAATGGCTGCACTGAGTCCATGCTGACTCACTGCGGGTTCTGTATAGGCATGGCCATATCCCATGAGACTCTGGCATTTTAGGGTTCACTATTTACCTTTTGTGTTTGTGTTGGATGTTTTTTAACTTCTCTGTCAATCTACTGACTTGGAGCCAGGGCTACTGCTGTAAATTCCTTCTCGTAGATTCTATGGCATGCACAGCCCCAGGACTCTGTGCTGCTTGCACTCCCTGGTGTCTGTGCTCAGCCTACTTTGCACTTGGCTTGCCTCCCTCCATGCTGGATTGAAACAGACCTTTTCTGACAATCTTCAAAATTATCTTCTGCTGATAATTTGTTATACTCCCAATATTTGTGGGTTCTTCCAATCCAGATAATTCAGAGGCTAGATCTGGTAATTATTCTGAGGGTTGTGGGATGAGATCAGAAAAAAATGTGTGTCCTCTCCGCCATCTTGGCTCTACCACACCTCCCAACACAAGTTTTTTGCAAGAGTGAATGTTGAAAACTATCCATATATTTTAAAAATAAAAAGATTTCTAAAAAACTGGTTTTCAGGAGAGAAATGTACAAAGAAACACTTTTAAATGTAATCTTAATAAATATTTTTTTCCATTACTTTAAGTATAGACCATCAACAAGATAAATCAAGCCCCATCAATCTTTGCTCATTTCCAAGGTTTAAATGTTCACATTGAAAAATTTAGCACAAGGCCATGCTATCCCCAGCATATCAGGGATTCATGATCCTTAAAAGGGTTTAGATTTTGGGAATTCTAATCTCTCTCCCTCTTTTCTCACTTTCTCTCTACCTACCGTACCCCTCTCTCTCCTTTCTCCCCTCTCCTCTCTCTTCTCCCCCTTCTTCTCCATATTTCCTTTATTATATACCCTGTCTCCCTCTTTCTTCCTCTCTTCCTCTCTTCTTTTAGCCTCTATCTTCCCTTTTTTTCTCCATGGCTTCCCTCTCCCTTTTTCTCTTTCATTCTCCCCACCCTCTTTTCTCCCCTTCACTCTCCCATAGTCCTTCTCCTTCCTTTTCCTTCCTCGCTCTCCCTCTGCCTCTCTTTGTCTTTCTCCATCCTCTCATTAAATAGGACTGTGATTGGACCCATAGTTCCTGAAAGATATCATAGTCCTAGAAATAAGGGGGTTTAGGGAGCTCTGCTGACCTCAGCTTAGATTTTTTAGCCATCTTCCAGCAAACTCCACCTCACTCAGATTGGAAGCCAAGTGAACCAAAAAGTAGAAAGGAAGGAGACACACCCCCTCCCTATTGTATAAATGTCTAGTCTCCTTTATTCCTCCTTGTTACTTCTCAAGAGGACTCTCCTTCTCCTTGTGATCCTCAAGCTGAAGCTGAAGAACAGGAATGTAAGTTTTCTCCTTTTTTCTGGGTCTTGGATCAAAGGATCCTCCTTCCTGGTCCCTACAAAGGAGAGCAAACTGGGCTGGGTGCATGAAATGAGCAGATAGAGTATCAGGGTGTACACAGTTACCTACAGGCTTAGGGATGGGGGTGTGATTATAAATGAATAACTTCTGCACCTCCAAAGGTGAAAAAGAAGTTTGACTCATTGATCTGGGAACTTGTCTCTGTCTATATTTGTCCTCATGTTCTAAGAGTCACTGAGTTCTGCCAACTATTTACTATCCCCTTTTAGAGTGTGAAACTCATCTCCTTTCCAGAACAGCATCATAGAATCATTTTTGAGGACAAGTCTCAGACATCCAGGTTGGCGACCACAACAGGAATATTATAGGATTTAGAGACAGAGCAAATGGATTTTTGACATACTCTTTTATACTGTCCTATGATACTGAAAAATGTCCTTAATGGATGCTTTCTTATCTATAAAAAATGAGAGGGTGAGTTCCTTCTAGCCCTAGGGATCTATGATCCTGGAGGCACAAGAAGAATACAATGGAAAGGTCACTGAGCCAGGACCCAAAAGAGCAAGGCTATTCTGGTCAGTCACCCCTTGCTCTGAGGTCTAGCCAAGTCACTTCTTCTCATCTTCTATTCATCAATAGCAAATGGACCAAAGTGTAGGAAAGAGGGTATAGATGGATTTAGTAATTTCATTGAAATTCTTCCAGGAGACTAATGATCTTTGCATTGTCTCGGTGGTAGGAGGAGTGTCATGGAAAAAGGAAACAAGAATCTATGGTAAAAAGTAGCAGCTGTTCCACAGAGGTCAGGGAAAATAAAAAAAGTCTAGGAGACTTGACAATTAGGAAGTTAGTGATGGCTTTAGAGAATGCAGTTTTAGAAGAATAGGAGAGACAGGAGACAGATTGAGGGGAATTAAGAAGAGGGTAAATTTGGAGTGGGAGGTAATATATATGATGTGCACATCTCCAGTGCATCTGGGGAAGTGAGTCTGGCATAGCTTGATTGTTTCTAATTTTCCTTCTTCTGGAATCCTACTTGGGAGCTTTTGGTACAGTACCTGGGGTGATAACTATGGGAGTTCTTTCTGAACTGATTGTCCTTTCCTTTATCCCCTAAACTTTTCTAGATTACACTGCATTGGTCTGGAAGATGAGTTCAAATTGAGCCTCAGGCAATTACTAGATGTGTTTTCCTGAATTAATCACTTAACTGCTGCTTGCCTCAGATTCTTCAACTGTAAAATGACAATAATAATAGCACCTCCCTCTCAGGGTTGTTGAAAGGATTAAGTTCAACATTACCCAATTGGCACTTGATAAATGTTTATCTCCTTTCCTTTTTCTTGAGTTAACAAAATGAAAGATGTTGTGTATTTGGCTGAGTATGACTATACACTTAAAAGGACAGGGACAAAATTCAATTTCTTTAGTGCCAGTTACTGCCTTCCTTGTCACTATGACTAAGTTCCTTTATTTCAGTTTTTTCACTTACAGAATGGTAGGAAATTCCTTGACCAGAAGAGAAATTACTATCTTTAAATCTCTTTCTACAAATGAACCCATGTAAACTAAATAGCTGCTGTTGTTGATGTCTTTCTTCTCCAGGATTTCTGGAAGAAAAAGGACTACTGAATTAATGTTTCTTGATTTAAAAAAAAATAAGGAAGTAAATGGAATTTTCATGCTATATAGACTAGTGTCCTTTAATTCCTAGCCAAAATCTAGGATGTTTTATTAAAAGGACCATTAGTGAATGTCCAAAAAATTAAGTAATGGAAATCTAGAAATGGAATTGATGAAGAAAATGAGCCAGCATGTTTCCATCAAGAACAGATTATGCCATATTAACCTGATTTCCTTTATTGATAGGGTTAGTAGACTGACACATCAATGATGTATATAAGATGTGATATAAGTATGTATTAAGCATTTATTATGTGAAAGTTTCTGTGGAGGGAGGGGCAGGATCAGGGCTATATCACTAATCTCAAACTTTGCTTCTCTTCCTATAGCAGGCAAAATAAGCCCATAGCGATGTCTTCATCAGTTGATTTTGAGATCCTAGTGAATGGGCTGAACAATTGGAATCTCCCCAGTGGCCCTAAACCTTGTGAACTACTGCTGATTGGTGAAGCTGCCTTTCCAGTTCTGGTGAATAAAAATGGTCAAGTCTTAATTGCTGCCTCCTATTGTGGCCAGGGACGCATGGTAGTGATATCTCATGAAAATTACCTGAAAGATAGCATTTTGACTCAGTTTTTTTGCAATGCTGTGGGCTGGCTCAACCACAGGCCAGGAAGTGTTATTGGGGTGCACACATCTGTAGAACCACTCACTGCCATCCTCCATGACTCTGGGATGGAGGTGCAGACCATGGATGGCCTTGAAGACACTGCAGGAGTTTACTGCATCAGTGCCTATGACAGCACCTTGACCAAAGAGATGATTCAATTTGTGAAAAATGGTGGGGGTTTACTTATTGGGGGCCAAGCTTGGTATTGGGCAAGTCATCATGGAGATGACAAAGTTCTGTCCAACTTTCCTGGGAACCAGATGACCAGTGTATCTGGTGTGTACTTCACTGATGCCTTTGGAGATACAAGCTTCCTCCAGGTCTCTAAGGAAGTACCTGAAATTCCACTTACTTTGAGGTGAGTATCAGGGGTGTGGTAAGGATTATACTAAAAGGTGGACATAATTCCTTTAAGGAAAAAATCTAGAACTAGACATTTTGAGAAATAAATTTCATTTGTAGTGTCAGGTGGCAGGGATGTTGTGGACAGAGTTATTGGAAGACCATCATTGGTAGTTCATATCTAGTTAGAGGGAGAGTCATAGGATCGGTGCCATATGAATATCGGTGTCCATTTGGAAAAAGATGCTAAAAAGATTGAATAGAGAGACAAATATGGACACAGTAGTTGTGTTCTTGATGAATTTAGGTAATGAAAATGCCAGTAAATACAATTATTGAACTATTGACAAAGATCTTTGAATAAAAGATTGGTTAATACAGGATGAAACCTTATGACATGAGAAGGACCAATGTTATCTTTTTTTTTTTTTACCATAGCTTTTTATTGATAAAACATATGCATGGGTAATTTTTCAACATTGACCCTTGTAAAAACTTCTGTTTCAACTTTTCCCCTCCTTCCCTTTACCCCCTCCCCTAGATGGTAGGTAGTCCCATACATGTTAAAGTATATGTTAAATACAATATATGTACATTTATATATATATATATATATATATATATATATATACATATATATATATATATTTATATATATGTAAATAGATAGATAGATAGATATAGATATATACAGTTATCTTGCTGAACAAGAAAAATCGGATTTAGAAAGAAGGTAAAAATAATCTGGGAAGAAAAACAAAAATGCAAGCAAACAATAACAGAAAGAGTGTAAACACTATGTTGTGGTCCACACTCATTTCTCAGTGTTCTTTCACTGGCTGTAGCTGGTTCTGTTCATTATTGATCAATTAGAACTGATTTAGATCTTCTCATTGTTGACAATAGCCACTTCTATCAGATTTGATCCTCATATAGTTTTGTTGTTGAAGTATATAATGATCTCCTGGTTCTGCTCATTTCATTCAGCATCAGTTCCTGTAAGTCTCTTCAAGCCTTTCTGTATTCATCCCACTGGTCATTTCTTACAGAACAATAGTATTCCATAACATTCATATACTATGATTTACTGGGCATCCATTCATTTTCCAGTTTCTAGCCACTACAAAAAGGGCTGCCACAAACATTCTGGCACATACAGGTCCCTTTCCCTTCTTTAATATCTCTTTGGAATATAAGCCCAGTAGTAACACTGTTGGATCAAAGGGCATGCTGCTTGATAACTTTTTGAGTATAGTTCCAAATTGCTCTCCAGAATGGTTGTGAATACAACTCTACCAACAATGCATCAGTGTCCCACTTTTCCCATATCCCCTCCAACATTCATCATTATTTTTTCCTGTCATCTTGGCCAATCTGAGAGGCATATGGTAGTATCTCAGAATTATCTTAATTTGCATTTCTCTGATCAATAATGATTTGGAACACCTTTTCATATGACTAGAGATAGTTTCAATTTCTTCATCCAAAAATTGTTCATATTCTTTGACCATTTATCAATTGGAGGATGGCTTGATATCTTATAAATTAGAGTCAGTTCTCTATATATTTTGGAAATGAGGCCTTTATCAGAACCTTTAACTGTAAAAAATGTTTTCCCAGTTTGTTGTTTCCCTCCTAATCTTGTCTGTATCAGTTTTGTTTGTACAAAAGCTTTTTAACTTGATATAATCAAAATTTTCTATTTTGTGATCAATAATGACCTCTAATGATTCTTCTTTCGTCATAAATTCCTTCCTCCTCCACAGTTCTGAAAGGTAAACTATCCTATATTCTTCTAATTTATTTATTATCTGATTCTTTATACCTAGATCATGAACCCATTTTGATCTTATCTTGGTGTATAGTGTTAAGTGTGGGACCAATGTTATCTTGATATTCAAAAAAAGTGAAGTGTTGAGTTTGCATACTATTTAGGCCACTAAGCTTGATTTGAATTCCAAGCCAAATTCTAGAGTATTTTATTAACAAGATAATCAGTACTAATTCACCAAGTTAAATGGTGAATGTCTAGAAGTGGCATTGATGAAAAGCTAGTATAGCTTCATCAAGAACAGATTATGCCAGATTAAATTTGTTTCCTTTTTTGATAGCTTTAGTAGACTGACAAATCAATATGGTATTCTAGGAGTAAATGAGCAAGCATTTATCAAGTATTTATGGAACTCAGCTAAGCACTGTGTTAAATATTTTATGGTTATTACCAGATATTAAATCCTTTGATCTTCACAACAACTAGGTAGGTGCTATTATTGTACCCATTTCACAAATGATGAAACTATGGCAATCAGGTTTGGTGCCTTGCTAAAATTCACAGAGCTACAAAGTGTTAGAGGCTAGATTTGAACTCAGGTCTTCCTTTTCCATGTGAAATACTTTATCCACCACCCCTCTTAGCTACATCTAGGGATAGGCATTAACAAATTGTTTCACAAATACTGTGTTCTGGTACTCCTGTAATAGATAAGACAGAAAAGTGTGGATTAAGAACTGGTCCATAATTTTGGGTTTGAGGAGTAGTGATTAATGCTTCTTGTTAGTAGGAGTTTTCTGGTTGTTGTATTTTAGAAATTTGTGAACTGTTCAACATTTTATCATTCTTAATTTAATTAATTTAATTTTAATCAAGATAAAAGCATAGATGGCATGTGTGTCAAAATCAGGATCCAAAAAGATTCTTTTTAGAATGTTGAGCTGCATCAAAGAAGATGAAAATTATTCTGGATAAATTTGCCTTTTAATAATCTTCAAAAAATCAGTTCTAGAGATGCATAATGAGACAGATCTTAAAAAAAAAAAGATCTTTTGGATTTTTAGTGAATTGCAAACTCAACATGAGTCAATAGTGTGCTATGGCAACTAAAAAAAAAAAAAAAAAAAAAAAGCTAGGTGTGTCTTGGGTTCTATTAAGAGATGCTTGGGCTCCACAATGATGAAGTGTTATGCTCTTTCTTTTCTCTAACATGGTTGCCCTGTATCTGGGTATTATGTGATTCTGAAAATTGTTCTATAGAAGTCAAAGCAGATATTTAATCTATTAGCTTGACCATAACAGGATGCTGTCCAACTTCCCTGAGAAGCAGACAATGGACATGGTTGGAATCCAATTTAAGAATACATACAGGTCCACAGGCCTCTTCACAGTTACTGGGAAGAATCCATTAGAAAGGTGCCTAAGTTGAATGATCTTAATGATGAACATAAAATGGTGTTCATTACCACAAAGAGCCAGTTGGAGCTGAGATGTTGGAAATGAAGGATACATAAGTATGAGGAAACTATTATAAGCAATTATTATTCCCAGGGCTTGGATGCAATATTTATTGATCAGGCAGCTAAGTGATACAATTAATAGAATGTTGCATTTAAGAATCAGGAATATCTGAGTTCAAACTGAAGAAAATTTAGTGACATATTATCATCTGATAATCAATCAATAAACTTTTGGTTTTATTTACCCTATAAGCAGATCTAGGTCTTTCCCAAGACATGGTTCCCAGTCTTTGATTTTCCTCTTATCAAGGGAGGGGTGACCTAGTCTGCACAAGAAAACCAAGTCAGTGAAGATCTCTCTGAGATGCCATATATATTTCCACCAAGAATTACTGGAGGTAATTATCTCTTATGGGAACACCTAGCATTCAATGAAAGTCTGAGAGGGTGTGATCAGCCACACCTGAAAGCCAATCTACCATCAAATCAAACTCAGAGAAGGTTTCAGTGATGTACCATCAGAAGGAAAACATTTGGATTTAATGTCTCAGATATTTATTAACTGTGTCCAGGCTGGCAAATCATTTCACCACTGTCTGCTTCATGTTCCTCACCTGTAAAATTGAGTGTAGAAATCTGATGTCAAAATGGGCCATCTCCTAAAGCATCTTTTAGGGCTATAAGGAACAACATTACTCAGTAGCATAATGGATTAAATCAGTTAAGAATCATTTTTGTCTATGTTTTTAATTCTAGAAGGAACCTGTTATACCTGTATTGCTCTTAATTTTTTTGCAAGTAAAAGACAGCAAGAAAAGAGATCAGCTGGTACTTTATTTATAATCAATTATTACACACACACACACACACACACACACACACATCCTAATTCCTTTAGAATTCTAAATTGAGATGATCACTATTAAAATCACCTTAATTACACTTGAGCTTGGTGTCTTTTCTGTTAGTACGCTAGTTTCATCATAAATCATTTAAGCTTTTTTTTTTAAAACATTATTTCTGCAACTCATTGGAAATTCTACTTATTCTATGTTGAATCTATAGCAGAGGATGACATTTTCTTGATTTTCTCGCTAAATACATTTCTTGTAAGTTTCCTAAGGGTCCTAATCTTCCAACCAAACCTGTTTTTCCACTCTCATAGTCCCTAATCTCAAGTAAATCTTTCTTTCCAAACTATCAGTCACAATTCTCCAACTGACTGATGGATTGATTGATAATACTAGGAGTTGAAATCATACTGATTGGGTCCTAATTAGGTGCTTTTTGCAGTTTTGATAGCATATATTTGTAGTGGACACAATAGACATGATTATCAGGGCCCAGCCTCCATGGAGCAATTATTGATGCCTGACTTCTATTTTATTCCTTAAGCAAGCAGTGAAAAAAATCATAGATTTAGAGTTAGAGGAGTCCTTAAGTTATGCCCTCATTTTACAAAAGAGTATCTTGAGGCTTGAATTAATTAAGTGACTTACACAAAGACCCTCAAGTAAAGTAGCAGGGTCAGATTTAAACCCATGGCTTCTGACCTCAAATCTGGTGCCTTTTCCACTGTATCAAAATACTTTTCTGTAATGTTCTTTTTGTTTTGGTTTTCTTGGGGTCTCTGGAGCCAGCCTTCGTTTCAGTTCAGAGCAATCACTGCAAGTGCAGCCAGGGATTAAGGCCCAAATCCTTTATTATCTCTTTCAAAGTCTTGTCTACTCTCCTGAGGCTGGGTTAGTTTTCTTAGAGGCCTATCTCTCTCCTTGGTTTCGAGAGCTTAAGCTTCTGCCGCCAGTCCTTTGTGTTCTCTGCCTCTGCCAGCTTCTTGAGGTCCTCCTGAATGTGTCTTGGTTTCTGTGGGGGAGGCAGGAGGACCACCACCACAGTCTCTGTCTTCCCTAGTTCTGATTCTGGCTGAGTTTGTCTGAGCTTATATGCTCTCTTATCATAGGTGTGAATCTTGTGGAACTATATTAAGTAGTAAGTACATGTACTGAACTACAGAACTGTGAAGCACCCTGCTAAATAACCATTGTCTCTATCAATTCCACTGACTTAGCACCTTGTAAGAATCCTTTGTTTCAAGTTCAGAGTTCTAGCCCATAACACTTTTCAATCTCACTGACACCATATCTTTACCAAACAACCTCTTATTATCAAAAAGGGATCTCCTCCATGTTGGTGAGCTTTCCCTAATTAACCTACCCACCTTTGATCAGCTGTTAACTCTCTGCATGTGCTTCTCTTCATCCTCATTTTGTCCTGTATAGGACAAAAGTTATGCCTATAATTTGCCTAGGATTGGAAATCAGTTCTGGGAAAAATGTGTTTTTATTTGAAACAGCATTGAAGAAATCATTTATTCCTGTAATAATGTTATAAATGAAATATCCTTGCCTGGACACCTCAACTATGATGTTTAAAAACTTAAAATGTATTGTTTTAGGCATATGAGACAATTATAGGTTTAGACTGGGCTGGGCTGGGTAGGGTTGGGTAGGTTAACATGATTCTTCAAGTTTTAAGACAGACTTTTGCTCATTCTTGTGGGTGGCAACTAGCAAAACGAGTAGGGAGAGAAGAACATGTTTTTTAGGGGAAATATTAGCTAGTCAAAGGAGAAGAAAAAAATCTGAAGGGGAAAAAAAAAGATTAATTCTTTCCTCTTAGGAAGCCTAACCTGTAGTATAAGATCTATCAACTCATATATGAGGTGGAACATTCAAACAAACAACAGTCTCTATTGTCTGTAACTGATTAAGTGACGATGCATTTCCTGGTATATAAACATGGAAACATGTTTAGCCCTGGTGCAACATATGAAAATGGGATGATAATTTATTTGAGCTTGAATCTAGGTATTCTGAAGTCAAAGTATCCTTACCCCTTTTTCTATAGACTAAAAGAGCAAGGCAATCAGCTACATACTAATGTAGAAATTGCAGAAGTTGGACTAAAAATTTAATAATCTCAAGATTTACTTCTTTTCGTTCTTAATATGCTTAATAGTCTCAAGAGTTTTTTCTTTTTGTTCTTTTTACCTTGGATCCACGAAACAGGCTGCTGTAATTATTAAATGCTTCTTTTCTTTAAAGTTGGAGCTGCTACTGAGAAAGGCAAAATTTTCCTAACTGAACTCTCTATTTATATTGTATTTAACACTATTGAAGTAAAATACAGCTGTCAAAATTCTGTGATTTATGAATGTTTTATGTTGACTCACCTTAATGGGTTTTATTAAGTTCCTCATAGAATTATTCTACTTCTTAAATTTTCTGTTGATATATAAGCTATTGCTTATGCAGCTATGTAGCTATAAAAGAAGAGGCAGATTGGGAAATGGTGTGAGAAGATGTAGATTAGGATTCTACCTCAGATAATTGCTAGCTTTGTAATGTTGGGTATGTCTCTTAACTAATCTGGACCCCTGGTTTCCTTACCTGCAAAATTTCTAAGGTTTCTTCTAATTCTAAATGTATCATGCTATGATATAGTGGTTTATTACCTTATGCTCATCATGGATTGAGCAAAGTAAAATGACCAATGTTTCTTGTTGATTTTGGATACAAACCAGACTCCTCTTATTGCCTTCTCCAAAAAGATTGCCTACTCATTTATGCTGAATGTTATTATTTATTTATTTAAAACTAAATACAAAATAAGAAAAGAAACAAAATAGAAAAAGAAAGAAAAGGAAAATAAAAAACAAAACATAATATTGTCATGTGCCAAGCAGAACATTAGGAAGCATTCAACATATGTAACAATGAATTTTCATTTTAGGAAAGCATATATAGTAATAGATAAGATCATATTCATGACTGTCAAACCTATGTCTTCTCAGGTTGTTCTGAGAGAACCCCTCTTCTGTCCTAAATATTGTTTGTTTTTCATTTATCTATGTTTGCCCAGAGGTGCAATTTTGTCGTTATTGTTGTTTTTTGGGGGGATCTGAAGTGTTTGGAATTTTTTGACCTACTCTGCCATCTTCCCAGAATTCTCTTCCTATATTCAACTTTTAAATGTTTTTTACTTTTATTGATAGAACAAATTTTAATGTTGATGTGCTTTATTAAGTATTAATTTTGTTGAACTGTGTCATAGATTAGAAGAATCAACATTTAGATGAATAAGTATTCATTAAAATATTGTAAGGACAATGTCATTATTAGTCTCTCCTGTGCCCTTTACCACAACTATTCCACTTGTACAGAAGTAGACATGAGTCACAAAGGACTGAGCACTGTTTTTAATTCTGATCTAGTTCACAAAAAAAAAGAAACCATCACTTTGTGATCAATAAGTTTCTTCTTGTTTAATGTACTACTCTTTGAATAAATGAAAGACCCTTTCCTTTAGGTTTGATAGAACCTTTTAGGACTTCTCTGACATAACCTACAAAAACTTATCAATTCCATGTGATAAAGAACTTTTGTGGATTAAGCATATTTTTAAAAATACTAATCCTTGCTTTGACTATTTCTCTAAAATAAAACCAAATTGTTGGAAATAATATTTTTGGCTCAGTATTATTAGCTATTAGAAATTATTTTTTTAAAGAATGGTTTCAAGTAACCTGGAAGATTTGAATGTACGGATGCATAAAGAAGTGAGCAGATTGTATAAAGAAAAGTATCAGGATGAAGAATAAACTGGAAAACATGCCACTGGAAAATAGCTAAAAGGAGCTAAGAATGTTTTGTACAGAGAAGTAGTAGGGGAAACACAATAGCTTGACAGTTGTCTTCAGGTAATGAAGAATTATCAGTTAAAGAAGGAATCTTTATGTTTGCTTAATTGCAAAGAACAAAAGAAACACAGCAGAAATTATATGAAATAAGATTGTAAGGAAACCTATATTTTTCTGTATAAATATTGTTATTCTTATCATCATCATTATTATTTTATGTGAGTACATGGTACATGTCATGCAATGTATTTCATAACTGTTTGGTTGGATACATGACATTCTACCTGTCACCCTAGAGAGCAGGAAATGCAACACTGGTCACTATCAAAGTCTTACCTCTTCAGTGTGTAATTCTTTATACAATTCAGTGGTAGAAGCCCCCTGTCACTTTTGTACCCTCAGTTTCAATAATCACTGGACTGGGTCAGTAATGCAAATCTATCACAACGGTTGGCACTGCTCATAAATACAATGGTCTTTTTCAGAATGTAGTAAGTTCAAGCAACGGTTAGATGACCTGTTTTTATTAAAGAAGAATATCTGCTTCTGCCAAGGTTAGTACTAGATGAACTTTGAGGTCCTTTGCAACTCTCAGATTCTATGATTGCATCTGGGCAGGCTACTCAATATAATGGGCCCAGGAAAAATGATTGATATAGATTACTGACCATGTGCTTTTTCAGGAATAGTCCCATCTCCCTTGTCCTGCAATATTCCTTTAACCACTAATAGGAACTAATGTCTTATTTTCAGGTTTGGGGAGGAACTCTCTCAGGACCAAGAGCAACTCCTGGATGGAATCACAGAGCTGGATATTAATACTGGTGGACAGCCTTCTCAGCTTCTGGTTCATGGAGCCTTGGCTTTCCCTCTTGGGCTAGACTCTTCACTAAACTGCTTCCTGGCAGGTGCCCGCTATGGCCAGGGTCGAGTGGTACTTGCTGCTCATGAGAGCATCCTCTGTGCCCCAAAACTGGGCCCTTTTCTATGCAATGCTGTTAACTGGCTGGCAGAGGGAGAAGCAGGCAGAATTGGTGTTAACCTTAATCTTAAAAAATTGTTTTCCCTGTTGTCTGATAAAGACCTGAACTGCAGCCTAGAATCTCAACTGACCCCTGGCTTGAGTGTTTACTGCTGTTCAGCCTACAGTGACAAAGAGGCAAGGAAGCTGCATGAGTTTGTGGCAGAGGGTGGAGGGCTACTGATTGGAGGTCAAGCCTGGTGGTGGGCCTCTGAGATTCCTGGAAAGCATGCTGTGGCTGATTATCCTGGAAACCACATCCTCAACCCCTTTGGTCTCAGCATCCTAGATAGTAGTGTCCCATGTGGCCGATTTTCTGTCCTTGTGCCTGGTGAAGGGAACTATCATTTCCGCTTAGCATTGTCTCAGCTCCAGGATGAAGTGAAAGGAGACAAGGTCTTGGCAGAAAACTGGCATTCTAAGCTAATGAGGGACTGTGGGGCCTTCCTGAAGATTCCTGCAGAAGGAATCCCCGCCTATGCCTCCCAGCACAGATTCTTGAGAAAATTGCTCAAACAAACTGGCATCCCCCATGTGAGCCAGGATCACCCTGTGCCAAGTGATTCCTTTGAGGCTACCCTGCTCTGTATGGCCACTGAGCTTACTCAAAGTGGGACAAATTGCTTTTCACTGGTCCACAGAGCTAGTAATGGGACTTGTCCCTCCCAAGTGCTCTCCTCAGCACCCCCTGTTGCCATGGAGATCAAGGCTACCAGTCCAGGTAAAGATGGAGGGTGAGGGCTAATAGATAGTTGTGAAAGAATGGGCTAGATGAATCCTGTAGGGGATCACAGGACTTTGGTTGCCATGTGCCTTTAAGATGATGGGGCTTGAGTTACTGGTAATACTTAGAGGGAGTTAGAGGGTAAACAAATAGGAAGCAGGTTGGGATATCTTAGGTTTAAAGAGAGGATGGCAAGTTTCTGGGATGAGGTGTGAAAGCTCCAGAAAAAATGTGGGACTCTGGAAAGGGCATAGAGGAGCTCTTAGGGGTAGTATGAGGGATTTAGAGAGGGATATGAGCACTGTTGGTGAGTCCTTGGGGGAGGAGGGACTAAGTAGTGATATAGGAGATCTGGGTAAAGTAATAAGAAAGAGGGGGTTAGAGTAGAAAAATTCCATCTATTATTATATCTCTCTTCAGATGTCACTACATGGGTGAGCACTGGACTCTACCTCCCTGAAGGCTTTACTATAAACATCAGAATGCTAAGCGCTGTGTCTGCTGACCTACAGGTAATTCCTCTGTGCCTGTCTGTTGCCTCTCCCAAATATACTTTTTCATAGCTGTTCCTTGCTCTAAGGCTTATCCTCTGTATAGCTTCCATCATCCTGTTCTAGTTCTCCTTATTGTTGTGCTGTTGCTTTAAAATTTATTTATATTTATTGACAAATATTTGTTTTCTATTTCCTCAAACTTGTCCTCTAGTTTAAAAAAAAAGGAAGAAAAGAAAAAGAAACCATGGTAATAGAAATGCACAGGCAAGCAAAACAAGTTCCCACATTGACCTCGTCCATAAATATATATTGAATTCTATCTTGAGCTCAGTTGTCAGGAAGTGGGCAATGCATTTGGTCCTTTAGAATGATGGTTTATAGTGTTATGGGCCAAAAAGATTGTTATAAGGCGTTAAGTCAGTGGAATTGATAAAGATAATGGTTATCTGGTTTAGCATGGTGCATAACAGTTCTCTAGTTCAGTGCATGTACCTAGTACTTAATATAGTTCCACAAGATTCACACCTATGATAATGGAGTATATAACAGCCAGCAAGGCCTAGACAAAGATTCATTCCATCTTTAGTCAGACTCTTGGTGGCTCTCCTGGGGAAATGAAAGAAACTGGAAACAGAGCAAGAGAAGATAGGACTAGGGGCAGGGGCTCAAGCTCTCAGAGCCAAGGAGAGAGAAATTCATTTTCATCTTCATCAGCCTCCTGATGGCTGGTGTGTTCTCCTGCATTTTCTCCACTGAAACCAAGTCCCTTCAGAAGGCAAAGGAGGCAATAAAGATTTTTTAACTTTAACACCGGGCTATTCTTGTGGTGATTAATCTGCTGAAAAAAAGGCTGCCCCAAAGACCTCCAGAAAACCAAAAAGAACATTACATTGTAGGATGTCAGAGTTCTTGCAAAGTTATTTTTCTTCATAATGTTATTATTGTCCAAATTATACTGCTTTTGCTAACTTCACCCTATTAATTTTCTACAAATACTTAGTTTTCTCTAAAATTATCCATCTTGTCAGTCAGCAAAGATTTATTAAGTGCCTCATATATGCTCATCTCTTATAGCTAAATAATATTCATCAAATTCATAAATCACAATTTGTTCAATAGTAAATGGGCACTCCTCTTTGGTATATTTTTTGTTATTGCAAAAAGAGCTGCTATAAAATTTTCTTCCTTTTTTTCCTTTTCTTCACTGATAGTTCCCTTCACTGATTTTTCTTCCTTTTCTTCTTTGACTTCTTTAATGTACAGGTTTTGTATTGGTATAGATAGGTCAAAGGTCTTGCTTTAATTGTTTGATTTCTTTTTAAGCATAATTCAAAATATCAGAATGGCTGTACAGTGCACAGGTCCCCATTATAGTATGTTATTTAGCTTGTTTTCTCACACACATCTCTCTTCCCCTCAATAATCTATACTGTGATTAAAAATCCCCCTTCCTCTTGTCCCTCATTTCCCTCCTAGGACTATTTTGTGTCAAAATGATTTAGTCTCTTGACCAGATTCTGTTCAAATAGAGTTTATCTTAAACAGCAAAGGATCCAAAGGATATGGTATCTGGTGAGTGTTATCCATTAGGGACAGATATTCAGAAGGGTCTGTGTTTTATTTTAGTTCCTCCTAAACTCTTTCTGGAATGAATGCCTCTCTTCAACATAAAAAAGTTTCCTTACAACAAATAATTGCCAAGTTTTGTTACACTAGATTCCTGTTCTATACAGGATATGTTCTCTAACACGGACATCAAGGAACAGTTTGTGATAAGTTTCATTCTCTAATGTCATCATTGAAGATTAGAATTATAATCAAAATGTCTTATTTTTCCTTAATTTCATTATAGATTTGTCACCCATGATTTGGTAAATCCTTATTAAGTATATAATTGTTCAGCATGTATGAGCCAATGGGAGCATTGTATCATTACTTCCCAAATCCCATAAATTCAGACCCATAGCTTTGCATGAAAGACACTGATAAATGATCTAGCACACATGCTTGCCAGTGGTTGCTTCCTGTGCTCATGAACTCCCTTTCTCAGGTACAAATCGGCTGCCACTCTGATGATCTCAGTGGGGCCAAGAAGCTTTGCCGAGCACCCGTGGTAATTTACCATTGCTGCCTGGACAGACCAGAGCTTTCAGTCTCCTCTCCCTGGGGGGGCCTCATCTATGTACTTGTACCTAAGGGCAGTAACCTGGGCCCTGTGTCAATCACCATCTCTGGCACTGTGCCTGCTCCATACTTTAAGCTGGGTAAGTGAAGGTTTCATGAAGGCTAAAGCCAAGGGTAGCTAGAGAAAAGGTGAAAGAATTATGAACTAGGTTATAAAGGAGGAAAATAATGTGTAGCTTGCATTGGTAAAGAGAAAGATGATATACTGGGGGGATGAGGAAGAGATGATCTATTTTAAATTTTAAAATAAAAATGTGTCCATGGAGAATTTATGAGAGCATGAGGAAAAGTGGTCTGGGACTGTCCTTTTGTCTGTGTGAATGGGAATAGGATTCAGAACAAAGATGAGAGTAGAAGGAAAGTCCCTGAATTTAAAATAAAAGGCCTTGAATTCAAATTCTGACTCTGCTATGTTATGTCAAACATTTAACTTTAGCACTCTCATCACAAACATGAGAGAGTTGTATTAGATCCACAAACTTGTCTTGAAGAATATTTTGCTAATTGTTTCAGTATTTGTTTCCTTTTTAGTTAATGTATTTCAGTAGTCCATAGGCTTTTCCAGGCTCCCAAAGAGACCCATGTCACAAAAAAGTTTAAGAAGCCCTGTTGGACTTTTAAAGTCCCTTCTAGCTCCTAACTCTCTGATTCCTTAGTGTTCTTCCCCATTGAAATAAAATTTTCATTTTTCATAATATAATATCCAGAAGGGGTGAGGTGATAGATCCACTATAACTCATCTCATAAATGGAGTCTTTCCTAAAACTGTGATCAGAACAACATTTTAGGTTAGACATTAATGAACTTTATTATAGAAAGAAAATGATTTGGAATTGCAAAATGATTAAAGGGTATGTTATATGGGGGTTAACTGAAAGAACTGTAAATATATAATCTGGAAAAAAGAAGACTTGAATGGATGTAGTAGTTTTTTAATATTTTGAAAAGCTATTAGATAGAATTTGGACTGTATTTGTTCTGTTTGGGTCCAGGAAACAAAATTATGGCCATGGGGCATAATTTACAGAGACAAATTTCACCTCAGTGTAAGCGAAAAAGACACAACAATTAGATCTGCCTCTATGTGAAATGTATTGTTCTGGGAGATAGCAAATTATCAAAAATGGGAATTCTCCAAAAAAAGAAACTGAATGACCAATTCTCAAGAACAGAGAAAAGCGAATTCCTCTCCTCTCCTCTAATTCCTCAAAAATATGCTGAAGATGGTCTCTCAGATTCTGTGACAAGTCCATTAACCCCACAATCTCTATCCTTAGGGAAGACATCTCTGGAAGAGTGGAAGAGCTCTATCCGCCATCACCCAGTGCCCTGGGGGGAGCTGGCAACAGACAATATCATCCTTACAGTGCCCTCTGAACACCTTAAAGACCTAGAAAACCCAGAGCCATTACTTCATCTCTGGGATGATATGATGGGAGCCATAGCCAGACTTGCATCAATAAGCTTCCCTTTCCCTCGCCCAGAGAGGATTGTAGCTGATGTACAGATCTCAGCTGGTGGGTATTCTGGAGGCTGGGATGGGAAATACTTTGTATATAACTAATCTGTACAAAGTTCACAAATATTTGTTAATTATCTTCTCTATTCACGGCATTATGTCTGATGTTTGATAGTACAAGTAAGCAAGGGCTTATGAATTGGAAGAAAATAAGAAAAATCACATTGAAATTTGAAAGTGGACACAAAAATCAATAATAGCATTTATTCATTCACTCATCTTTCCTTCCCTTATTTACTCAGCATTTATTGTGTGCATCTGTGTACATGACAAGGGCTTTCACAAAGTACTGATAGAAAAAATAAATGACATGATTTCAAAGGAAGGGCATCAGTACATAGAGGGTATAGGAAATGAGGTAGGTAGAAATGAGGTAGCCAAGTCAGTTAGCATTTATTGAGCATCTATTCTAACTGCCAGAGATAGAAGACAATCTCTCCTTCTCATTTCCCTAATGAGGGAAAATAATTTGTAAACAACCACATACAAAAATGATTTACTCAGGATAAACTGGAGATAATTTCAGAGGGAAGCACCAGATTAAGGGAATAATCATTGATTTCAAAGGCCAGGACTGGCACTAAGAACTGCATAAATGGGAAAGAAAAATCATAACATTTCCCTTTAGGAGAATTCACAATATAATTAAAGTTATTATAAGAAAGTAAAATCACCCAATGTTCCTATCTTCTAAGTTATGGTTATGATATATTAATATATAAGAATATTAATATTACATGTTTATATGTAAATATGTAGAAAATAATAACTAGCATTTATATCAGTCCTTCTATATTCTGAACACTGTGCTACATGCTTTACAAATTTCATTCATATTTCATTTTATTTTCAAAAGCTCTCAGGAGGAGGAGGTGCTTTTATTATATTCTATTTATAGTTGAGGAAACAAATTAAGTGATTTGCTCCCAATCAAATAGCTAGTAAATCAAATTCAGATTTGAATACAGGACTTCCTGACTCCAGGCCCAGAACCTATCCATCATAGAAGCTTAGCTTCCATAAGAGAAAAACAAATAACTCAAGACATGGATCATTATGGTAGCCAGTATAAAATTCCAAAAATGGCAGAATGTTTAAGTACATAGAAACAATATAACCCTTATGTGAGAGATAAGAAATTGGGGCTGAATGAGTGGGGTGAAATGGGAAAAGAAGTTTTCTTCCCTGTTTTGACTAAGCAAAGAGAAGCCATCTATTTTCATATTTATGTGAGCATGTTGGGGATGAGATGACCCAGGGGAGAGATGTATTTGAGAGTAACCTAGGGGTGGTGGACAGGATCCTCACACTAGGAAGTCTCTGCCTTCCTCCCCAGGCTGGATGTGTTCAGGATACCCGATCAGGTACAACAAGGAGTCAGCAGAGGAATTACTCAATGAGAAGAAGATAAGATCTAATGGCCTTTGGGGTCCCATCCATGAGCTAGGCCAAAACCAGCAACGAGGTGTCTGGCAGTTCCCCCCACATACAACTAAGGTTACTGGCAACTTGTGGTCTATGTACATGAGATGGTGCTAGGTATCCACCAGAGCCAGGCTCACCCTGAACTGACTCCCTCAAAGAGGGAGACAAGAGTAAAAGAATACCTGAGAAAAGGAACTCCCCTGAAAGAATGGAGTGTTTGGACAGCACTGGAGACTTATTTACAGGTACTAGAAATTTACTGGGGGAGAAAGGAAAACTGTCACTACTATTACTACTACTATTACTACTACCACTATTACTACTACTATTACCACTATTACTACTACTACTACTACTACTACTACTACTACACTACTAGTACTACCAGCACCACCACTACCACTACTACAATTTCTACTATCTCTACAACCTCCTCCTCCTCTAGCATGTATGTAGTGCTCCAAGGTTTGCAAAGTGCTTTTTAATATTTTTTTTTCATTTCATGCTCACAAGGACCCGGTAAGGTAAGTACTATTATTATTCACATTTTACAGATGAGGAAATTGAGGTTGAAAAATTTTGTGATTAAGTATCCATCTCTATTAAATTATGGAATTTCATCTGAATTTTCACAATGCTGTTATCCTATTACTATTTCTCTATATCTTATTTGTATAGCTATAAAATAGGAATGAAACTATCTTCCAGAGAGAAGGTGAAGATAAATGTGGAAGTCTAGAAAAGTTTCTTTTAAGGGTTTCCACAGAAGAAAACAGTCTGATTTATGTAGTCCAGATAAATATTCTCTTGGCTAATTACAATTATGAACATCCTGTTAAACATTACCATAAAGTATTCTTTATAGATCTAATCACAAAGAATGACTTTTCTCATACCATTATTATGATATTGATGAGAACTAGACAAGGAGTACCTAAATGAAATTAGGCTAAATTGAGGTCTAGTGGCAGGTTTGGGGTACAGGGAATCAAATAGAGCTCCCCTGCAACCCTTTTGGATTCAGTGCAAGGATCCAGAGTTAAATGAGGTCTAGTAGTGGCGCAAGAGTCCTCTGTAAAGGAATTTATAGACCTGAAAACCTAGATTGATAAAAGAGGTTTATTGTGGAGTTTGGAAGTAAAGTTTAGTTAGTAAAATTGAGGGTAGAGATAAAAGGCACCAGAACCACAGGTCCAGTAGGCAGAAATCCTTGTCATCCCCAGTGTCAGGATGCCATGTTTGGGATCTCTGCAAAGAGTGGACTCCAGTTTAGCCCTTTTTATAATAGGGGGGCTTTGGACCATCTGGAGGGGCTTGTGGGTGGAGTCCCAGGTTGGCTTCCTGCTTGAGTTCCAGCCAGGCTTAGAAATTGAAAAGAATTCAATAGGTTTTAGATAAGGAGGAAACTGTGCTTGGGGGGGTCCCTTTCCTGAGGCAGAGTCCAAGGAGGTTTTAAGAGTTTTGGGGTTTCCTCATCAGCATTATTTTGGTATTATATGATATATGATATTATGTCACAATTTGGGTAAGACCTAATTTCCACTAGAGTGATTAAGCATTCTTGAAAGTTGGCATTTACCTAAGTGGGGTAGTAGAGAATAAGATCGCTCACCAAATGAATGTTTGGTGCAGGATGGAGGGATCCTATTCAAATGGGAGAGCCTTTTACTGTAATAAGATAGAGACACTGATATTCACATGCTGGATTTCCTCTGGAAACTCAGACCCTTATTTTTGACCCTTTTCTCTTTCTTCTCTCTCAGCTACAGGAAGCCTTTGGCTGGGAGCCTTTTACCCAAGTCTTCACAAAGTATCAGACCTTATCTAGGGTGCCAAACCACAAAGCTGGCAAGATGAACATGTGGATAAAACAGTTCTCACACCAAGTGCAGAAGAATTTGTCTCCTTTCTTCCAGAGCTGGGGCTGGCCTGTCGAGGAGGAAGTGGCTGCTTCCTTGGCCTGCCTCCCTGAGTGGCAAGAGAACCCCATGAAAGTGAATCTTCTCATGCAGAATTAAGGGATACCCATCAATCTGTGAATTTTAGTTTTAGAATTAGGAATCAGTGCTTCTGTATACTAAGAAATCTAGTAATATTAATTATAGTATGATATAGCTGTTGCAAAATAAATGATTTGATTATTACTGAGATACTGTATTATTTTTCTAGCATCTGAATAGTATATTATCACACTATTGCTATTTGATCCAATGTTCAATTAAAAAAAAAGGCAACTAAACATATTATTGTGAAATTTGAGAAAAAAACACTAAATTAGCAGAAAACCAAAGTCCAAGGTCTGAATAAGAATTATTTGTGATCATTACTCCTTATCTTTAAAAAATTATTTCTTTAATAATTTCCCCAGTTATTTTTTGTTTGTTTTTGTTTGTTTTTGCTGAGGCAACTGCGGTTAAGTGACTTGCCTAGGGTCACATGGTTAGGAAGTGTTAAGTGTCTGAGGCCAGATTTGAACTCAGGTCCTCCTGACTTCAGGGCTGATCCTCTATCCATTGTGCCACCTAGCTGCCCCAACCCCAGTTATTTTTAAAACAATTTTTTTTAATTTATTTTTGAAAACTTTTGAATTCCAGATTCTCTCCCTTATCTCCAGCTCCAGCCCCCATTAAGAAAATGTATGTGAAGCCATGCAAATTTTTTCTACAAAAGTCATGTTGTGAAAGAAAACATAGAAAAGAAAAAAAAAAAAAAAAAAACCTCAAGAAAAATAAAGTTAAGAGAGAGAGAGAGAGAGAGAGAGAGAGAGAGAGAGAGAGAGAGAGAGAGAGAGAGAATGCTTCAATCTGTATTCAGACTATAATCAATTATTTCTCTGGGTATGGATAGGATTTTTCATCATAAGTCCTTCAGAGTAATCATGGATCATTGTACTGCTAAGAATAGCTAAGTCATTTATAGGTGATCATATTAGACCATTGTTATTACTTTGTATACAGTATATTTTACTTTGCTTTAGCTCCTGGAAATTTTTCCAGGTTTTTTTCTGAGAGCATCTTGCTCATCATTTCCCATAGACAATGATAGTCCATGACAATCACATACTCCCCAATTGAGGGCATTCCCTGATTTCCAAATTTTTACCCTAAAAAGAGAACTGCTATAATTTTTTTTAACATGTAGGTCCTTTTCCTTTTTTTTTTTTTTTTTTTTTAAATTCTCCTTATGGTATCACTTTCCTGGTTACTTCCTTATGCTTCTTCTGAGTCCTGTATTTAAAAATTAAAATTTTCATTCAGTTCTGTTTTTTTTTTTTTTAATCACAAATGCTTGAGAATCTTCTATTTTGTTGAATATTCATATTTTCTCCTGAAGGATTATACTGTTTTTCTGGGTAGTTGATTCTTGGTTATAAAAACCAAATCCTTTGGTCCTTTAATGTAGAAGCTAAATCTTGTATTATTCTGCCTATGGCTCCACCATACTTACATTGTTTCTGTTTGTTTGCAACATTATCTCCTTGATCTGAAAATTCCATAATTCGGCTATAATATTCCTAGAAGTTTTTATTTTGGGATCTCTTTCAGGAAGTGATCAGTGAATTCTTTCAATTTCTATTTTACCCTCTGGTCCTAGAATATCAGGACAAATTCCTTGATAATTTCTTGAAAGATGATGTCCAGGTTCTTTTTTGATCATGACTTAGGTAACTACCCTTCATCTGCTATCTTGTTCCTATCACTCCCTACAGTTTCACAGAAAGTGCTAATGACCACAGTTTGGAATGTGATGGGATTAATGTGAAGGCCTTGTGTTCCCTCTTTGTTATGGCTTTGTTTTCCTCAAAATAGCAATAAATAGAGACAGCTGATAATGTCTGTAATTCTTTTGTCATATGGCCCTGCTAATCAGACATGATATTGTGAAGATCTAGTCTGCAAGCTGAGGATGGATGCGCATATTATCAGGTGTTTGCATTCTGCATTTCCACTGCCCTCTTCATGTTCCTTTTCCTATTAACCTTCAACAGCCAACTCAATCTTCAGATTTCTGGTTCCTGGTCTATAAAGTCTAAAGTCTATCCTTCAAAAGAATAAGAATAGAGGAACCTATTATTTCACTGTTATAGGAAAACTTTTGGCCATAAAAGTTGCTCTACTACTTATTTCTTAATAAATAAATGATCAAATAGGCAGTTTTAAAATCACAAAATCCAAGATAACAACAACCATGTAAAAAATGTTCCAAAATACTAAAAATTAAATACATATATATTACAGCATATCTGAGATTTCAACATGCACACATCAGATTACCAAAGATTTAAAAAAAAGAAAAGGAAAATGAAAAGTGAGTAGTTTATTAGTGTGCATCTTTTTTAGGGTCTGCAGGAAAAGAAGCACACTAATAAACTATCAGAAGAATTGTCTTTCAATCCAGCCATTCTGAAGAGTAGTTTGGAATTGTACCCAAAAAGTAATTAAAAGTGCATAACTCCTGACTCAATTCTATAATTACTTGGCCTATACTCCAAAAAGATGAAAGAAAAAGTAAAAGGACCCATTAATACAAAAATATTTATAGTAGCTCTTTTTAATTGTAGCAAAAAACCTTGAATTTAAGGGAATGCCCACCTTTTAAGGAATGGCTATTTGGTGTATAAATGTCATAGAAAACTGTGATGCTATAAGAAATGACAAAATAGGCAGTTTTAGAGAAAGCTGGAAGTCCTTTACAAATTGATTCAGAATGAATTGAATAGCATTAGAAGGATTATTTATATGATGAACATAAACATTATACAGAAAATTTAACTTTGAAAGACTTTGTAACATTATTCAGTGCCATGACTAAATAAGTATATATAAATAAAATATTCTATCCACCTTTAAACAAAAGGATGTTGAACTAAAAATGCAGAATGAGACATATGTATCTTTGCATATGATAGTAAGGGAATTTGTATTTGACTGATTTTTAAGTATTTCTTAAAAGGGCTTTTCTTTTCTTTTCTCTCCTCTCCTCTTTTCTCCTGTCCTTTCTTTATTAAGAGTAGAAGAAAAGGAGAGAAAATAACTCTTGTTAATTAAATTTTTCAAACTGAAAAATTAATGGCTTAATGGCTATGATAAGTGCTAGACTTGAGTGGAACAGGGCTATTTGTCACTCATCCAATATGATATATAATTTCTTGATTAGAAAATTTTTAAGAAAAAAATGGAGGGAAGTCTTTCTATCAATGAAGGCTGGCAATTATTTATCAACTTATAGTCTTAGAGATTTGCCTGGGCCACTCTCAGAGTAAGTGACTACATGTCCAGCATCACATAGCCAGTATTTTTCAGAGACAGATCTATAACCCAGGTCTTATTTGCTCTAAGGCCAACTCTCTTTCCTAATCACTAAATCACTAAAATAGTGATTTTTATGGAGCCTCTATATTTGAGGGCAATACTATTGTTGTTCAGTCATTTCAATCATGTCTGACTATTCTTGACTTTATTTGGGATTTTCTTGGCAAACTATATTGGAATAGCTTGCCATTTCTTTCTCCAGATCATTTTACAGACTTGCCCATAAGTCTCTGAGACTGGATTTGACTCAGGAAGATCCATCTAGGTGTCTTTAAGGGAATATTTGAGTTACAAAATTCAAACTCTTTGTTTTTACAGATAAAGAATCTACAATTCACAGAGAATTTACTCAAGATCATATAACTAGTTATAACAAAACCAGATTTTGAAGCCAAATCCTCTGCCTATACAAGTCCCTTACTTTTTTCCACTGGCCTATGTTGTACATCCCTGCTCTTATGAGTGTCTTTCCTAAAATCTCAATATTCAGGCATAGTCTGATCAGTAATCATTACCTTTCTCTTTCTGGACATTATGCCTCCAAATCAGAAACCAGCTTTATATTTCCTATTTCTCTGTTCTCCAAAGTGCCACTAAACTACTTAGCAAGCAATGTGATTAATCTCCCTCAAGTCTGCTCTCTGATTAGAGCCCACCTAGTGTACTGCATCATAAATATCTGTGCTCTGCTCACTGTACAATGTCCCCATAAAGGAAGGCTGTTGTGTCCTGTTTTCTAGAACCCCCAAGTTGGGGTGACATTGCTTTCTAGAGCCCCTACACTGGAGTGAATAAAATATACCGTCTTAATGGAGAAGTGATGTGGAGGGACTCCTGAGAATGGTGGAAAAAATGGAGTCCATTTATTCCAAGGACTTTCCCCTTTTTATACCCTCATATCCTTATGTAACAAAAACACTGGGGATGCACCAAGGATATACTGTGCACATGGGGCCACATAAATAACTTGCTATTGTATGTAGTTTGCCACCTGTTATCACTCTGCTTCAATCATAACACACGTTGTCACCACCCCTGACTTCTCAGGAAGGCCGAGATCCCTTAGGGGAGATGGGAAGCAGAACCAGACATTATTAGCAGGTTCCCTCTAGGCTGAAGGGTTTTAGACCTTACCCAGAGTTCCCCTACTGTCTGTGACTCTCTACAGAAGGCCACTGGGGAAAAACAACCATTTACCAAATGAAAATATCATCTCCCTTAAGTTTTATGAGTTTTATGAGAGCAGGGACTAAGCTGGATTCGTGTTTGTATCTTCCCTAGATCCTTATCTAGTTCTCTGCACATTGAAGGCACCTACAAATGTTGAGCTTAAGGACAGACTACAAGAAGCTTTTCATCATTTTCAGGAGAAAGGAAATGATTGCTGCTGCTTTATTTAGTTTCTATTTTTTTGTGATAAATGGGGAGTTTAAATCTTGGAATAAAATAGAATGAACATTGGGATTTTCATTTTTCTTCAGAGATTCTCCCCAGTGCTTTCCTCAGGGCACTCATTACCTCTTTGTTCCTCAGGCTGTAGATCATAGGATTCAACATAGGGGCCACTACAGTATAGAATAATGCTATCATCTTCTCAAGTTCAACTGTGGAGGTGGTGCGGGGCCACATATAGGTGAAAATGGTGGCCCCAAAACAAAGGGAGACCACAGTGAGATGAGAGGCACAGGTCCCAAAGGCTTTGCGACGTCCCTGAGTAGAACGGATGCGCAGAATGGCTCTAACAATCTGGGCATAGGAGAACAGGACCAAGGAGCAGGGTAACATGATGACCACAAAGCCTGAGAAGGTAACCATGATTTTGTTGAAGGAAATGTCCACACAGGCCAAACGCAGCACTGCTAGTGTCTCACAGACAAAGTGATTGATAACATACTTGCACAGGGGAAGTCGAAAAGTAATGATTGTCTCCATGAGTGAGTTCAGGAAACCAGCAGCCCAACAAGCAACAGCCAGAGCCATGCACAGCCCTCCATGCATGATGACAGTGTAGTGTAGAGGAAAGCACACTGCCACATAGCGGTCATACGCCATTGCTCCCAGGAGAAAGAACTCAGTCCCAGCTAATCCCAAAGAAACATATAACTGAAATACACAGTTATGGAATGGGATGGATTTCCTTGAAGACAGAAAGTGAATGAGCATTTGTGGGACAGTGCTATTCATGTAGCAGATATCTACAATGGAGAGGATGCTGAGGAAGAAGTACATAGGGGTGTGGAGTCGAGTGTCCAGTCTGATCAGATGGATAATAAGGAAATTTCCCAGCATAGTCACCAAGTACATCATGAGAAAGAGAACAAAGAGGTAGATCTGAGTCTTCCGGTCATTAGAAAGTCCTAAGAGGCTAAACTCATTCACCCATGTCTGGTTGCTATGGGCCATGTGAGAGTACTTGGGGATGGGATGGGAGAAGAAATCTGAAGTGGAAAAGATTTCTGGGCCTAGAAAAAAAGATAATTTCATGATAAGTTATTAACATTTCTATTCAAGGCAGTAGAAGTGGAAGACAAATATTTGAGCATTTTGCTTTACAAATAACAAACAAATCCTGGGAGTAATGAACTGATTTATAAACTTTATAGTTCTAACCTTATGAGATTGATTATATATCATTAACCCCATTTTACAGAACACAAAACTAAGTTTCAGAGAGATTAAATACCAAGTTCATGGTATTAACTAACATTCTTTTAGAAAGGGGAAAATAGATTTTCTCTGCACTAGTGCTGTAAATGTGTACATTACTGAAATTTTACTGAGATTTACCACAACATACCATTAGCATAATCCTTTTCTAATAGGATCCCAGCTCCTTACTGTGTGACACTTCTCTGAATATCTCAGAATTCTCAATGAAGTGAAACCTTCTAACCTTGCACACTACATTTTGCTACTTCTTTCCCTCTTTCCCCCAGAATGTGTCCACCTTGGTAGCTTTTCTCCTCTGAGATCACTGAGACTTTAAATAAATATTGGAAAAAAGTCAAAAATTGTAAATTATGGAATAATCTTGGTTTTTTTTTTTTTTTGTTTTTTTGGTTTTTTTTTTTTTTTTTTTACATTTGGGAGTGAGTGAAGAAAACTAATCAAGTGACTTGCCAAGAAAGGAAATAAAGATAGGAAGGGCAAATAAATAAATAAATAAATAAATAAATAAATAAATAAATAAATAAATAAATAAATAAATAAATAAAATAAAATCAGTTTTGTGAATTCTTTTATTAAAGCTTTTTTTTTTCTTTTTAAGTATTTTTTCCTTTTCTTAAAATAAAAAACCTTTTTATTTTCAATAAAGCTTTTTATTTTCAAAACATATGGATAAATAATTTTCAACATTCACTCTTGCAAAGTGAAACCTTTTTCAAATGCTTTTCTAATCACTGAACTGAAGATAAGGATAGAATACCAAAAGCTTCCTCCTTTACTTCCTCCTAAAGAGCTGGAGATTTGCATATACTATGCAAAAAGGTCAGAATCAATCAATCAATAATCATAATTTTTAAGTGCCTATTTTGGATTAGACACTGTGCTAAGGGCTGGGGATACAAAAAGAGGCAAAATACAGTCCCTGCCAGCAAGGAGTTTATAATCTAAGGGGGGAAATAACATGCCAAAAATATACACAAATAAGCTATATTCAGGTTAAATAGAAAATAATTAACAGAAGGAAGGCATTGTTAATATCATTGGAGAAGTACTCTGCTCTCTTTCCTTTTCAACCTCCACTGATAATAGTTTTCCAGATGAATAGAAGCAGAGAGAAGTGAGAGAAGAGCAAGATGATGATAGCTTGTACAAAGCTAAGAATGCAAAATGGAAGATTTTGAATCTAACTCAGGAAGAAGTAGGCAGTTACTAAAGATAATTTTTAAAGATGAATGATAGAATTCAATTTTTTCATACTCTAAGAAAGATAATTTGAGACCTTCTTTGAAGGATGGGAGGGGAGGAGAATCAATACTAGAACAACTGTAAGGTAGTTTTCTATATTCAGTCCTGCATTGATCCAATTGTATGGTAAATTAGAATTTGTGACAATGGGAATAGAAAAGAGGAGAGAGATATGGAATTAGTCTGTCTGGCAACCAATTGGATATGAAGCAAAGAATAGAAAAACTATATTCTTGGGAGTAGGAATGCCATGAGTAAAGAAGCAGTAATCACAGTATTGTCCTGAAGCCATGGTAGAAAAGGTAGATTTCTACTGCTACCTGGTTAAATTCAAACTTTTTTCAGATTAAATAGACCTATCAATTTAATTAGTTTATTAAGTATTTTCCATGTGATAATACTGGGCTAGATGCTAAGTATATAAATGTGAAAAACAATGCAATTTCTGATTGTAAACAGTTTATAATTCATTGGAAGTATAAGGCATAAGAAGAAAAATGGGTGATAAATGGAGATAAATAAGGGCAAAAGAGATGGGAATAAAGTTTTATAAAGAAAGTGAGAAAGTTTATATTATTTATAAATTCACTTTGAGTTTAGAGGATCATGCATTGTTTCTATTGTACTTCATCATTTGTTGGATGGCATATATCAATTCCTTCCACTTTAAGTGCCAGAAACCTTGCCCTTCACATCTCATTTAGAACTTGGATGAACAATAAAAATCTCTCAATGACTTCATCCTTCAGGACAGACCCTGATGGTAGTCTGCAAAAAAAAAAAGGGGGGGGGAATATATGTGTGCATATGTCTATACATACAGACATATACACTGATACATATATATATTTCTTCATTATAGGGAGAACAAAGTCCACCCTCATGCTATGAAAGTACATTAAATACAATCTTTTAGGTTGACTCATCTAAGGGATGTGAATAATTCATGTTTATATTTTGTCTATACCTGTGCTAGAAATTATGAGATTTCTTCCCAGTAGTTTATGACCTGTATGGAAAGGGAAGCAATTTCCCATAACCTGGCTGGTGTCTTATCTTCATGGCCCAAGTGGTCTGAAGAAGGGTGCCCAGACAAAGGCCTTTAATTGAGCTTGATAGCAAATAGCTATCCCGAAGGAGAGGAAACTGAAGAAAAGTCAAAGAAGTAAAGAAAAGATGGAGAAGGAAGTAGGGAGAAGACAGAAGGAAGGAGAGACAGTAAACCATCTGCGTGGGCAGGTCCTTTGAGCTTGTGTTTAGCTTTGGCTTTTCTTGCCTCGTCTCTTTTATTGGTACTAACAGAACAAACATCATAAGACCCCAATAGATAAACTACACATTCATGTGATTGTGAAAGATAAATGAAACATGGCCAAAAAAAAAAAAAAAAAAAAAAAAAAAACCTCATTATCTTTCCTCCTTTTTTCCCAATTTTCTCCCAAAGGAACCCCTCCTCCCAGTCACCCACAGTGCCAATTTATTGCCAAGTCCTGTTATGTCTATCTTCATGATGTCTTGTCCATTTCTTTCTCTCTCCCATGGCACTGCTATCACCCTGGGGCAGGCATCCCTTCATGCCTGTACTGTCACAGTGTCCTTCTGGTGGATGTCCCTGCCATAAGTCTCTCCCCACTTCAGTCTCTCTGCCATTTGGCTATCAAAATGACCTTGCTCAAATGTAGCTCTCATCATTCACTCTTTAAGTAAAATCCACAGGCTCCCTATTACCCCCAGGTCCAAATATCAAATCCTTTGTTTGGCTTTTAAAACTTTTTACAACCTTGTATCTTCCTATCTTTCCAATCTTCTCATACTTTAATCTCTTGCAGAAACTCTGATTCGGCATTCTTACTGTTACCAATGCATTATTGCTCTCTCTTTGTAGCGGTTATAATTAATAACAAAAAAGTATCACTCCTGTGTAATTAAACCAGTAAGTTTCTTTCAAAGATAGATATAGGGATCTTTTATTGACAAACTTAGATAAAAGGATAATAGATAGAAAGTTAAGTGGAGTTTGGAGGCTGTCTAATCCAACCCCTTCCTCTTGCTTATCAGGAATCTAAGATCCAGAGATATTAACTGATTTCCCTAAGTCCACACAAGTTCTAATTTTTTTATTGTTTGGTCATGTCTGATTCTCCACGACACACTTTTTAAGAGTTTTCTTGGAAAAGATAATAGAGTGGTTTGCCCTCCCCTTCTCCAGGTATTCTACAGGTAAGGAAACTGAGGCAAAGGGGGTTGTCCTGCCCAAAGTCAAACAGCTGTTAAGTATTTGAGACCACATTTGAACATTTGAAGCTTGTAAGTAATAGAACCCAATTTTATAAACAATGTTTATAAGTACTTATAAATAAAAGAACCCAAATGCATGACTGCATTTACTCATTGAAGCAGTTTTGTGTCATCTCTATGGTTTGTGGTCTTTACTTATAGGCCTATATTTCCCAGAAATGATTCCAGGGCTACCAATTAGCTCTAAGATCTATGCACATCCAACATACAGAGAAAAGGAGTTAGGAGTAACTATGAAGAGAGGATTGCTTTTAATTAATTTATCCTAACTAGGTTGAAATTTGAGAGCCACCACTGGATACTATTCAGTTGCCTCATTCAGTCCTTCACTCAGTGAGCATAATTAACTATCTGTACCTATTTCTATACTTGTGAATAGAAACAAGAGTGTAAAGAGAGAAGAGAGTGTAAGGAGACAAATCTGGACTTGGAAAGCGGATTTAGAGAGTAACACCATCAATGAGAACTATCACAAAGCAGAATGGGCTGCCTCATTCCTGCTGAAGGCTTCCAAGCAAAGGCTGGTTGAGCTCTTGTGGGTTTGTATAGAAAGGGCTCTAGCTGTAGTTAGAAAAATCAACTGATCAGTCAAGCCAAGAAAAGTATAAGTGCAACATTGTAAAAATGAACATTAGAAAAAGTTAAGAATTCTCATGTAGCGATCAACCTAATCCAAAAGGACTGATGAAGAATACAGCTCAAATTCTAACAGAATTGATAGATTTGGGACTCAGAATGAATCAGAATTGGATATGGTCAATATGAAAATTTGCTTTGATTGAATACATTTATTTGTTACAAGTTTTTTTTTTCTTTTATGAGAAAGAAGAGAAAATAAATGCTTGCTAATTGAAAAAAAAATAAAAGATAATTTGGGATTTGGAGAGAGAATGGATTAGATTAGATGGCCTTCAAGGTAGAGAATTAGAAGAGTCTAATTCTGAAACTCTGAGACTAAAATAAGCATTATGATCTTTTGTTTTTAAAAAGTATGAATGTGCTTCCCAAGGCAAAGAATTATTTGCCAATATCTTTACTTCAGGAAAAAAAAAGGAAATCTATTGCTTTCTCAGAAAGAGATCATCAATCATAGTGATAATAGGGCTCATAAATTTAAAGTTGAAAAAGAATTTAGAAGTCATTTAATCCACCCCCAATATATGGCCTCTGAGGTAGCTGCTGTCTTTTTTATCCATGATTCTATGACTCAAAAGTGATGGAAGTTGTTCAAGGTCACAAAGGTAGGATCATAAATGCAGTGCATACTAAAGGCAATAGGGGTGTCCTTTGTTCTCTCAATGTAAAAAATGCCAGAGATTTTTCAGGATCAGAAACAGTTGAGAAAATATATCTTTTGGAATACCTCTGACAAGCCCAATTTTAGGAAGAAGGGAGGGATCAAAAACATACTTTCTGTCTCAGATTTATAGTACAGGAATAGATGATTTCTGACATTGAGCCATGATCCCAGCAGAGAGTCTTCTGAGAGGGCAGACCCCACACTGAATACTTCTCCACGGTTTTCTTTCACACTTAGTCAGATTAGACTTTTTAGTAAGTGCTACAGGACCTTCAGTCTCTTAGACTTGGTTGCTATAAGCACCCTTTATCTCTCTAGCTATTAGGACTCAAAAATCATTTTTGCCTAGGGTTTAAGAACACAAGAGGACTGAAGGTATTACAGAAAAACTGATTTTACAATAGGCAGTAATAAGCACTGAGGATCACAACCATGCAATGAGTCTATGAAACAATCAACTCACCTCTAGAGCAGGAGGCAAACCTTTGATTTGGAATGAAAGGCAACAGTTTAAAATTAGAATAAGCAACTTTCCTTTGACCTCAGGGATAAAATCTCAAGTGCCCAATTATTTTTTGCTTGTTAAGTTCCTGTTATTTTTCCTCCTTGTCTACATGGTCACTTTTTCCTCATCCAAATATCTCATCTTCATTTTAACTCTGATTTTGGGATTGGCTTTCCTCATCCCAGGAATACTTTAAGAGTATCTCCCATATCAGTTCCTCAATAGGATTCCCTTGATTTTTCAATAAATATTTTCACCTGTTCAGCAAAAGCATGTAAGCATAATTCAATTTGAATAAACACTTATTAATCACTTAATATATACAGAGTATATATATTATCAAAAATAGAGTTTAGAAAAAAAATCAGAGTTCTTTCCCCTTCTTTCCTTCCTTGCTTTATTTTTCCTCTCCTTTTTCCTTTCTCCTTCCCTTCCCTTCCTTTTTTCTTTCTTTTTCCCTTCCCTTCCCTTCCCATTCTTTCCCCCTTCCCTTCCTTTCCCTTTCTTTTTTCCCTTCCCTTCTTTTCCCTTTCTTTTTCCCTTCCCTTCCCTTCCCTTCCTTTCCCATTCTTTTTTCCTTCCTTTCCCTTTCTTTTTCCCTTCCCTTCCCATTCTTTCCCCTTCCTTTCCCTTCCCTTCTCTTTCTTTTTCCCTTTCCTTTCCTTTATTTTATTTGAAAAAAAAAAACAAACAAAAACAAAAACAGAAAAGGAATACAAAACAAAAGTAAAGCAAAACAAAACAGAACATTGAGATGTGCCTAGCAGAACATCAGAGAGATTCAAAATATATGACAACAAATTACCACATCAAGAAAGTATGTACATATATTAGTAGAAGAAATTATATTCATGAATGTCCATTTTTCTTTACTTCCTTATAAATTTGTCTTTGATTCTCTGCTACACTCCTTATTTACTTTTATTTTCCCCCTTTCATCCTCTCATCCCCAAGTAAGCTACGGTTAAATATAAAGATATATTTATGTATACATGTGTAAATATATACATTCATGCACACACACATTTTTCCCATCCCTGCTGATTCTTTGATTACATTCTGCTTCATAATTTGCCTCACTATTACTTAATCTCTCTCCACTCAAGAATCTCTTCTTTGTCTTCTTCCCTCACTCTTTGCTTCTCCATCTGCCCCTCCCTCCCCTCTTCTTTCCTTATAGGTAGTCAAATTTATTGGACCTTTATAGAAGAGTGTTATACCCTTCATGGTATATATGTAGTGTTACCTATTGAACATATTCCTGATGTGAGTAGGTTTTCAAAACTATGAGCCCTTTAACCCACTCTAATGCCTCTGTGTCTATTCTTCCTTTGCACTTCCTTTGTGTAAAATGATTAGTATTTTTACATTAACTCTGCCAATCTTTCTTTTGAGCTGATGTGACTCTTTAGCATATAATATATATTTCCCATGTAAAAAAAAAAGACCATTAAATTTGTCCGTTTAAACAGTTTGTCCATGTTAAGCTCCTTAAAATTGTTCTTTGATATCAGCTTTCATATGTGAAATTTTCTGTTAATTCAGATTTGGTTGATAGAAAATCTGCAAGTTCATTGAAGGTCTATTTTTTCCATTCAAAATTATAGATAATAATAGATAATATAAATATAGATAATATAGATAGATAATTATATTTTTGACTGCAGGCCTGGTTCTTTTTATTGTCAGTAGTTATGATTCTAGGATCTGCAGTCTTTTATTGCAGCTAATAAGTTTTGTACAATTTAAATTGTAGCTCCAGCATATTTGATTTTTTTTTCTTGTTTCTTGTAAAAGTTCTCTTTGATCTGGAAGTTTTGAAATTTGGTAATAAAATCCCTATGTGTTTCTACATAGGCTCTCTTGGAGGTGGTGATCAGTAGATTTTTTTCAATTTCTACTTTCTCCTTATATTCTATCACAGGGGTTCTTCACCTACTGAGGATATTTATGAGGCTGCCTATGGCAAAATCAGCCTGGAAGTGACATTCCACCTAAAATCCCATGGTCAACACACACTTCTGGCAGTGGGCTGAGACGGAGGAGACAGAGTGTGAGCACTCCAACTATCTGAGGGACAGTAAACTGGCCCCCTATTTAAAAAGTTTGAGGACCACTGTTTATCACTTCAGGACAATTTTCTAGGATTATTTCCTGCATTAATTTGTCAAGGTTCTCTTTTTGGTCACAACTTTCTAGCAATCCAATTATTCTTATATTTTTTTTCTTGATCTGTTTTCCAGATTTGTTGTTTTTCTTATAAAATATTTAACATCCTGTTTTATTTTCTCATCCTTTAAAATATGTTTTGTAATTTTTTGGTCTCTCATAGCTTCACTGGCTTCCCCCTGTACATTTCTAGTTTTCAAAGAATTATTTTCATCTTTGAGACTCTGTATCTCTTTTTCTAGTTGATTAACTCTTTTTTTTTTTTTTTTTTCAAAATCTTGTTTTTCTTGGGTGGTTTTAATTTTTTTTTTAATTTTTCATCAGTGTCTCATTTGATTTTTAAATTCCTTTTAAATTCTCAATGGGCTCGGAGCCAATTCAGGGTACTCTTTGAAGTAGAAACTTTTTTTTTTTTTTTAAACTAAAGTGTCCTCTTCTAAAGATAAAACCTGGTCTTCCCTATTCCCATTTTTTTTTTTAAATATGAGGTATTAGGGCAGCTAGTTGGTGTAGTAGATACAGAATCAACCCTAAAGTCACTGAATTCAAATCTAGCCTCAGATACTAAACACTTCCTGGCTATGTAACCCTGGACAAGTCACTTAATCCTAATTGCCACAGCAAGAAAAAAAATTAAATAAAAGGTATTAGTGTAACCAGTTGGAGTGGGTGGACAGTTTCTCAAGCTTCCCTTCAGCTCTCCTATCTGATCAAGAACCCAAAAGTTCCACCCTCCTATAAGTGTCCACAAACAGCAAAGTCTCTGCTCAGCTACTTCTGCATTCATCAGGTGCCAGGTTTCTTCTCACCCAGGGCAAGTGTCTCAGCAGCACAGCTGGATCTGGTGTTCCCAATCACCCAAGGTTCACTTTGTTTCCCAGACTCAAATCCTGATTTAACAAACAATCTGGGAGATGAAAGTCTCTGTGGTTCCTGCTAAATCTCCAGCTTTACCCTACTAGCCCCAGGGCTTTCACCTTGGTGTTTCTGTGGAGCTAGCCCAGAAATGTTTGTACTTCAGACAGGTTAATCCCCAACCCAGGGCCTTTCTTCAGATCTCCTGGGTTGTATCTTGAGGACTCCTGTTCTGCCCAAGTCTTTTTGTTTTTGTTTACCAGTCTATATTTGCCCTGAGGCACAAATTTGTTCTATTTATGGGGGAAATTGGGAGAGCTTAAAATTTACCAACCTGTTCTGCCATTTTGCTAGAATCCTTTGAACTATATAAAACTGAATAAATTCTGTGGAAAAGAGAGGAAATGATTTAGACTGATAGGAAGATAAATAAATAGACAAATATTTTCCAACTACTAATCATTCTGTGGGGAAATGTTTAAGAGTTTTAAAAGCCTCTGTTACTAAAATTCTTTATGTTTTTTAATTGTGTATAAATTTTTTTTTAATTACTATAGCTTTTTATTTACCAGATATATGCATGGGTAATTTTACAGCATTGACAATTGCCAAACCTTTTGTTCCAATATTCCCCTCCTTCCTCCCACCCCCTCCCCAGATGGCAGGTTGACCAATACATGTTAAATATGTTAAAGAATAAATTAAATTCAAAATATGTATACATGTCCAAACAGTTATTTTGCTGTTCAAAAAGAATTGGACTTTGAAATAGTGTACCATTAGCCTGTGAAGGAAATAAAAAATGCAGGCAAAGGTAGAGGGATTGGGAATTCCATGTAGTAGTTCATAGTCATCTTCCAGAGTTCTTTCTCTGGGTGTAGCTGGTTCAGTTCATTACTGCTCTACTGGAGCTGATTTGATTCATCTCATTCTTGAAGATGGCCTCCTCCATCAGAACGGATCCTCATACAGTATTGTTGTTGAAGTGTATAATGATTTTCTGGTTCTGCTCATTTCACTCAGCATCAATTCATATAAGTTTCTCCAAGCCTCTCTGTGTTCATCCTGCTGGTCATTTCTTAATATTCATATGCCACAATTTATTCAGCCAATCTCCAATTGATGGACATCTACTCTGTTTCCAGTTTCTGGCCACTACAAAGAGGGCTGCCACAAACATTCTTGCAATTATGTATAAATTTTTTTAAATGACTTCATTCTTCCTTCATCTTGCTCCTCGCTCTCATTATCTTTCCCTATCCCTACCACTTCGAGTGCAAAGGGTAGAATTCAAAGTATAGTGTTGGTTAGAAAATATTGGATCAGACTATAAAAAAGTTTACTATAGATATCTCCTTGGCAAAAGAAGGATAATGTCTACAAAAAAGAGTAAGAAGAGTAATAAGTAGTTGACACACTGGTTCAATAATCAACTGACCTAGAAAGAAAAGGCAAAGCAGAATATTGGACACTTCTATAATTGAAGACTAATGTATGATTCTGCCATTTGGGAAATTAATGAATTTTCTAGAGTAAAAGCCCTAAGAAGTATTTGGAGAAGTATTGAGAGAATTTGGGAACTTGTTTCCTTAATGTAGAGGGAATATGGAAGAAAGGTCAAATTTGTAACAGAGGATAAACTCATTGTTGTTGTTGTTATTCAGTTATTTTCAATTGTAACTGACTCTTCATGAAACTATTTGCAATTTTCTTGGCAAAGACATTAGAGTTCCTTCTCCAGCTCATTTTACAATGAGAACACTAAGGTATTTAGGGTTAAGTGACTTGCCCAGGATCACACAGCTAGTCTATAAAATTGATTTTGAACTTAGATCTTCCCGACTTCAGACTGATGAGGTTAGTGGTGATGAGGTTAGTGGCAGTCAGAGAGTTGTTAAAATCCCCTTTTGGTCAGCACAAGTTCTTCATGAAAGAATTCATGAAACCTGAAATATTAATTGGCAAAAATGAAAGTTTATCATTGGCTAGGAAGCCAGTTTTACTAAGAGACTGACTTTTTTAGTGGCAAGGTCCTATTAGGGAAATGGAGGCTGGCACTGAGAAGAGAATGCCTTCTTAGCAGGCAGGGTCCTAGAAGCAGAGCAAGCTGCTTTGGATCTTCTGCAAAGAATGAGTTTAGAAGTTGCCCTTTAAAAGGAGTCTTGAAGCTCAGGTTTCAGAAAGCCAAAGTTCCCAGGCTAAATGCTTATGGGTATCTAGCTCAGATCTCTGATTGGAATTAACAACATTTCAAAGGGCTGCTTTTTGACCAAAATTTCTAATTGAATCAAAGGGTCTGGCATCCCGAAAAGATAACTTATCTAGGGGGGAATATACCTTTCCCGGGAGGGACTAGACTCAAAAAGGGAACACAGTTTCAGAGTGATAATTTTAAAGGGAACACATTTTCCTTTCCCCTTTAAGACCCAGAACTATATTCATTCTCACACCTTGTTGACCTAGCTGATGGAGACACTTTGATTGGTGTCCATAAGTTTGAGAACATCACCTTCTTTGGGTCATGCTAAACCTATATAATTTCTTTATAGTTTATGATGGAAAGGGAGACTAAGATTTAGCTCTTCTATTTCACAGTTGTTGTTGGAGCAGGAAGTAATCTAAACATGGATTTGTGAAAGATAAATCTTTTTTTTTTTTTTTTTTTTATTATATATATATATATATTTTATAATATTATCCCTTGTATTCATTTTTCCAATTTACCCCCCCTCCCTCTATTCCCTCCCCCCGACGACAGGCAATACCATACATTTTACATGTGTTACAATATAGTCTAGGTACAATACATGTGTGCGAATATCACTTTCTTTTTGCACAATAAACATTAGAATCCGAAGGTACATGCAACCTGGGCAGACAGATATTAGTGCTAACAATTTACATTCACTTCCCAGTGTTTCTTCTCTGGGTGTAGTTATTTCTGTCCATCATTGATCAACTGGAAGTGAGTTGGATCTTCTTTATGTTGAAGATTTCCACTTCCATCAGAATACATCCTCATACAGTATTGTTGTTGAAGTGTACAGTGATCTTCTGGTTCTGCTCATTTCACTCAGCATCAGTTTCATGTAAGTCTCTCCAAGCCTCTCTGTATTCCTCCTGCTGGTCATTTCTTACAGAGCAATAATATTCCATAACCTTCATATACCACAATTTACCCAACCATTCTCCAACTGATGGACATCCATTCATCCTCCAGTTTCTAGCTACAACAAAAAGAGCTGCCACAAACATTTTGGCACATATATGTCTCTTTCCGCTCTTTAGTATTTCTTTGGGATATAATCCCAGTAGTAGCGCTGCTGGGTCAAAGGGTATGCACAGTTTGATAACTTTTTGGGCATAATTCCAGATTGCTCTCCAGAATGGCTGGATTCTTTCACAACTCCACCAGCAATGTATTAGTGTCCCAGTTTCCCCACATCCCCTCCAACATTTGTCATTATTTGTTCCTGTCATCTTAGCCAATCTGACAGGTGTGTAGTGGTATCTCAGAGTGGTCTTAATTTGCATTTCTCTGATCAGTAGTGATTTGGAACACTCTTTCATGTGAGTGGATATAGTTTCAATTTCTTCCTCTGAGAATTGTCTGTTCATATCCTTTGACCATTTATCAATTGGAGAATGGTTCGGTTTCTTATAAATTATGGTCAGTTCTCTATATATTTTGGAAATGAGACCTTTGTCAGAACCTTTGTTTTTAAAAATATTTTCCCAATTTGTTACTTCCCTTCTAATCTTGTTTGCATTAGTATTATTTGTACAGAAACTTTTTAGTTTGATGTAATCAAAATCTTCTATTTTGTGATCAATAATGATCTCTAGTTCTCCTCTGGTCATAAATTCCTTCCTCCTCCACAAGTCTGAGAGGTAGATTATCCTCTGTTCCTCTAATCTATTTATTATCTCCCTCTTTATGCCTAAATCATGGACCCATTTTGATCTTATCTTGGTATATGGTGTTAAGTGTGGATCCATATCTAATTTCTGCCATACTAATTTCCAGTTTTCCCAACAGTTTTTTCTGAATAATGAATTTTTATCCCTAATGTTGGAATCTTTGGGTTTGTCAAAGATTAGATTGCTATAGATGTACCCTTTTTTGTCCTTTGTATCTAATCTGTTCCACTGATCTACCGGTCTATTTCGTAGCCAATACCAAATGGTTTTGGTGAAAGATAAATCTTTTTAAAAGGAGGTTAAGATCATTACATGAAAGGAAAGACAATTCTGGCAAGGGTTAGAAATATGACTAGAAAAGGGAACTTTTCTGTTGTGGCCTCTAAGTGAATATACTTATAGTTGAAGTGCCATGATCCTTTGTGTTTAGAAAGATTCCCTACTTCATTTGTTATCAAAGTTTAAGAGAATGACATTCAAGGTCCACTAGAGTGGGGGGTGGGGAAGGAAATAACCATTTCTTCAGCACCTATAATGTACTAGTACAAACAGTTACCAGGTTACCAATGTACAATGAATTTCATTTGATTCTCATTGCTTATTCTCATTATCATTTTTATTATTATTACCCCACTTTTACAGATAAAGAAGCTGAGGAAAATGGAGGTTAAGATGCCCAGAGTTGCATATCTAGTAAATATCTGGGGCTGCATTTGAATTTAAGCTTTTCTAACTATAGATGCAGCTCTCTATATACTGCTGTCTCTTTAGCTTTATCCTCAATGAATCATGTTTATAGACACTCTGCCAAAACCTAAATTGTTTTTCTCATTTTCTAAATATGTTCAAAAGAAAGATGTATTGCTGGAGCCACAATGGTGAAGAGAAGCCAAGAAGTTACCTAAAATCTCCCCAATTTCCCACAGAAACAACATTTAATTTAATATTGTTAACAACAACAGAGTGAAGTAATTTTCCACCTTAAAATGTTATATAAAGATGTCAGGAAAGGTCTGTCTCATTTGGATACAATTGGAACACAGCCTAGCTCAAAAAGTTTTAGGACAATGCCAGCAGGAGGCACTTACCACAGTGTAAATTAGTAAATTAGCAACTGAGATCTTTCAGATCTGGTTCAGCAAACCAGTGGAAGAAAAGGTCAACTTTAAGGCTCTCAAGACCCAGTGCAGAAGGTAATTTGCCATCCCAGAAATCCCAGCACAATAAGATTGACTAAGCCTGACCTTCCCAGCATGGTGAGCAAGCTACAAATCTCTGGGATCATGGTGTAGAAATCTAGTAATCACGTCCCTAGCCCCTAAGACAAAAAGTTTGGCATGGTGTCCCCTGTGCCTCAAGAGCAGAACTTTTTTTTTTTTTTTCCTATAGGAATATTTGGAATCATGAATAGTTTTTTTTTTAATTTTTTATTATATATATAGTTTTTATAATATTATCCCTTGTATTCATTTTTCCAAATTATCCCCCCCTTCCTCTATTCCCTCCCCCCGATGACAGGCAATCCCATACATTTTACATGTGTTACAATATAGTCTAGGTACAATACATGTGTGTGAATATCATTTTCTTGTTGCACAATAAACATTAGAATCCGAAGGTACATGCAACCTGGGCAGACAGATATTAGTGCTAACAATTTACATTCACTTCCCAGTGTTTCTTCTCTGGGTGTAGTTATTTCTGTCCATCATTGATCAACTGGAAGTGAGTTGGATCTTCTTTATGTTGAAGATTTCCACTTCCATCAGAATACATCCTCATACAGTATTGTTGTTGAAGTGTACAGTGATCTTCTGGTTCTGCTCATTTCACTCAGCATCAGTTTCATGTAAGTCTCTCCAAGCCTCTCTGTATTCCTCCTGCTGGTCATTTCTTACAGAGCAATAATATTCCATAACCTTCATATACCACAATTTACCCAACCATTCTCCAACTGATGGACATCCATTCATCTTCCAGTTTCTAGCTACAACAAAAAGAGCTGCCACAAACATTTTGGCACATATATGTCTCTTTCCGCTCTTTAGTATTTCTTTGGGATATAATCCCAGTAGTAGCGCTGCTGGGTCAAAGGGTATGCACAGTTTGATAACTTTTTGGGCATAATTCCAGATTGAAGAGCAGAACTTTTTAAATGAGTGAAAAAAAAAAAAGAAATTTATCCTAACTAGGTTGAAATTTGAGAGCCACCACTGGATACTATTCATTTGCCTCATTCAGTCCTTCACTCAGTGAGCATAATTAACATCTGTACCTATTTCTATACTTGTGAATAGAAACAAGAGTGTAAAGAGAGAAGAGAGTGTAAGGAGACAAATCTGGACTTGGAAAGCGGATTTAGAGAGTAACACCATCAATGAGAACTATCACAAAGCAGAATGGGCTGCCTCATTCCTGCTGAAGGCTTCCAAGCAAAGGCTGGTTGAGCTCTTGTGGGTTTGTATAGAAAGGGCTCTAGCTGTAGTTAGAAAAATCAACTGATCAGTCAAGCCAAGAAAAGTATAAGTGCAACATTGTAAAAATGAACATTAGAAAAAGTTAAGAATTCTCATGTAGTGATCAACCTAATCCAAAAGGACTGATGAAGAATACAGCTCAAATTCTAACAGAATTGATAGATTTGGGACTCAGAATGAATCAGAATTGGATATGGTCAATATGAAAATTTGCTTTGATTGAATACATTTATTTGTTACAAGTTTTTTTTTTTCCTTTTATGAGAAGGAAGAGAAAATAAATGCTTGCTAATTGAAAAAAAAAATAAAAGATAATCTGGGATTTGGAGAGAGAATGGATTGGATTAGATGGCCTTCAAGGTAGATTCCCTAGATATATATTACCAGAGAGCCTATGATGCCACCATGGCCAAAAACCAGATTTAGTTTGTGAAGAATGGTAGAGGTTTGCTCATTGGAGGTCATACTTGGCATTGGGCAAGTCAACAGAGCCAAAGAAAGCTTCTCTCCAAGTTTACTGGTAATAATATTACCAGTGTGGCTAGTGTGCACTTCACTGATACCTATGGAAATGTCAGATGCCTTGAAACCTCTAAGGAAGTACCTATAATTGCACTCACAGTAAGGTGAGTAGTGTTCCTGTGAGGAAAGAGCTCTATGGCAGTTGTCAATAAAGTGAGCAAAAGTCACATCACATTAAAAGTAGCCACATTAAAAGTGTCACATCACATTGTCTAAAAGAAGTTCTCTTCCCACAAACATAAGTCTTGTACAGTTCATATCAATACCACTTCATTGTCTATGGTACCCATTCAGAAAATATAGTTTCCTTTCTTATCTCTTTTATTTATTTATTTTTGCTGAGGCAGTTGGGTTAAATAACTTGCCCAGTTTCACACAGCTAAGAAATGCTAAGTGTCTGAGGCCAGATTTGAACTCAGGTCTTTCTGACTTTGGGGCTGGTGCTCTATCCATTGCACCATCTACCTGCCCCTCTTATCTCTTTTAATTAGCTCTATTTTCACTTATGCTTTATCTGAAGAATTGCTATCCCTGCTTTTTTTTGTTTTTGTTTTTGTTTTGGCTAAAGCATAATAAATTCTGCTCTAGCCTTTTAACTTTATTCCATATGTATGTGTCTGTTTCAGATGTGTTTCTTTTAAATAACATATTGTAGGATTTTGTTTTTTAATCCACTGTGCTATTTGCTTCAGTTTTATGGGAAGTTCATCCCATTCATATTCACAGTTATGATTACCAGCTGTGTATTTCCCTCCAACCTATTTTCTCCCCTCCATATGCTTGTTCTCTTTCCACCCTCTCCCTCCTTAGTTTTGTTTCTAACCTGTCCTACCTTCCCTTCCATTACTACTCCTCCCTTCCTTTACTCCTTTTTCCTAGTGTTTCTGTCCTTTATCCAATCCCTCCCTTTTCTTTCCCTTTATCCTCTATTTCTTTATAGGGTAAGATAAATTTCTAAAATTCTAGTTAATGTGTTATTCCCTCTTAAACGAAAATAGATGAATTAATCTTCAAACAATGGTCATCCCTTTCCCTTCTTTCCATCTATTGTAATAGGTCTTTTGGCAGCACCAGTTTTGATAAGTGCTTTATGTATCATATTCCCTGGCACAGGAGAGTAGAGTAAGGCTCCCAGCAATAACAGTAGCCATGATCTTTCTGTTGCCAAATGTTAGAATTACAAGGTGATAACTAGGGTTGTCTAAACAATTCTCTAGCTCAGAATTCACACCTTTGGTTCAGGCCTTTGAAAGGAGTTTGCACCTTTGGACTTCTGGGGGGGGAGTTTACATGTTTAAAAGAGTTTGCACTTTAAGAGGAGCAAGTTCATTGGTTGAAGTATTTCCCGTAGGTCCCTGAGTTCTCACGGGCCCATTCTCTGGGAGGATAAAAGAAGACAACATTGGGCCTGGACAAGCAGTCTGGATTGGGGAAGGACAAGAGCTGGAGGAGATTCAGAGCCAGGATTCAGGAAGAAGGAGATTTGAGATTCTACCTTCGCTCTGGCTAGAGGCTCCAGAAGCTTCCCAAGAAACCTGCTCATAGAGGAAAAGATCATACAGAAAAGAAACCTCCTCCCAGAGAAGGAACTTTACATTTTGGCGCCGAACATGGGGCAAAGACTTTTGCTTATCCTGACTAGGACTGATTCTGAGCCCTTCAGAGGAGCTAGCTCGGACTTGACAATTTGGCACCTGAACAGGACAACGGAACTTTACAGCCAAACACAGGCGGAAAGTTGCAGTCCAGACCTACAACAGTCTACAATAAGGGAGTGTGGAGGGGAAAGGAAGAATCAGGTCTGCTCTAGAGATGTATTGTCAGAACTCACCATTAGCAATATAGTTGTCTCAAAACTGGAGCAATACATTGTCCCAGAATTGAGCAATAGAGCTCAGACCCGGGATGCAGTAATGGTAGACCCTGAGAGAGAAGCAGTAGGCAAGAATGTGGGCCCTAGAACTCTGGACAGAGACTTAGGATACAGAAGTTCCCACTTAGCATTTTTAGTAGAGACATGGACTTCAGAAGCAACTGACATCATTGTACAGATAGTGCTTCCATTGCAGCAGACTGCTAATCAGCTCACAGTAGTAGAAGGAGCCCAAGAACCTGAAGAGTAGCTGAGTGTTGACATGTTTAGTAGAAAAAAAGCAGACCCATTGTAGTATACTGTTGACTGTAATGCAATTCCAATTTTTGGCCCCTTCACACTACTATCAGTATAACACTCAGTGAACATGGCTTATCTCTTCCCCCAAGAAGGCTTAGAGAGCCAAAGTGTATTGTTAATTGGGTACTTGTGCTATGATATCAAAGGAGGGATGAAAATTTCTAAGCATCCTCCAAAGAGTCAGAAGGAGAGCAATTTTTCAGAGGCCTCTCATGTGGCAAATATTTTATATAACTCTACCCCCTCTTGAGACATCCAGGGAATGGGAAGTCCTGATTGGTGGGACAAGGAACATTAAGTGGGTAATAGTAAGAACAATGCTTCCTCAGCTATGATGAGAGTTGCGTCAACTGTTATAATAATTGTTGTATCCCTGATGTTCCTGGCATTCTCCTGTTCTAGAAGCTGGACTGACCACATGATCACTATTTTTTTTTCCATTTTGAGACCCATTTGTGAACCAAAGCATCACCAATCACATGACTAAGTCATTCAGAACCAGGACTCTTTCTATAACTCCCCTAGACTTGGTCACTTCACCAGGGAAATGTTACACTATTTATTTTGTTTTGTTTTTGATATGTTTCTGTCGTATGACTGATTCAGGCTTCTTGAGTATTGGAGATTAGTGTTAGGATTACTAAGTGAGAACTTAGGTTGTCTGGATGGTAGCCCTAGGTAACTTCTAAATTTAGTTCTCTATACCATTAATTTTCTAATTTTTGACAAAGATGCACTGGCTCCAGCAGACAGGTTTTATAACCCACCAGAAGGGCAGTGTCCAGTGAGAGCATCTCCACTGTCCTTAGATAATCGCCAGGTGATGTGGAGAGATCCAGAAAGTGGTGAATGGAAGGGACCAGATAGGTTAACTGCCTGGGGGAGAGGGTTTGCTTGTATTTCTTCAGCAGGAGAAGGAATCAGATGGGTGCCAACGAGTCATATTCGCCTTGTCCACCAGAGAGAGACAGAAAAAGAGAAAGACCTCAAAATAAAGGAGAAGATCTAAGAAACATCTGACACTGAAAGAGCATGGATAATAAGAAGACTGTTAAAGAACTTTAAAAACCAGCAGGAATCATTGGACTTCCTCACACAAGATGAGACTAATGGACAATGGACTTATGGACATTTATAAATTTTCAATTTATGATTATGTTATATACTTCTAGCATGTGTTATGTTACTATGTTACTATGTGCTTATGTAATTCATGTAATTATCTGTAATACTTCCCATATTGATGGATTTATGTTTCAAGGTCATGACTGTCCTATGTTCTAAATCAAAAGAAAGGGGGAGATGTTAGGATTACTAAGTGAGAACTTAGGTTGTCTGGATGGTGACAAGGTGAGAATTCAGGTTTTCTGGACAATTACAAGGTGAGAACTCAGGTTGACTTGATAGAGGGGGCAAGCTCATTGGCTGGGGTGGTTCTTCCCAGAAGCCCTTGCATTATCCCACGCCCATTCTCTGGGAGGATAAAAAGAGACAGCACTGGGTGCAGAGAGCAGATCGGCCTGAAGAAGGATAAGAGTTGGAGGAGATTCAGAGCCAGGATTCAAGAGAAGGACTCTGAATTGCATCAGGCTTGACGGGGCTCTCTGCAGGAAGGGAAGTCACTTCTTTGGACAAGAGTTAACAGCAACTGCCTGGAGACAACGGTTCATTACAGGAAGAAGTATCTGTCGGAGAGATTTGAGTAGAAGACACAGCAGATCTCTTCCCAGAGAGCGATCCAGCAGCTCCTAGAGACGACAGCTCGTTACAGATTAGTGTAAATCGTTAGATACCATAAGTCATAGGAGTTGTGAAAAGTCCTCCAGAAGATCTTAAGGACCTCACTCCAAAGAAGTGGAATGTGGTAGAAGCAATAGTTTATCCCTTCCAGATGTGTGTAGTGTATAGATTGGTTCTACTTAATCATGTTGTTGTTTTCATTGTCAAAAGAGAAAGCTCGTTTTGGATTCTGGTGAAGGGATATAGCTAGAAATTATTGTGATGTTAAAAACAACGACAATAATACAACTTCTAAAAAGGATTAAAAACATTGGTTTCCCAAATGTTAGTTAGTACCTCTTGTACTTAGCAATTCCCATGAGGCTACCCTGTTCTATTTGGTCATAGAACTGACCCAAACAGAGATCATTTATACTTCATTGCTATAGAGAGCTAGAAACAGGATTAACTTTTTCCAGTTCTATTCCCTAGGACACTCTGCCTCCATGCATAACAATGGTACCAGTCTAGGTAAAAATACAAGTGGAGACAACCTATCCATAATAAGAGCTTAGATAAAATTGGGGCTGGATCGCTTCAGCAGGATATCACAAGATCCTGGATATCTTAACAAAATATGTCCCTTGAAGGTGATGGGGCTTTAAATTATATAATGGATTTAGGAAGCATGTGAATTTTAAAAATAGAATTACCTAATATTTGGGGAGCGAATACATAGTCTCTGGAAAGGATATGAGGTCTCTGACAGGCTACAAGGATTTTGGAAAGAGATTTTGGATCACTAAGCAGTCAAGTAACCAGCTGCCATGGTTACTACTAAAATCCATCCCCATCTTGGGTTCTGTATGACTGTGTTAGATTTATAGAGCAGCTCTGAAGTCAGACTCTTTAAATTTCAAAAACAAAACAAAAATCTTGTGGCTGCATAAGAATCCTGAAATCTTTACCTCTTAGAGGTGTCATTTTAATAAATATTTTTTGTTTGTAATTGAGAAAAAAGTTGGTGATGTTGGACTCAGACGAGAGTCATGGGTATGGGCTATGTATTTTGACTTGACTCTATAGAAGAAAAGATTTTTGTCTGGGTTGTCAAGTTCACCCTGGTAAAAAAGAAATATTCAAGAAAACCATTGTTTAGTATTAGTAAAGATTGTGAATTTGGCTTTTATGTTTCCATTCAGAGAACCTGAATAATATGAAAGGGTAAGGAGATTTAACATTCATAAGTACTAGTCATAGTCCTTAAGGGTATATGAACTTTTGCCACAGTGGTAAAAAAAAAAAGTGCACAAACTAGCTACAGTTTCTAACTTTTATGTTTCCTTTCAGTTTTTTCTAGTTCCTTTTCACTTTCTAGCATTTTTAATATTAAGCTACTGAAATTTAGGCAATTTACATAATTTGATTATAGTAATAAAAGAAAAGGAAGACAAAAAAAGAAAGATCTGAAGATGGATTAGGAAAAAGAAAGCTAATTAAGTTAAACAGAGAACCATGAATAAGGCTAATAAGAAAGGTCACTTTTGTGATAGCAGCATCTATCAACATCCAATAATGACAGTTTATTTCTATAGTTATCTGCACATGTGACTCTATCTAACTGGGCAAAATTTAGATTATGATATATTAAAATAATCAAAACCAATAAAAATTGTTTCTGACAAGTTTGTGCCTGACAAATGTGCAGAGTACAAGATTTCTTCCATTCCTTTTGTAATAAGCAAAGATTATATCTCTGCCAAAATTAATAATTTTCAAAATTCAACTAATTCAAATCAAGATATATTTCTTTCACAATTTTTATTTTTATTTATGAAATATAACATTTCTATAATACTGTATATAAGAAATGGTTGTACATGTAACTACATTCTAATTACCTTTAAAAATGTAATAAAACTAGCAAATAAATTTCTTTTTCTCCTTTCTTTTCTCTCTCCCTCCTGCCCTAGATAAAAATAGGTGTGTGTGTGTATATAATTATTATGTACAAACTTATATTTAGCAATTTCTTGTCTGTATGCAGATAGTATCTTTCTTCATATGTTCTCTGTAGTTAATTTAAATATTTATAATATTAAAAACTGACATTCATTCAATAACATTTTTTTATTATTTTTTACTCAATTTATTCTTAAAAATATTGCTCTTACTGTATACAATGGTCTCTTGCTTTTGCTTATTTCACTCTTCATTATTTTGTGCAAGTCTTTCCATGTTTTTCTAAGAACACTGAACTCATCATTTCTTCTCTATTTATTAAACATTTATTAAACACTGCAATATACTGCTATGTACTAGTATACAAAGATAAAAATGAAAAACATTAATATAAAAGTAATCCAGAAAAAGAAATACTAGAAATATATGTCATTGATTTTCTTTCCTATTCCTCTATAGAAACTATGCTTAAAAAAAAAAAAAAAAAAAAAGAAAGAAAGAAAGATGGAATGGGGGCAGCTTGGTTGTGCAGTATGAATAAAGCACCAGCCCTAAAGGCAGGAAAACCTGAGTTAAAAATCTCATCTCAAACACTTAACACTTCCTTGCTGTGCGATCCTGGGCAAGTCACTTAAACCCAATTGCCTCAGGAAAAAAAAAAAAAAGAATGGTTTTGGAGTATAGTAGCGAACAGGTAAAGAATCACTGAATTTAGTGATACTTAACCTAAAATTCTAGAAATCCATCGGCTTCACTGTGGCATTTAGGGCACAAAGTGGAGAGAGGAAGAGTCAGAAAAATAGAGAAATTAGGAAAGCTTGAGGATCAATCACCTAAAACAAAGCAAGAAAGTGCTGATTTTGATAGCAAGAGTGTATATCATCTTGGGACTTTTGCCAGATCATTGGACCTGGCTAAAGTAAAATAAACTTCAGACAAGATCTCTAAAAGTTAAACTCAAACATATGAAAAGAAAGTTAAACTCAAACATATGAAAAGAATACCATCCAGGGAAACAGTTCTCATGGTCTTCGAAGAGTTTTTACAGTTTTTACACTCCTAAAATAACAAAGGAATTTAAAAACTATTGATATGTTTAAGCCCTAAACAAATAACCACAAAGATATGACTTGGTATCATTGTGTGTTTCATCATGAAGGTCCTTATACAGGATTGGAGACTATGTCCTTTCCCACAAACTTCACAGAGGGGTGAAAGACCATAAGCAGAAATCCAAAGACATCACATCTTTTCCCACCTCACTCCCAACACATCTTTTGGACTATTCTTAATTCTTTGCCAAGACATACTATTTCATGGGATTTTCTTTCTTCTCAGGCAGGGAGACCAGAGCAGCAGCAATGCCTGAAAGAAAGGAGACTGATTCCTCTGCACCTGCTGGGAGAACTTCTTCATCCACAAGTTCACCTTGCCAGTGTTATCTTGGGGCACCCCAGAAGGCTCTCTGCCAATGCCTTCCTGGAGCAGAAGGAGGAAGAGGAGAAAAAGAACAAGGTGAGATTTTATTTCCTAGAAGAAGTCCAATATGTATATCTGTAAGGGGCTGAAACTCTTGAGTCAATGCACTGAGGTAGGACAATCTAGCACTTGAGGCTAATTACTGATTGGATAATACTCTATAAGAATATGCTTAGAAAATGGCCCTTCCCACTATCCTGTGCTGGCCCAATCGTTTGGTATATACAGAGAATTGTGGGAAGGACTAGGAGGTACAGGGAGACTAGCCAGGGTCACTTCTGTGAGAGACAAGGTGGTGAGGTCACAAGATCCTACTTGTCCACTCTCTTCACTTCTACCTCTAAAGACCTAGAATAAAGACTTTTGCTTATCCTGACTCCGGCTGATTCTAAGGTACTCAGGGTGCTAACGTGGTTGCCACACATATCAATGACTCTCAAATAGAAATGTACCAACTTTCAATTAGCAGTCACATTCCCATACTTTGACCATAACGTTCCTTCTGAGTAAACCAGAGTTTGTGCTATAAAGGTGCTCAGAATATAGAGAAAAATAACAATTACAGCAGCAACAACAATAAAGAGCTAGCATTTATGTAACACTTGAAGGTTTGCTGGGTAACTTCTAAACACTATCTCACAATAACTCCTGGAAGTAGGTATTCTTATTATCCTCATTTTATAGATGAGAAAACTGAGTCAGTCATAAGTTGCATAGGGTCACTTAGGTAGTAAATATCTGAAGTTGAATTTGAACTTGGGTTTTCTTGCCTCCAAGACTAGCTTTCCTTTCATTTTATTACCAACTTCCTTAAAGTTGAAAGATTTGAAGTGTAAAGCTGAAAAACATTTTAAGAGCTAACTTTCTGCATATATGGAATTATCTGACAGATAAAAGATTTTTGACCTACCTATATGTATATATTGAACATTTGAAAGATGCAAATGTAAAAATTGCTTAGGCAAGCTTGTCTTTTAACTGGATGCCTTTCAGAACCTAGACATGGAGGACTTTAAGAGCTTATCAGGAAAAGTAATGAAACTTTTGTGAAATTATTTTACTAAGCAGAATAGTTGAAATTCTGAACTGCTTGATAAAGAACATATATATATATATATATATATATATATATATATATATATATATATATCTTGTCAGGAAAACAAATTTAAGGGAAACTGCATGGTAATAAGCAGGCTGGATGGAACATTTGTGTGGAGGTCATTCTTTGACATAGGGAGTAATCTCTACTTTGGGCATTAAGTTGGGAATAGACAATGAATAAATTGCTTAAATCCAGCCAGGATGGAAGAAAAGTGACATGGCAGAGATTATTAATATGGAACTCCCAGGAAAAAGGTCTAGAGATAATTGATGTTCCTGAATCTTTTGATGATCTGCTTAACAAGCCATTAGAAGTAGAACTGAACTAGTATTTCTTCTTGCTCAAATGAAAGCGCATCATGGGACTTGGCCCTCCTAAAAGATCACTTGTGAATGTTGGAAGTATCTGGCTGAAGATAAGGAGTGGAAGGGTGAAAGTTTTTCAGAAACTGGAATATGTAGAGAAAATAAGAACACAGCAGCAACGACAACAACAGTAAATAAGTAACATTTATGTAGCCCTTGAAAGTTTACTGAGTGACTTCCAAATACTATCTCATGAAAACTTTGATTTTTATTTTATTTTTGCTTTTCCAATTGTAGTTTCATAAAGTAAATATATTCCTAAATGTATTTATGTGTGACATTGGGAATCACAAGAAGTTGGTAATACACAAGAATCTTAATAGAAAAGAAGGGACATTCTGTATTTGGAGATTATTCCCTGAGGAGCTAAAACTCTTGGTTGTGAATGGTTTTACTTTTTAAAGCCTGAAGGTTCTTAGTCATTTTTTGGATCATAGACTCCTTCAGAAGTCTGGTGAAGGCTATCGATCCCTTCTCAGAAAAATGTTTTAAACACATATAATGAAATGCAAAAAAAAAAAAAAAAACAATTAATATTTAAATAGTTATCAAAAAAAAATTTTTTAATTAATGGATCATAGGCTAAGAATGCCTGTCACAGGAAAAATTGAGAGGATCTTGAGTCAGAGCATTGTGAAGTAGGAAGCTAAAAGGGCTTCTACAAATCAGTGCCCAATATTACCTGTTCTTCTTCTTCCTGTATCTACACAGGAGACAAATTGGAAAATTTCTTGCCCTACATGTAGTTGTAACAATTATATCAATCCATTATATGTGATGAGAATAGGGGAGTATCTCCCCAATAAAAATATGACATTCTACACAGAAAGAGGAGGGTGATGAAATATCTCTTGAGTCTATATACTTTCTTTCCCCTTGATTATTCAATCAAAAATACAATTTTAATTTTGTTTCCTAAATAATTGATTATACAATGAAGACAATGGACTGCCTAGGCAACATGAACATTCTGATCCATCTGATATTTCTAGAACTGATCAGTCTTGGGTGAACTTACCTCCAACATCCCAAAACTATAGCTACCTTCAAAATCTGAATACTTCATCTAATCTTATCCACCCTACTACTTTTATCCCATTAAGCAATCCCATTGATACTTTCCTTACTTGAGTTTCACTCGTGGACTCTCTGTCGACTGCAACCATTATGGTGACAAGTCCTAGCCTAACCCTCATCAGGTTCTTCAGGATTATAATTGAAATTCATAAAGTAGCCCTCAAGTTGGGAATAGACTAATGCTTTGTTCTATTTTGACACAGATCTACAGAATCTCAACAAAATTCTGAAGTATAATCAAGTCAGTTATTTTGATAACAGCATGATTCACATTTACATAATAAAAATGGGCTCTTGCTTATTGCTGTGATGCTGTTGTTGAGTTGTGTCACTTGTCTATGATTCTCCATGAGCCCACTTGAGGTTTTCTTGGCAGAGATATTGGAGTTATTTGCCATTTCCTTCTCCAACTCATTTTAGAGATGAGGAATTGAAGCAAACAGGGTTAAGTGACATGTCCAGAGTCACACATCTGTCAGTGTCTGAGGCCAGATTTGAACTCAGGAAGATGAGTTTTTTTCTAATTCTAAACCCAGTGCTCTATCTACTTTGTCCCCTTGATTTTTAGAGGGTCAAATAGCAAAAACTTCTAGAAGTTGTCACCAGACATAATTCAGCAATGCTTTATCGAAATGTAGTTGTCTGATAAGATCTTCTCTGTAATTGTTCATTACCTTGAGAATTATCCAAACCATATGAATAAGAATGTTTCCTTTCTTCCCTGAGAGAGGAGGAAGAGGGAAAGGAGGAGGGAGAAGGAGAGCGGGAGGGAGAGAGACTATTGTACAATTGAGGAAAACTACTGATTTAAAAAAAAAAAAAAAAAAAAAAAAAAAAAAAAAAAAAAAAAAAGCAGAAGAGGATTTGAGTGTTAAGGCAAGACTCCTCTTTCCTTCATTTAAGAAGTGTCTGGATGTTTGACTCAAGTGAGACTGACTAGGGAGCTTTTGCCAGAAAACCTGAGCTGAACTTCTTATCCCCAAATACATATACAAAAATACAGCATTTGGGAGTTCATGGCTTATGGACCATTTTTACAGAGTCACAATATCAGAGTTGGAAGGCACATCAGTGGTCATTCAGTCTAATACAGATATAATTTTCTCTATGACCCTGCAAGGAGAATCTCTATTGTCTCTTTTGAAGAATATCAGTGTGAAAATTATTACCCTTTTCCTGTGCCCCAGGTAGTCCTTCTGGTTTCAATAGCTCTAATTATTAGGGAACTTTTCCCTACATTGACCCTCCTACAACCGATATCCATTGCTATTAGCTGTGTATTTTGGGACCAAGCAAAGCAATCCTAACTCCTTTTTCCCATGACCTTTAAATATTGATGACAGCTATCATAATTCCCTGAATCTTTTCCAGTTTCTCCCATCCATTTTCTTCTGGTATAGTTTCTATTCATCCTTTATCTCAACATGATGGTCCAACTCTCTGAGATGCAGCTAATCCTTAAGTAAATAGTGAAAGAAGCAGCAATTGTGGGGAAAATATTCTATCAGGAATTAAAAGTCCTTAATTCAGATTCAGCACTCTTACTTATTATCTGCCTGATTTTAAGGATGTCTCATAAGCTTTCTGAACCTCATTTTCCTCCTTTGTAAAATGAAGGGGTTAGAAAAGATCACTCATAAAGTCCATTTTACGTTTAAATGTTTTGATTTTGTGAAAAGTTTGTGAATTCCTCATTCTTTATTCCTACTAGAAAAATTAATAGCTACTCTCCTAGGGTGTTTGAAGGCCATTTCATAAGTCACTTATACCTTCAAGGAAGAAATCAGGAGTTGATTTCTAGTATGACTCAACAAGAGACCAAGAAGGCACTAGGATATGTCCCAAATATGATAACAAAAGATCAGAGAAGCCAGTTAGAAGGTGCAGGTTAATCCCAATGAATGATAGTCATAAAATATCAGAGTTGGTAGGGACTTTAGAAATTATGTAGTTAATCATTTTCATTGTAGAGTCAATGAGGAAATGAAGACTGAGCAGTACTGAGAATTATTTTTTAAATTTATTACACTAAATTCAATAAAAATAATAACAGAAAAAAAGACAGAAAAGGAAAATAAAAACAAAACTGAACAGAACATTGTCACATGTCCAGCAGAACACTAGGAATATTCAAAACCTATAACAATAAATTTTAATTTCAAGAAAGTGTAAGTAATAATAGAAGAAATTATATTCACAAGTGTCCATTTTTTCTTTGTTTCCTTGTAGGTTGTTCTTTTGTTCTCTGCTGTGCACTTTTAAAAATATATTCCCAGCAGGAGAATTATAATTCCTTCTTACTCCCTCAAAATGGATTCCTTTTACCTGTGCACTGGATCTTTTGTTTCTGGAGACATATGGAGAAAGAGATGGAATCTAGGAAACAAAAGATTCTTGGGTTTTTCTGCTTCCATACATAGGCCATTAGAGGTATTCTTGAGGATCTACTCATTGGTCATGGTTTATTTTATGGTCCATGGTACACCTCATGATAATTCCATGGTTTGATCCAGACCCCAAACTCCAACAGTCAAATAAGTATCTTTTCTAATTTGTCCTTCAAGTTTCTAATTAATGATTGTCAGAGCTGGAAGATTTATTTAACCTGTTACTCCATGGACCATAAACATAAATGCAAACTAGAAATAACTATTAACTATTGTAATATTCACATTTTCTAACAAAGTTATATTATTTTGGTCCTCTTGGAGAACAAAGGACAGCAACCTACCAACCAATGATGTGCAGAAGCAGTAAGAAAACAAGCCCTCAAAACTTACATTCTAATGAGGCAATACTGATAAAGGAGAAGTGGGGAGAGAAAAAGGTACCTTAATAAGTGAAATTATAGAGAAAATCTGGGTGAGTCAAGAGTGCAGCCGGAAGAAGAAAAATGACATGGCTATCCTGGAAATCCTCCTTAAAATGAACAGCCTTGGAGGAATCAGTTAATTCCTAAGAGAGGCCAAAAAGGTAAAGGGCACTTCCTTTATGTGAAGTTAAGGGATGGAGTAAACTTCTTGTTTGAGGAGGTCTCTAGAACATTGTAAAGAAATTCTTAGAGCATCAGAGGTAGAGCCTAGAGAGCACATCAACCTGCTAATCATCTGATTACTTGTAATAGCTGACACATAAAAACGATAGCCATTGAAATTTTTTTAAAAGATAGAATATGTCCATGTTGGTGAAAAGCACATTAAACAGGCTTGTAATTATGCTGTATTTTCAGTATGCTATTGAACTCCAGATTTAGAAAACCAAGTTTGAATGATGATAACATACTTAAACAAATGAATTCCAAGATAAGAAAATTAATAGCAGTATATTTTCAAACATTCTTTCAGAGGTGAATAAGTTTTCCTAATAAGTTTGCCCCACTAGATATTTAATAAATATTTGTTGACTCAAACTGATATGAAATATTTTTTTCATTTACTTATCAATGAAAGCAATGTGTTCAGTGTTTCCATGGTCTAAAAATTTGCCCCCCCCAAAAAAAAATTTATCCTTGTATAGCTTAGATGTGCATAGTTGCCTGCATGTTGTCTCAGGCATGAGAATGTTAATTCTTTAAGGGCAAGGATCTTGTTTTAGCTTTCTTTGTGCTTTGTGCTTCCCTGCTATGTCTTCTTCCTTCTTTTTTTTTTTTTTTTTAATAGTTTTTATTTACCAGATATTTGCATGGGTAATTTTACATTGACATTGCCAAACCATTTGTTCCAATTTTTCCCCTCCTTCCCCCGCCCCCCGCCCCAGATGGCAGATCGACCAATACATGTTAAGTATGTTAGAGTATAAATTAAATATAATATATGTATACATGACCAAACAGTTGTTTTGCTGAACAAAAAGAATCGGTCTTTGAAATAGTGTACAATTAGCCTGTGGCAAATGCAGGCGGACAAAATTAGAGGGATTGGGAATTATATGTAGTGGTTCATAGTCATCTCCCAGAGTTCTTTCCCTGGGTGTAGCTGGTTCAGTTCATTACTGCTCTATTGGAACTGATTTGGCCCATCTCACTGTTGGAGAGGGCCACATCCATCAGAATTAATCATCATACAGTATTGTTGTTGAAGTATATAATGATCTCCTGATCCTGTCTTCTTCCTTCTTACACAGGTGAGTTTCTCACATCTGTGGAGTTGAATCTATTTATATTTATAAATAGATTATAAATGTATAAATATATTACTTATAAATATATTTATATTTATATAATACATGTATGTATATTTTTTGCCTGTTTGCAGTGCTACATAATTATAAAAGTCTTATTTGATCAGCATCGTTAATATCAATTTACTAAAAATTACAGAACCAAGGTCTTTGCTTTAATTCAAGCTATGGGACCAAATTAAGCAAAAACAAGATGATAAGTGATGAAGTCTCATATTCAAAGAACTGCAAGTAGGACTGGATGGCTATATCAGAGAACTGAGAGATATTAAGCATTGGAAAGGCTGGAAAGTTAGGAAGAATTTTAAATGACAAAGGAGTTCAAATTTGATCCTAGAAGCAAAGAAAACTAATGGAATCAATGAAGGGGGTGAGGATTATAACATGATCAGATCTATCTTGAAAAAAATATCACTTCAGCAGATGAGTGGAAGATGAATTGGAATAGGAATATCTTGAGAAAGGGAGACTAGTTAGAAGGTTCTTGAAGTAGACCAGGAGAACGGTGATGAGGGTCTGAATCGCAGTTGTGACTATGAGTGGAGAAAAGCTAACATATACAAAAGTTGTGAAGATAAAAACAACAGAATTTGGCAATGAATTGGATATGTGAATGAGAATAAGAAACCAAGAATAAAACCAAGATTTTGGGCTTAGGTAACAGAGATGACAGTGCCCTTAACAGTGAAAGGGGGAGGTGTCTGCTCACTTAGACACCAATGTAAAATGAACAAGAATGTAAAATAAACCTTTCCTGCATTAAAAAAAAATGGTGAAAGGGAATTTGAAAGTGGGGAGAGTTAGAGTAGAAAGATAATGAAATATCTTTTGGATATATTGAATTTGAGATGCTCATTGGACTTCCAGTTTCAGATGTCCAATATGTAATTGAATAATTGTCACTGTAGCTCAGAAGAGAGGCTGGGACTGGAGAAATAGATTTGGGAATCATCTGCATAGTGATAATAATTGAATTCTTGGGAGTTGAAGATATCATCAAATGAGATTGAATAGTGTGAAAAAGAGAAGACACAGGTCACAATAGAGCCTTTGATGATGCCCTTGTATAGTCAATAAGTTGTCTGGTTTCTGGTCAGGCTCAAGCCCTGTAATAATTTTCCCCAGTATAGGTACACTCTGATTCTTATCAGTAATTCAACTTCCTGTAATAACATACTATCCTCAAATGACTTATTAGCTACAATCTCTCCTCTCCAATCACCCCTCCTCCAAGAAAACTCCCTATTATGTTTCTTAGATTGACTTCTTCATAAAAGACCATCCCACAGACACCTGTCAATTCTGCTGTCAGGAATGCTGAATTTGTTGGATCTCTTGAGTTTAGGGGTTCTGAATTGTAGTGGGCCAAGCCAATTGCATGTGAGTCCTCAGATCAGGGAGCTCTCTGGTTGCCTAAGAGGACTGGGCCAGGTTGGAAATGGAGTAGGTCAAAGCAAATGGAGTACATCAAAGTGTGGTAGGAGGAGAAGGAAGAGGGAGGAAAGATTATCTCATTGGGTAAGATTCTCCATTATATTTATTTGCTATCCACATCACTCTTGGTGGATAATCCATGGCAAAATAAAGCATGTCTGTTTTGCACACTTGGTTTTCCATTGGGTGAGATACAGCATTCCATAACCCATAGTCTTCTCAATTTTTAGTTTAAACACCTCTATTTTCTTGCTCAACCTTCTTTTCTTATAGTATTCATACTCATCTTTATTTTCCTTGTTTTTTGTTTTTTTAATCTCCTCTAATGTTAAATATTCTCTTCAGTTGAACATTTTTCTCCCACTCGACCCTTCTCACATTCAGCTAGTTTTGTTGATCTTAGTTTCATTTTGTACTTTTTTCTTCTTGTTCTTGGAACCTTCTCTATTACCTCAATTTCTATGGTACCCTTCCACAATTATTTATTTAGCTGTTCATCTCATCCTGTTATTAGGCTTTTCTATCTGTTCTCTGGTGAGTTTAGACCAGTGGACTTGGAATCGGAAGACAACATTCATCATTTTGACAATGAGAAAGGTTAAGCCACTTGTCAGAAGTCACAAAACTGACTGATTCTGTATTTGTAAAATGAGGCTACTTGTTCTACAAGCTCTTTTATTGTTAGTTAAGTTGTTAATTGAGAGCATTTTGTAACCTAAATTCTGCCTCTTTCCCTATTATTCTGACAACTATTTTCTTACCTCTTTCCATTCGCAACTCTTTTTGGTTTGAGTATATTTCCCTTTCTCAAGTCGTCTTTTTTCTGTTCAGCCTCATTCTTCTGTTCCCTTTTGTACCCCTACTCCTTCTGTTCTCTCTGGCTTCCTTTCTCTTGTCTATTTCATATAACATTCATGCCTTTCTTTCTGGGTTGTTATTTTTTTAATTTGTATCTGTCCAATATTTGTGGTTGTCTATTTTCCTTTTTTTTTTTTTTTTTTTTCTTCTGTTAAGTTTCCCTAAGCTCATAAACTGAACTCCTGGTTCTCTCAAGCCTCCATCTCTCTTATTCTTCACCGCTTGCCCTGCCTCTCTTCTCATCAGCTATTTTTTTTCCATCTCATTGCCCTTCTTTTCTTATTGGCTTCTTTAGCTTTAGAAAAAAGGGACCTTAATCCAACTTCTTCATTTTACAGGTTGGGATTACAGTCTTTGTCACTTATCCGAGACCACATAGCTAACAAATGGCAGGGTTACAATTGGAATTAAAACTTTGTGAACATCTTTTCCCCTGCATTGCATTTTCTCCCATCTGAAACCAAAGAATGGAAACCTATGAATTTGGAGGTTCTAAGACAGAGATTTACAGAAATTAACAAGGTTTAGAAATCTGAGAAACAAAACTCAAAAAAATGGATGATTGAAATAGTGGTCACAAGTTAGCCAGTGAGGTCTGCTTTCTGTTACTCATGCCCCATCATACAACTACTACAGTATAAGTGATACTATTCTCCCTCTTAAGGGTAGCAAAAAGCTACTACTCTAGTTTGGTCTATTATAGAGCAGGGGAAATTACTCCAAAAAAGTGAAAGGTGGTCCACATTTGCCTAAAGGACAGGACTTTACTTAGGTTTAAGCCCAGGTTCTTTGCCCTTTCTCTTCTCACAGCCTATCACATTTTGAATCATGCTTCATTTGCTGTTGTTCCTTTGCCCATACCCAGAATTAAAGATTCCTTCCCCTTCCTTATTGGTGTTGAGCCAATATAAAGATCCAGGAAGGTCTGTGAACTTTGGTATAACACTCCAAATCACTGGAGTCTCATGTTATTGTAGTTGATGGTGGAGACAGTTCTATATACTCTATATGTCCTCTCATGTTTGTCCCTCCCCCCCCCTCTTTATATATATATATATATATATATATATATATATATATATATATACACACACACACACACACACACACACACACACACTATAGTTTAAGGAAGTAAATATTGTAGAATTGGGGGGAGGGTGTTCTCTAATGTCCAGAGATTAGCTGTGAGTGCTTCTCTACAACAGGAGAGATTACCTCCTTCCCCTCCACCCTGCCAATATCTTCCTGCCCAAAGATTTTACAAAATTCAAACTGTGGTGCCATGGAATTAAAATTTTGATTCTTTTGAGGACAATTAGCAGTGGGACTTAGGAACATAATAGACAAGAAGAAACTCCCAAATATCTTTTGTATCTCCCAAATGTGACATGGGCAGACCTTAAGCCCCATTTCAAAGGTGTCTCATGAATAGGGCTGGTATCTCATTGGAGGACTTGAGTTTGTGTCTTACAATCATAAGCTTTTCCTCAATTGCAAATAGGCAAAGGCATCTTAAGAGGTACCAAGCTCCAAGTTGAAAAATCCTAAACGTCTTACATGTAGCTGGGAAGTTCTAAACAAATTCTAGGCTCATTGGAAAGAAGCTGCTATCTTTAACTTGAATGAGTTTCATGGATTAGAATTTAGTAGAGTAGGAAATATAATCAAAGAAAAATCTTAGTTTAGCTAACTTTATTGCTTAAGTCAGGGACTCTGGATCAACAGAGGTCCTGGATCAAGTCTTCTCAGATGCAAAAAAACAAAACCAAAACAAACAAACAAACAAAAAAAAAAAAACCACACACAAATAATTCAACAAAAAGTCCAAAAGTCAGGCAAGATAATTTCTTTTTTCTCTCAGTCTTCATTCTTTTCTGGAATACCTGCACAAAGTCAGAGGGGAGGGGAGATGGTATGTTTTATCCTAGCTCCAATCCCTCTCATTTAAATATCTCTCCCCAAGACCATCGGCCCACTCAGGCATAAAAATATCTAGATTCCCCAGAGAAGTTTAGGATCTTCCATTTACATAAAATTATCTTAGAGTAGAATCTCTGGCCCAAGAAGCATGAGATTCCTTCTCAATGGAAATATTTAAGCAAAGGTAGATAACTCCCTAGTTAAGTGTTTTGTAGGGGAGATTCTTCAAGGCCTTTAATTAGATTAGATGGATGCTGAAGTCCTTGTCAACTCTGAAATGCCACAATTCTTTCTACCAGTGAGGCTCTCTTCATCCAAATGTTATTGTTTTACTTACTGTCTCCATTAGCAGCAGTTCTGGGGAGTTGAGTATTCTTGACTCCATCACTGACCTCTTTGGACAATGACAAATGCTCCTGGGAGCCAGAAGACAGTTCTTCCCGAGTCTCACTCGGAAGCCCAGAGCCAGTTTTAGATCCTCCAAGAAGCTGAATGAAGCCTGGTGAAAGCTGCCTCTCCAAGACATGGGCAGCCAGGTCAGGTATGTAGCTCCCTCCTCCAGAGTGGGGCCCAAAGTTCTGGGAGCAGAGTGAACCAGGTAATGACAGCTCGGGCAAGCAGGGATCATTCCAAGGGATAGGTTGTAGGGCTGTGAGTGGACCTAAGGGCATCCAAACATTCAAAAATGGGAAGGTAGCTTGGGCACGTTAACTTCTGGTTTACCTATATTCTTTGGAAAGAGGACTAACTACTGGGTTAGAGATCTAGCCTGACATTGTATAATTCCTCAATACTGTTAACTCTGTCAATAATGAATCCCTGAGTTTAGAAATCCAAAACACTGATATAAATCAAGACAGGAAATAAACTGTACATTATTAAATGCCAAATGTAGAGAAGGCAGAAGATGACTCATGGGGGGTGGAGAAACAAACATTTCACCACCAATTCTAATTCTCCGAGAAGGTTATCATGAGCAGGGTTTTATATGGAAGATAATAGAAAAATGGATGCTTATGTTATTGACGTCTGGCTAGGATCTACACAGTCTTCTGGGGGAAAATCAAGAAAAGGAAAGAATAAGTCAGCAAGATATAATAACAGTAATAAGTTTTATAAAGAACTTTACATACATTCACATTTGATCCTCATAATAACCTTATAATACTGCTATTATAGGGGATATTGTTATTCCCATTTTATAGATGAGAACAATTAAATAAGCAGAAGTTAAATTATTTGCCCAGAGTTATACAGCTCGCATTCAAGGCAGAATTCAAATGGAAGTCTTCTGACTCCAGATATGGTACTCTTATTGCTATTCCACTTAGCCACCTCTGGGAAGGATATTAGGGAAAAGAAAAATGATTTCCTAAAGTTTTCCTTTTTTATTCCAAACCCCACATCCTGCGTCTTATATTCCTTTTTCTACCCTTCTTGATTCCTCGTTTTCCCCTAGTTCTGTTCCCAAATTCCATCTTCTCTCATCTTGAACCATTGGTTGAAGGAATTGTCCTTCTCACTCACCCAAATTCCCACTGGGCTGTTGTAACAGAAGCTGCCCAGCTGGAGGGCCCGAGAACAATCCTGTAGGGGTCTCTCCATCAGAGCCATAGGCAAATGCAAGGAGAGCAGCAGAACTAGGGTCTCCTTGAGGAGGAGGAGTCAGTGTTTGGGGGAGAGGAAAGGGGAAAGGGTGGAATTGGGGCAGGAGGGGTTGGGATTGGTGAAAGAGCTGGTGCTGGGAATAGTGGGAGAGCTGGAAGGATCTGGACTGGCTGCCTTGATGATGATATTGGGATTCCATTTGTTCAGAATAGTTGTAAGTACTTCCTGGGGTGATGCTGGGGAAACAAAAAGGGGAGTGTTTGGAGTAATTTTCAATATTTGATTCAATACATGAGAATAATGGCAATCATAATAATAGAAATAATCACCAACTTTAACGGAGCAGTTTAGTGCTTTCTTTCCGTATAACAACTGTAAAGAAGATAAATATCATTTTCCTCATTTTACAAAGGGGGAGCTTGATTCCATAAAGGCCCAAGCGATTTGTCCCTGACCAAAAAGCTAGGAAATATTGGAGCTAGGACTTTTCTTCAGTTCTGACTTTGTGAACAAGGTCCTTAGCACAAAAGCATTTTTTCTGTCCTGACCCCTACCTTCTCTCTCTTCTTCTATTCTGTAGTGAACTCATTTTTTATTTCATGGCACTCTCTAGCACAGTGGTCTTCAAACTTTTTAAATAGGGGGCTGGTTCACTGTCCCTTAGACTGTGGGAGGGCCGGACTATCGTAAAAACAAAAGCTCACACTGTCTCTGCCCATCAGCCCATTTGCCATAACCCAGTGGGCCACATCTGGCCAGCGGGTTGTAGTTTGAGAAGCCCTGCTCTAGCAGCTCAACCTTTTCATTTTAGTTCCCTCATTCATCCCCAAACACGAGTTCTTGAATTTCATAAGACTTATCTGATGGAGAGGTTTTCCTTTATTTAGTCCTTAGGTATCACTTTTTCTAATTTCATGGTCCATAGTATCCTTTTTCCTTTTAGATCACTTAAGAATCCCCATCTTCCAATATCCCTCATACCTCGTTTCCCAAGATCCAGAGGAGCCATCCTTAGGGCTAAAGCCACTATTGGGTGTTTCCAGCAAGAGGGGTACCAGGTGTGGGGTGTGAACAGGGCCCAAGTTCAAAGGTAGGCTGGCCCTTCGGACAGGTGGGGGGCTAAAGAGGAGAGGAGCTACCTCTACCCTTTGCGCCTCATCATTGTGCTGACTCAGAGCCCCTGGTTGGTCACACATTAGTAGGTTAGATTCTAAGGAGGAAAAAACCAAGATGTTCAAAGATAGGGGAATGATGGATGTGTTTGGGGTTGCTGAAATACAAGAGAACTTAAGTGATGGGGCTGCAATGGAGGACTATTCTGTACCTCTACCCATGACTGTGTTTTCACATGGGGTAGTACTTTGGGAGAGGAAGCTTTATAGCCAACCACCCCAAAATAAACTGCTTTTTTGGACCCATGTCCCCTTCCTACACAGGGGTAACTCACCTGGAGGAAAAGTGACAGGTGGAGGCACCAGCTGATTAGTAAAATTTCCTGACTCCATGATTATGGGTTGAGGGGATGGGAACTCAGGGACAGAGCTGGGGGCAGAACAAAAACAATGAAAGCCTTGATTTCCTGCTCTGTTCCTCAGTACTGGGAAAGGGATTCTTGCTTCTTCCAGAAGTCACAGAGCTCAAAAAGAGTTCTTACTCATGAAGATTGTCCAAAGGGGTACTGGTAGAGACGGGAACTTCCAGGTTGGTCTTATTTCCTTTCGAATTCAGTCGTTCTACTTTCCTCCACTTTGCTCTTCGGTTCTGAAACCACACCTGAAGGAGAAAGACACAAAAGTAAGAGACAGCCAGAAAAAGACAAAGAGCTAGAAAGAGATGGAAAGATACAAGAAAATTAGAGAAAATGATAGGCAGAGAACCATACCTAAAATTTACCCAAATATAATGTATATGTCTACTCTATTAAAGTAACTCCTCCTCAGGCCCTGTTAGTTTTCATATGAATGAATTCTTCCCCCACCTCCTCTCACCATGATGCGCTGGGGTGTGACCCCCACAGCCAAGGCAATCTCCCTGCGCTTATCACTGTCAGGATAGTGGTCCTCCTGAAACATCCTCTCCAGCTCTTTCAATTGGTCTAGAAAAAGAAAGGGAGATCCTACTGGCAACTAAGAATCAATGATTAGGGGAAGGACAGAATCATAGGATTTAAGGGGTGAAAGGGGCCCCCTTATAATTAAGTCCAAACCATTCATTTTATAGATAAGAAAACTGATGCACAGACATAAAAGGCTGACCTGTCATATATGTTATAGATATATAAGTGACTTATAAAGTTACACAACTAGTTAATGACAAAGCTGGATGTAAAATACAGGTTTCCTGATTCTTGGGTCAGTGCTTTACTATAAAAGAATGTCTATAACACCACAGTCCCCATACAATTATATTCTCTGGCCCTGAAAAAAGGGGAACTTACTTGCATCAACTCATAAGGCTGGGATGACCCCCTTGGTTTCCTTAGATGTATCCACTGTCCTCACCCTCCCACTATCAGAATGAAAATTCCTGTTCCCTTAAAATTTAACATCTGCGAAAAGGACCCAGTTTTCTCTATGGTAAGAAAAAGATATAGGATCTTCTAGATCCTATAGAGTCTAGGAGGCTAGAGGCTAGAGTCAGGAAAAGTTGGGTCACAAGATGGCAGAGTCCCCTATAGTTATGCTCTTGATCTAGACCTCCCCTACCTCCAAACAGAGTGAAATTAAGATTTCTTACCCCTTGGGGAAGGGGAGACCCACCTGTTCGGTAAAGGGTGCGTGTCTTTTTCCGGACTTGTGGGGGGGTGTCTGGGGGCTCCTTCTTCCTCACTGCCTTCTGGCTGCTCTCCCCTGCTGCAGTTGTGCTGAGCAGGGCTGTCAAATGGCAAACCCCTTTGCCTGTTCCACACTGCACCAAGGGTTGGGTGGTAGCACCTGGGTCTGGGCACCCACCAGTCCCATATGATGAGACCTGACCTGATGGTCTTGGGCATCAGGTTCTTTATGTCTAAATGGGACCTCTTCCCCAGTTTTACCCTCTCCTATTTGGAGAATATTTCCACCCACCAGCTCTGGTAGCTACTGTAATTCAGACAGAGCTACAGTCCTATCTCTTAGGAGAGACTGTCACTGGTCAGCCACTGAGCTGGGTGCACTGGATTCATTTCCAACACAGCTGTCAGCTTCAGCCAGCTCCCTGGAAGTTGCCACTTCCCCCACCCCACCATGGTAATACAGAACAGTAGCAGTTCCTCACTCTGGGCATCTTGGTCAGGGGTCAGGGGGGCCAGGAACAACACCTCTCTTTCTAGCCCCATAGTCAGCTTCTCCTTTTCAGCCTTCTGGCCTTCAGGGATGGAGACATTATTAATTTCACAAGATTAGTCTCGGGGCTTCTTTAGTAAAGTGGCTCTGTTTTGGAAGTGTCTATCCATCTTTGAACTTCCAAATCTTTAGAGGAAATCTTTCATTACCCAAAAAGGTTATGATTGGGGAAGGAGAAGAGGTGGGAGAAATGGTCAAAGAAGGTTAAGGATATGAAAGTATCCCAAAGAAAGGGGAAATGGGGAAAGGAGTCTCATTCAAAGCCAGACTAGCTCTGCTAAAACTTTGGGTCTGTGTCGTTTGTGGATAGAGATATAATGTAAGTGCCCCAATCTCTCCCATCCATTTACCTACCCAAGCACGGTCATGTGCTTGAGCCCGACAGATACCAAAAGGGGCTTCCTCTTCTCTATGGCCTGGGAAGTCCTGAGGGTCCTGGTCACTTGTCCTGAGTTCCTCCATTTTCCACTCTTTTCTTTTCACCTCCCACCTTGTCCCCCACCCACTTCCCCTCATTCTTATACAGTCCCCACTCGCTCACCCCGGGCTTCCGTGGCTGTAGCTGCTGTTGGCTCCATAATCCGAGGTTCCCCTCACCCAGTCTTTCTCCTGCTCGTCTCTATGCCCTTAGTGCTGGGGGCTCCTAATGAAGCCCTGGCGCCGTGTGAGCAGGTGTGGGACTAGCACCTAGCACGGGGTATCAGGGGGCGAGACTAACCTAAACTCCCCATAGGGCAGGGTCTGGGGGCAGGAGGAAGGAAGGAGCACGTCTGGGAGGTGGGGGAGGGGCAACAAGGGCATCTCCCCCCTGCTCCTTACAGCGCTACCTCCTCCCTTCCAAAAAGGGGGAAAAAAAAGTCCAAAAGGAGAGATCAGGTGCGGCTCTAATTAAGAGGACACCTTTCTTTCCTTCTCTCCTATTGCTTTGGGGAAATAGTTCTTGAGGCCAAAAAGTGATAGGAAGATAAGGATACTCCGGAGTAAGAGACTGGGGTGGGTGCTGTCTGCCCCGACCCAGTTCTGAAGGTTCAAAGCTTCTCCTTTCCAGGGGGGCGGAACCCGCTTTCTGAGCTCCTGGGAGAATCCCGGGCTCGCAGTGGCCTGGCCTCGGGGCTTAGAGCCCACAGAAACTGCTTGCCTCCAGAAGAAAGAGCTACTTTGGAAGCAGAGTCCATTTTCATAAAGACAGAATTGCCTCTAGAGGGAGGGGCGGGAAAAACCTTTGAAGCACCTGGATTTGAAGTCCTCACGTCCTCCTACTTCTGCTTCCCACTTTCCTCATACTCTTTGCCGCTTCAACAAATGCCGGCCTGGGAGATATGAGAAGGCCTTCCACCTGGGTTCACACCTGTAAATGTTTATTAAGGGCCTGCAGCCACCACGTTTTGTTGCCGGCTGCTCGCATAAAGTAAAAAAAATAAATAAATAAAAATAAAAATCCACAATTTAAAGCAAAAATTTTGTTGGGAGCAAACTAAAAGAAGGCCCAAGCATATTTGGAGACTGGAAGTGGAATACTTAAGTGGTGAAAAGTAAAGTGTGTTGGAAATGAAATTTAATTTAAATGGCGTCTCGAAAGAGAAGTGAAAAGGAAAAAAAAAAAAAAGGCACGATTTTATATCTATGTACTGAAGTGAGATTTTCAAGAATAAAAGAAGGGAGGATTTGGTGCAAAGTCTAAAGTGAGGTAGATGGACTAAGAGAGAAGGGGTGTGTGTGTGTGTGTGTGTGTGTGTGTGTGTGTGTGTGTGTGTGTGTCTAAACCATCAGATCTAGAGCAATCTGTGTTTGGACTGAATAAGAGAGTACTAAGGAGAGGTACTGTTAAGGGACTAAATAAAACTTGATTTTATAATAATGCTATCTGAAACCAAAATAGCAATTGCTTCAGCAAGTCGCGACTTTGCTCTTTCTAAATAGGGCTTCAAACAAACTTTGGTTGCTTGTGTCATAGAGAGGATTCTGAGCTGAACTAGATGGTCCCTGAGTTGCCAAGAAAACAATTGTCATTAATGGTGCAATTTAACTTATTGACCAGGGCATTTAACACAGGACTAGATGCTGATACATTTTTTGATTATGATGATGAAATGAATATGGAGAAGTTACATTTTAGAAGCAGGAAAAAATGATCAGGACAGCTCCAGAAATTGAAGGTGATAAAAATAATTGAAAAATGGAGCATGACTGATTCTTTAGAACTTCCCTCCCCCTCTCACTTGAATGAGTATAAATGAAAGCTTATCAGAAAAGATACATAATTTGATCTTTAATCATGCTTAAATTTTTTTGTTAAATCTTTTGAGTACACATCCTTTATTAAGACGAATTGTGTGGTAACCTATAAACATAATGTTTAAACTCTTTGCTTTTATGTACCTTCTCCAAAATGTTAAATTTTTGCTCTTTTCAACTCTTTTTAAAAACTTCTGTCACCCTCACATCAAATAGAACAATTCCTTGTAATAAATAAGTATAGTTAAGTAACACAAGTTGATACAATTGACTAGTCTAAAAATGTAAGAGTTATTTTAATTTTTACTTTTAAGAAGAATTCTCCTATATGTCTCCTTTGGAAGATGATAGCAAAGTGCTGTCAGATAAGAGAGGGATGTGGTATATTTGGAAGTGCTGCCCTTTGGACTCCATCATTCATCTGCTGTGACTTTTAGCAAGCTGCAAATTCTCCATTTTTTTCCCAACTAGAAATGAGTACTTATTTCATGGGATTGTCATGAGGATCAAATGAAATAATGGCAATAAAAGTGTTAGATTGTAAACAAATGTAAGCTATTAATATGGTTTAAAGTTCTAAGATGTATGAACTTCTTCTCTGTTTGATCTGAGATTATACCACAGCCTCCCACTTTTAGACTCAGATTACCCAGGCTGAAGAGGATGATGGGGCTGAAGTGGTGGTAGAGGTGTCTTGGGTGGCCCTGATTTCTCTAAGGTCCATTTTTAAGATGGCTTTTATCATTGACAATATGGAGATACTATGTGATGCTATGGAGAGTGTCCCAAGCTACCCTTTAAGGTAGCTCTCTTGACAGAAACTCTTTATTTGTTCTCATACTCAACATTCTGATCGGAGTCTGACCCCTGGATCACCATCACCCTACTCACAGATTGGCCAGTTTTTCTGTGCCTTTGTTTATTCTCTACATTTTATATATGCAGGGCTTTCCCCACTATGCTGTCTTTCATCTTCATTGTAATGTGAATTTTTTTAGATAAGGAGTGTTTTCCTTAACAGCTAACCCCTTGCCAGAGATTATAAAATTTATATCCATGTATTTGGCTTGGTAGATAGAATACTGGGTCTGGAGTTAGGAAAACTCATTTTCTTGAGTTCAAATCTGGCTTCTGGCACCTATTACGTCTATGATACTGAGCAAGTCACTTAATCCTATTTACTTCAGTTTCATCATCTGTAAAATGAATTGGAAAAAAGAAATGGCAAACCATTGCAGTATCTGCCAAAAACAAACAAGTAAGCAAAGAACCCAAATCTGGTCACAGAATCAGGCATGATGGAAAAACTAAAAACAAAACAATCCATAATAGGTAACAGTTTCTGGCACTTAAATGCACTTAAAATGTTGCTGATCAACTATTATGTCTTGAATCCTGTCTGTTAATTCCAAACCATTGTCTGTCAATAAGAATTTATTAATCATCTGTTAAAAGCCAGGTGAAAGTGCTGGGGACACAAAGGTAAACCTCAGTCCCTGCTCTTGAAGAGGTAACATTAATTGGGGAAATACATGAAAGACAACTATACTCAAACAAGATATATTCAACATAGATTGGGTGTAATTAATAGAGAAAAGGAAGATATTGGTCGTAAGGGGCATCAGTACAGTCTCTGCATAGAAGATAGGATTTTAGCTGGCTTTTACTGGAAAAAAGCCAGGAGTTAAAGATGGAGAAGGAGAGTATTTCATCCAGTTTCAAGGCTGTGTAAAAATAGCAAAGAGGTTAGTGCTTTCTCCCTGACTATTCTAATTTTAAATTATCCAGTATTATACCCTTCCTTTCTTGAGGTTGATTTGCTTAAATGCTTATCTATTTCTTCCTCAAATTGTAGACTAATACTCAAAACAAGTACTGACCAGAACTTCCTTACTCCTACAAAAGGGGGAGCATCCCTAAAGCACAATTTGGCTAATCTTGGCCATATGGCTCCTTTCTAGGTAGGGAATCCTTTAGTATCTTTATTCGTAGAAATATCACAGAATAAATAGTCTGAGGAACACTGGCTTATTTTAGAAATGTCCAGTGGGATGGGGTTATGGACATAACAGGAAATCCTTGGGGGAATACTTCCTGGTGAGCTTTTTTTGTAGTAATAAAATCATTATATAGCCAAGATGAAAGATCACAGATAGGAATGTGTCCCTTGTCACTGGTGAAGAGACTGGGCTTTAAATCTCTATCTCTTTGGTTAGTTCTTTTCCAAGGAGAGATATATACATTCCATTGTGTTTCTTTTACTTTCTCCTGTTACTTTCATCCAATAACTCCTTGTAAGAAAATATGAGGACAGCTAAGTGATGCAATAGATAGGGCACAAGGTCTGGAGTCAGGAAAGCTTTTCTTCATGAGTTCAAATTTGACCTGAGTCCACTTACTAGCTTTGTGACTTTAGGCAAATCACTTCATCCTGTTTACCTCAGTTTCCCCATCTGTAAAAATGATCTGGAGAAGGAAATGGCAAATTACTCCAATATCTTTGCTAGGAAAACCCCATGTGAGGTCACAGAGAGTCAGACACTATTGAAAAATTACCAAATAGAAATAAAAAGGACATGTAATTTAGGGAACGTTACTCTATCTACTTTAATTTTTATCATTTGGCCACTTTTATCAATCTTTAGTAGCAAAAGTACACAAAACCTCTAGGTTTTATGAGACTTTAAGTATGTTATCTGTAGCATTAAAATCTTAGCAAGGCAAGAACTATTAAAGTCACTAAATCAGTCTCTCATTTACTGAAGGAATCACATCTGCAAAGTATCTTATGATTGTTCATTCAGCCCATGTATGAACATTTCAGATAAAATCTGATTTGGGAACAAAGCTTTATGCAGCCATGTTACATCTGTTTTTCCAAGTCAACCCCATTATCAGTTTACTCCCTTTTCCACTTGTACTACTACTATGCTTCTAATCCTAGTCCTTCAGGAAGTATTTATTGCTTATTGATTCTCTCAGCCTTTTGCTCAATCAAATAGAACTCAATCCCAGACAGTTTGAATAGATCTCACTGAAGCATTTAATGTTGCTGACCACATCTGTAATTCTTGATATTTTCTCCTTTCCTAGTTTCTATGATAAAATGGCTTCATTGGTTCTCCTTATTCTTTCATGACTGCTTTTCTCTTTCCATCTCTTCTGTCTAAGGAGAGCTGTAAATGAGATCCTGTCCTCCAGGTTATATAACTTGAGTATTGCCTTCGTTGAGTTTTTGAATATAGTAGGTTGACACGATTAGGAAATACAGTATCCGAAATGCCCACTAGCTGGTAATCTATCTGAGTCATCAGACCAGACTTTGTCAGTTATTCTCTCTATAATGCATACACCAAGATAAATTGTTCCTGAGTCTATATTATCTTCCCTGGCCACAAGTGGATAAGCCTGAAAATATGCAGGATGACGCTTTTACTACAAGTTCCCACAAGTGTCACTGAAGTGACTCCTCGCTGAATGGGTAGGAAATTAATCTAAAATATGAAATGATTATTGCTCAGGATATTAAAATATAAAATTTGTGATTTACACTAAGCTTAGAGGTTTTACCTCATCTATGCATTGTTTTCTCCCAATATGCTTTCCACTACGTTCATAGGTTGGCATCATGATTGATTGTGCTTGGAATAAAATAAAAAGAGTTCCAAACTAAGCATTCCTACATGGAGAATTTTACCTCCAATAATCTCAGAATCAGATAATTGGGAAGGACTTCATAACCCTCTAGTCCAATTCATACCAAAGGATTATCAGAGGAAAGAAGATGAAAAGAAGATAATGGACTCATCTCTAACTCTGTCATTTCCATTTACCTAAGTCCTTTTGGTGCATTCTTATTAAAAATTGTTTTCCTTAACCCCAACTTTTCATATTGGTTCCTTAAGAGTAATATACAATTGATTTTTTTCCTCACTTTGAATTGACCTTGGATATATCATTATCAGGCTTACTTATCAACATGAATGTTTCTTCCACACAGTGAAGATTGCAATCCATCTTTTCTTTCTCATCTTCTATGACTCTAATACATGTCATTCAAAAATTCATTCCTTCAAACCTCTTGACTGGCTGTCCCACTTCAAAGTTATTCTTTGCTCTTGCTACATGACCAGACTACCACTTTTTCCAGAAATATATTTTCTAATGACATTTTTTTTCCTGAGGCAATTGGGGTTAAGTGACTTGTTCAGGGTCACACAGTTAGGAAGTGTTAAGTGTCTGAGGTTAGATTTGAACTCAGGTCCTCCTGAGTTCAGGGCTGGTGCTCTATCCATTGCGCCACCAAGCTGCCCCCTGATAATTTTTTCACATTCTGTTTTCATATATAATGCATCTTTTCTAATATCCTGCATTATATTCATACTTGCCCTATATCCCTCCATTTTCCTTTGGGTGACCCATAGACTAATTCTTCAGAAACTTGTTTGGTGATTTGCCATTTAAAGCTTTGTATAGTCAGGCTCCAGTCTACTTTGCCTGGCTTGCACAACACTTCTTTTAAAAACCGTGTTCCCATCAACATCTTACTTTCTTTGCCCTAAATTTGGGAATCCCTTTTCCATCTTTATCCTTTGGCATAGGAGTAGTCTTTTATGTCTGGATTGTACTCCTGCTTCAGTTTTGCTATTTAGAATCCATCATTTCATTCAATTACTACCTCTTATAGAGAGCCTCATCCTTCTTACTACTCATTTATTAGTGTTCACTCCTGCTTCAGATTATTGAATATACACTTATCTGTTGTATCTTCTTCAGTATGACATGAGATCTTTGGAGGCTGAGACTTTTTGTTTTATCTTTGTATCTGCACCATTCAGCACAATGCCTTGAAAATAATAAGTGATTAATTTTTATTGGATTAGATTGGGTTTAATTTTTTTAGCTAAATAACATCACTGGATGAATATTTGGTTGTTTGTTTAAGATGATCCTCCATTTCTGGGAGTTATTTGGGGTTATTAAAAGCATTAAATGGTTTCTCAAGTATTCAATTCTGGTTCAGTGTTCTCTATCCACAGTAATTATAGATTATACATACATATATATATATATATATATATATATATATATATATATATATATATATATATATATATACTGATAGAGCAGATTATGAGGTTATTTATCAAATTCCTTATCATAGTTGAGGAAATAGACATTCTTAATTAGCTTGCGTCTTTATAATAAGTTAGTCCAAACTCTTGAATGAATTTTGAATCTTATTTAGTAAGTTCCACAGCACTCTTGAATTAAATTGGCACAATTTCATCTATAAATAGGAGCATTTGGAGGAACTTACCCTACATCTACGGAAATTTGGCAACATTTGTCTTCCTGTTTTATGTCTCACTTCATATTAATAATCAATTGGTTGTCAAATGCTGTTATCTCTTTGGTTGAGAGGAATTCAGTGTGATCTTGATATGAGAAAGCCAGTTGACTTTCTAGAAAAGAATTTTTAAGTTTTGCATTGTGATTAACCAAATGGTTGGGGGTTTTTTTGTTTGTTTTCTTTGTTTTTCTAAACAAACACAGTAAAATCTTCTAAGTACCTTTTAGTCAATCACTATATATACATATATATAGCCTAATCTGTTATACTTTTCTTTTCCCTTCTCATGTCTTTATCCAAGATGCCCTTGATTATGAACATAAATTATTCTCATAAAGGTTTTGTAAAAATGAAGAAATAGACATATGAACTGGTACTTATTAATGTCTTCCTGATAGCCTTTTTCTAATAATTATTTCTTATTCTCCCTTCAAAACTATAAATGAGTCCCTCAAGAATGTAAAAATTGTGTCATCTGTAGTATTGCCAGACTAAAACATTTTTAATCTGACACATTCAAGAGCTATCCATTTTCTGCGTGCAGGATAAAGCCTGTATTCTTCATGTTAACATAGAGTCTCTCAATAACCTTAATATTCTCTATTCAAAAGTTTAGTATTACTTCTGTATATAACCTTTCATCTAAGATTAGGACCTTTCTCTAGACTAGCAATAGCATCTTCTTGGAAGTCATATTCATTCCTATCTTTGTGTCCTTAATTATCCTATTCTATAAACTTAGTATACCCAAATAATTATAAAAGAACACTAGTTTTAAAAATGACCAAAAAGTGTCTTCTGTGGAACAGTATGTTAGGTCCTGGATAGCAGACCATACACTACCCCTCCTTTTTTTTTTAATTTGTGCAATTAAATTTGGGGAAATTGAGTTTAAAAAGAAAACTTTTTTTCTTTTCTTTTTTATTATAGCTTTTTATTTACAAGATATATGCATAGGTAATTTTTCATCATTGATGATTGCAAAACCTTTTGTTCCAACTTTTCCCCTCCTTTCCTCATCCCTTCCCCCAAAAGGCAGGTTGACCAATACATGTTAAATATGTTAAAGTATAAGTTAAATACAATATATGTATACATATCCAAACAGTTATTTTGCTGAACAAAAAGAATCGGATTTTGAAATAGTGTACAATTAGTCTGTGAAGGAAATCAGAAATGCAGGTGGACAAAAATAGAAGGATTGGGAATTCTATGTAGTGGTTCATAGTCATCTCCCAGAGTTCTTTCACTGGGTGTAGCTGGTTCAGTTCATTACTGCTCTATTGGAACTGATTTGGTTCATCTCATTATTGGAGAGAGCCACGTCCATCAGAATTGATCATCATATAGTATTGTTTTTGAAATATATAATGATCTCCTGGTCCTGCTCATTTAACTTAGCATCACTTTATGTAATTCTCTCCAGGCTTTTCTGAAATCATCCTGCTGGTCATTTCTTACCAAAAAAATAATATTCTATAATATTCACATACCACAATTAATTCAGCCAATCTCCAATTGATGGGCACCCACTCAGTTTCTAGTTTTTGGCCACTACAAAGAGGGCTGCCACAAACATTCTTGCACATACAGGTCCCTTGCCCTTCTTTAAAATCTCTTTGGGAGATAAGCCCAGTAGTAACACTGCTGGATCAAAGGGTATGCACAGTTTGATAACTTTTTGAGCATAGTTCCAAATCATTCTCCAGAATGGCTGGATATATTGACAATTCCACCAACAATGTATCAGTGTCCCAGTTTTCCCACATCCCCTCCCACAGTCTGCATTACCTTTCCCTGTCATTGTAGCCAATCTGGCAGGTGTGTAGTGGTATCTCAGAGTTGTCTTGATTTGCATTTCTCTGATTAATAATGACTTGGAGCATCTTTTCATATGGCTAGAAATAGTTTCAATTTCATCATCTGATAATTGTCTGTTCATATCCTTTGACCATTTATCAATTGGAGAATAGCTTGATTTCTTATACATTAGAGTCAATTCTCTATATATTTTGGAAATTAGGCCTTCATGTTTTCCCAGTTTATTGGTTCCCTTCTAATCTTGTCTGCATTAGTTTTGTTTGTACAAAAACTTTTCAATTTTATACAATCAAAATTTTCTATTTTGTGATCAATAATGATCTCTAGTTCTTCTTTAGTCATAAATTCCTTCCTCTTCCACAGGTCTGAGAGGTAAACTATGTTCTTCTAATTTATTTATAATCTGATTTTTTATGCCTAGGTCATGAACCCATTTTGACCCTATCTTGGTGTATGGTGTTAAGTGTGGGGTAATGCCTAGTTTCTGCCATACTAATTTTCAATTTTCCCAGAAATTTTTGTCAAACAGTGAGTTGTTATCCCAAAAGCTGTGGTCTTTGGGTTTGTCAAACACTAGATTATTAAAGTTATTGGCTGTTTTGTCCTTTGAACCTAACCTATTCTACTGATCAATTAGTCTATTTCTTAGCCAATACCAATGGTTTTGGCAACTGCTGCTTTATAATATAATTTTAGATCTGGTACAGCTAGGCCACCTTCATTTGATTTTTTTTTTTTTGCATTAACTTCCTTGAAATTCTTGACCTTTTGTTTTTCCATATGACCTTTGTTATTATTTTTTCTAGGTTATTAAAATAGTTTTTTGGGGAGTCTGATTGGTATAGCACTAAATAAATAAATTAGTTTAGGTAATATTGTCATCTTTATAATATTTGCTCGCCAATCCAAGAGCATTTAATATTTTTCCAATATGTTAGATCTGACTTTATTTATGTGGAAAGTGTTTTGTAGTTTTGCTCATCTAGTTTTCCCTTGGCAAGATTCCTAAATATTTTATACTATCAGTAATTACTTTAAATGGAATTTCTCTTTGTAACTTTAATTGTTGGTTTTTGTTAGTGATATATAAGAATGCTGATGATTTATGTGGGTTTATTTTGTATCCTGCAACTTTGCTAAAGGTGTGGATTATTTCTAATAGCTTTTTAGTAGAATCTCTGGGGTTCTCTAAATATACCACCATATAATCAGCAAAGAGTAATAATTTGGTTTCCTCATTACCTACTTTAATACCTTTAATTTCTTTCTCAACTCTTATTGCCAAATATAGCATTTCTAATACAATATTGAATAGTAATGGTGATAGTGGGCAACCTTGTTTCACTCCTGATCTTATTGGGAATGGTTCCAGTTTATCCCCATTACATATGATGCTTACTGATGGTTTTAAATAGATGCTATTGATTATTTTAAGGAAAAGTCCATTTATTCCTATACTCTCAAGTGTTTTTTAATAGGAATTGATTTTTGGATTTTATCAAATGCTTTTTCTGCATCTATTGAGATGATCATATGGTTTTTGTTAATTTGGTTATTGATATTGTCAATTATACTAATAGTTTTCTTAATCTTGAACCAGCCCTGCATTTCTGGTATAAATCCTACTTGATCATGGTGTAATATCCTGGGGATGATTTTTCTGTCATCTTTTTGCTAATATCTTATTTAAGATTTTAGCATCAAAATTCATTAGGGATATTGGTCTATAATTTTCTTTCTCTGTTTTCAACCTACCTGGTTTAGGTGTCAGTACCATGTCTGTGGAATTTGGTAGGACTCCTTCATTCCCTATTTTTCAAATAGTTTATATAGCATTGTGGCTAATTGTTCTTTAAATGTTTGGTAGAATTCACATGTAAATCCATCTGGTCCTGGGGATTTTTTCTTAGGGAGTTGATTAATAACTTGTTCTATTTCTTTTTCTGAAATGGGACTATTTAAGCAATTTGTTTCCTCCTCTGTTAATCTGGGAAGCCTATATTTTTGGAGATAGTCATCCATTTCACTTAGGTTATCAAATATATTGGCATAAAGTTGGGCAAAGTAACTCCTTACTATTGCTCTAATTTCTTCTTCATTGGTGGAAAGTTCCCCCCTTTTCAATTTTAAGACTAACAATTTGATTTTCCTCTTTCCTTTTTCTAATCAATCAAAGGTTTATCTATTTTATTGGATTTTTCATAAAAACCAACTCTGAGTTTTATTTATTAATTCAATATTTTTTACTTTCAATATTATTAATTTCTCCTTTTAATTTTAGAATTTCAAGTGTAGTCTTTGATTGGGGTTTTAAATTTGGTCTTTTTCTAGCTTTTTAAGTTGCAAGCCCAATTCATTGATCTCTTTCTCTATTTTATTCAAGTAAGCCTCTAAAGATATAAAATTTCCCCTTACTATTGCTTTGGCTGCATCCCACAAATTTTGGTATGATGTCTCATCGTTGTCATTATCTTGAGTGAAATTATTAATTGTGTCTACAATTTGCTGGAAAACTTTAAATCTTAAGTCTCTGACTTCCCTTTATGGGGATATATAATTTAAAATATCCTAGAGCCCTCAAACCAGGGAGATTAAATATATCTTCCTATTGGAGAAATGATGAGGCGGGACTCCCGAGGAGGGTAGGAAAATAAAGTCCATTTATTTCTAGGGCTTTCCCCTTTTTATAATGTAACAAAAACAACTCTGAGCATGTAGGACCACATAAACAACTTGCTATTATATGTACTTTGCCACCTGGTATCACTCTTCCATCTTCTATCACTCTGCTTCAATCTCAACACAGGTTGTCACTGACCTCTGACTTCTCAGGAAGGCCAAGAGCCTTTAGGGGAGATGGCAGCTGAACCAGACATTGTTAGCAGGTTCCCTCTGGGCTGAAGGGTCTTATACCTTACCCAGAGTTTCCCCACTGACTGTGACTCTGTACATATCTCCACCAACAAAAACCATACTGAGGTCATGAAGAGTTTGACAGGTCTGAACAATGACAATAATGAGGATAATACTTGTACTTCACTAGCTTGTTGTAAGGATCAAACAAAATAATGAATATCTCACTTTGGAAACCTAATAAGTTATTATTACCCCCCCTATTTCTATACTGTATGTATATATTTTATATCTTTGGGAAAAACCTTAAATCCTTATATTTTAATATGAGCCTGTATGATTGCTCTAAACAGTCCCATTTTCTAAGAGTCTTTTTTTGGTGCACATCATTTCACTACTTTATTTTTTCAATGAATATAGTATTTTTTTTTTCTAATTCCATTCAAAGACAATTTTCAATATTCATTTTTATGAGATTTTGAGTTCTAGATTTTTTTCCCTCACTCCTTCCCCTCTCCTTAAGAAAGCAAAGCAATCTGATACAGGTTACATATGTACAATCATATAAAACATTCCCACATTAATAATGTTGTGAAAGAACAAACAGAACAAAGGGGAAAAAATGGGGAAAAAAAACAAAGAAAGTAAAATTGATATGTTTTAATCTGCATGTAGACTCCATTAGTTCTTTCTCTGAATGTGGATTAGATTTTCCATCTTGAATCTTTTGGAATTGTCTTGAATCACTTTATTGCTGAGACAAGCCAGGCCAATCCTAGTTGATCATCACACAATGTGGCTGTTATTGTGTACAATGTTCTTCTGGTTCAGCTCACTTTATTTAGTATCCAGTTTATGTAAATCTTAACAGTTTTTTCTGAAATTTATTTGTTCATCATTTCTTATATCACAAAAATACTCCATTATATTCATATACCACAAAGTGTTCAGCCACTCCATAATCGAGAGGCATCATAATTCTTTGTCACTGCAAAAGAAGGTGCTATAAATATTTTTGCACATGTGGTTTCTTTTCATTTTTTATTCTCTCTTTGGGATACAGACCTAGTAGTGGTATTGCTAGATCAAAGGGTATATGCAGTTTGATTGCCCTTTAGATGTCGTTCAAAATTACTATCTGAAATGACTGGATCAGTCCACAACTTTACCAACATTTCATAGTGTTACAATTTCCTACATCATCAACATTTATATTATTTTATATTTCTAAACTATTTATATTCTTAAATCATTTATCTATTGAGGAATGGTTCTTTCTTTTAAATTAAAAACAGTTCCTTTTATATCTTGGATATGAGATCTTATCACAGAACTTGTGCAAAATTATTTTTCTTAGCTAATTATTGACCTTTTAATCTTAGCTTTATTGTATATATTTGTATTAAAATTTTTAAAATTTAATGCAATCAAAATTATTGATTTTATATTCTGTGATCTTCTCTATTCCTTTTATTGTTAGATTCTTTTTTCCTAACCAAATATCTGATGATAGTTATTGTTTTTCTTGTTTTTCTCCAATTTGTTTATGTAACCCTAATATCTATATCACATGATCATTTGGCACTTATCTTTGTATAAGGTGTGAAATGTTGGTCTATATCTAATTTCTAATTGCTACATCCAATTTCTACATCTAATTATAGTTTTCCAATTTTCTCATCAGTTTCTGGCAAAAAAAAAAGTCCATATCCCAACATTTCAGGTCTTTATGGTTATTGAATACCAGTGTTGGATAAATTTGTTTTTATATAGATATAGATATAGATAATCTGTCCCACTTACTGTTCTCTCTATTACCAGTATCAAACTATTGTAATAGTTATTACTTAGTAGTTTATTATGAAATCTAATGTTACTACATTCTCTTCATTCTCATTTCTTTTCATTATTTCTCCTGAAATTCTCAACCTTTTTTTCCTTCATATGAATTTTATTAATTTTTTCCCAGTCTGCTAAAGTAATTCTTTGGTAGTTTGGTAGGAAATATCAATTTTTTCCTGGAACCTAATAGTGTCTAATTAATATTTTTTGAGATATGAACATGCAATGAAATTAAAGGGTGAAGCATGTAATCAAGTGCTTGATGGAATTGAAGTCACATTTTGAAGAAGAGAGAGAGGACCTTATAAACTATGGGGATTGTAAACAGCTTCCAATAGGAAAGTGGGTACATGACCTGCATATGCAAGAAAGGATGGAATATATTTCTGGAATTGGGGTTGGTATTGTCAGCTTGTGCAAAAGGAATAGAGGACAGAGAGACAATGTTGAGTTTGGGAATAGCAATTAAAATAGTTGCTACAATATAGAATGTATAAAGGAGGAAAGGAGAGAGAAATAAGTGGCAAGATAGATTGGAGCCTGATTGGAAAGGACTTTTATAGACAATCAGACACTTAAGCCCATTAAGTTGAATTAGTATGACTTCTGTGATTTATGCTATTCCCTAATTTTTACTTCTAAAGTGCTCACAAAAAGTGAGGGTTCTTCCCCTCTCCCTCCACCAAAAGCTCTGTGTTATTAGTAGAACCCAAATCACTCTGCAATAATGCAGACCAAGCTGCCTGTTTTTTAAAGTCAATTTCTCTATAACCAGAGGGAGTCTCATCTCCCCAGCTTTCTAGTCAGATGGGAGGAGCTGGGTCAACTAGTAGTTACATAACCCCAGGCATATCACCAGTAGTATGTTGTACTGGTTCATTAGGCTTACATCTGTAATGAAAGCACAGGGAAAAGAGAGCTACCATGCAGTAGAGAAGAAAACATTGGGCTTGGGTGTAACCTTTCAGTGTTTCTCAGTTTCTTTACCTGTTACTAGGAGGAGGTTGAATTAGTCTCCAAGATCCTTCTCAGGCCCTAATCCTATAGATAGAAAACTAAGTCTGAAGGAAGGGAACTGGGAACCACTTACTTGACCCCACCAAACCCTCTCCCTCTTTCTTTGCCCCTGGATAAAAACAAGAGAAATCCCTTTGTATCTTAAGTGACAAAATAGTAAGATAAGTTTTTTGTAAATTTTTTTTTCCTATTTTGTAGCCACATAACTTTAAACTCATTCAGTGGTTGATATGCTGAATATAAAACTCTCCTTGTCTAAGATTCTGATTCTTATATTGAATTAGGTTCCTTATCTTCATCCCCTACCCTTAAACACTTTTCATGTTATTTCTATTTGGTTTATTTGGGAGAGAGGGAGATATATGTTGTATTTAAAATTTCTCCCTTAAAAATAAGTGTTTTCTTCATTTTTTTGCTCTAATATGATCAGAGTCATAACTGGAAATTCTGACACCTGGAGAAAATACCTTAAAATGTAACTAGAGTAATCAGCAGGGTAGTGTGTAAAGAATGCTGTACTTGGACCGTTAGGACCTGAATTTGTATTCCAACACTATTATTTATTTTTATGTGACCTAAAGCAAACTATTTTCTCAAATCTCAGTTTTCCTGAATTATAAAATAAAGAAGCTGGACTAGATGATCTCTACAATCCAGCCAGCACTAAATACATGAACTGATTATCAGATCAAAATTTTTAATAATAAGTTCAGTTACAAAGGAGAGCATTTAGACCTATAGACACAAGATTCTACTGGGGGAAAAAACTGTCAGAGAGTATATCATTATGGGTGTGGGGTTCTTGTACAAAACCACTGCTGAGGGATAAAGCAGAACACATCTAGATCTAGCTAAGGAGTAACTCCCTTTGGGTGTCAAAATAGCAGGTGAGGAAGAAGGAATTGTACATTCTTTGCTGTTTTTTAGGAGCTTTCAGTCATGACTGATTCTTCATGACCCCATTTGGGCTTTTCTTATCAAAGATACTGAAATGGTTTGTTATTTCTTTCTCCAGCTCATTTTATAGAAGAAGGAAACTGAGGGAAACAGGGTAAGTGACTTGTCCAGAGTCACACAGCTAATGATTGAGGCAATTTATAATCTGGCAGCTTCTATTATTTCAACTGTTTTCACTAACTTAGTGCTAACCTCAGCAGTTTCTACTTCCTATAAGAATCGAAGCTATGCCCTGGTATGAATTAATAATAGCACCTATATCACAGAATGGTTGTGAAGATCATTTGAGAAAATATTCATAAACTGCCTGTCACAAAGTAGGCATTACCATAGTACTCTTATTATTACTATTTATATCTTTAGTCTCTAGCAGAATGAGGGCCTGACATACTGAATAAATACTGATTGATTAGTTGGTTTTAAAAGTTTAGGATTCTGTGCAGTAAAGATGACCATCAGGAAATGTCTAATCTTGATAAGAAAACTTGCCCCTCATTTGAAGGAGAGGGTAGACACAAGAAAGGCACTCAGAATGGGACCCTAGTTTGCATAAACAGAAAAACATCATAAGAAAACCACAAATTTGGAAAGCCTTCAAAATATTCAACACATATGCACACAGCCTTTCCCAGGACTGGTCCCAATCAATCATACCTCTTTGTCCTTGCTTTCTGAGGAGTACCTGCTAATTACTCATCCCATTATGTAACCAAGTTTACCAATGTTAAACCCTTTTCTACAGCACTGGGGACAAAGCATCTGGCAGTAATACTATCTACCCACTTCTGTCTCCCTCTCCCTGAAACTATGCTTATTATCTTGGTGAGAAGGTACCCATTTGAGTATGTCTTCTATGTCAGAGTTTGCACCTCTGTCTATAAGATTTTAATGTGGTAGATTGATTATCCCTATAAAGCTTCTACAATTATTCTAATTTCTAATGGTTTTATTGATATAGCCAGTTCAGTGCTATTTTTTAAAAAATGTTGGAATCTGGTAATTTGCTAAGGTTTGTCTGCCATCTGGTGGGGAAAAATTGCTATCATCTGTATATCTAGTACTCAGTAAGATTCATTTAAATTAATGAATTAATATCAAGTGCTGCAAATCTATAGAACAAATAAACAAATATTTAGGATATGGGCCACACGTATATAGCACAGTGCCAGAAATATATACTTAATAAATTGCTGCTGACTGCCACATATACACACATATTTGTAATTATTTCTGTGGCACCCAATTTTGTTAAACTAGGGAAATTCAAAAGCATGTATTCGTATCTAAGGGCCTGCTTATTCAGAAACTCACCCAACATAGACTAGACAGCCTGAGGTTAGAATTTGCATTTCTAGGGTTCTCCTAGGTATAGGATAGCTGCTGGGTACTACTAATGAGATCAGAGTCGAGGGCATGGATAAATACATTAGAGAAAATTCTCATACTGTCAGACTTTGGAATTTCTATGAGTTTACTTTTTCTCAACTTCAGCAAATGCAGTACACACATCAACTGTCTGGGCAGTGGATAATGGCTCATCTCTGTCCTTCAAAGAAAAATTCATAGGATGTTAGAGCTAGACAATCCTTCTGGATATTTCTACTAGGCTGCTATAAATAATTAGTTAACTTTGAGGTTGTTTTTATAATAAAGCAGAGAGATGATCATATCGAAGCCTTAATGATTCCTTATTGGCTTGAGGATAAAATGGAAAAAAAATGATAATTTAGAATTTAAAGCTTTTCAGTATGGCTGTAATCTATCATTCTAGACATTTTTCATATTATTCCCTAAAATCTATGTTCTGAACATACTGGTCTCTTTGATGATTCCATTATGTAATATTCTGTTTCTGGCCTCCATGCTTTTGCATAAAGTCTCCCATACATAAAAACCGGCTTCTTCTTACCTCTATATTTTGGAATCCCTAGCAACTTTTAATATTTAGGAAATATTATCTACAAATAGAGGCCTTTCCTGCATCCCCAAATATTAGTACTCTCCCCTCAAATTTTCTGTCAACATAAATATATTGCTGTGTTTAGTATTACATTCCTCTCAGAAGAATTTATCTTCTGGAGGGCAGTAATATTTTGTCTTTGCATCCCTACCACCTAGCACAGTGCTTGACTAACAAACCTTTAGATGTATGCTGAATTGTTGTTGAAGAAGGAAAAGACTAAGGCTGTTTACATGCACAATGTGATGGAAAGGGGACCCATAGCATTGTCAGCTTGTCCTAAACACTGTATCTGCTGTCACATGGTATAGTCAGAGCTGTTTCTGGTAATGGAAATGTCAGCACCGAATGGCTGGTAGATCACTTGTAAAAAAATTGTAAAAAGAGATGCCAGTTGGCATCTGGCCTCACACTGAGCTCTGAATGTCTTACTATATAAAGAGATAAGCATTCTAATTAACAATCCTGGAGTAATGATGTGTTCATATAGTAAAGCAACTGATGGATTTGAAATGCAATTTGGAGTTAATCATTTGGGTGAGGTTATTTCATAGTTGACTAATTTAGCTAACCACTTTTAAAGGGTGCTAATTAAAAATTGCCTGGGGTTATCAATTTGCTTCCAGGACTAAAGAAAAAAATGAGAAGGGTTTCTGTCCAACTAATAATTAAATAAAGGAAAGGGGGCTGGCAAAGCCATCATCAATTTGTCATGGAACTTTAATATTTAGTCTCTTTTCCCTTTTGGCACTTCCTTTTCTCCAGAGAAAGGGCTACTTTACCCTTAATTTGAGGGATAAAGAGAACTAATCATAAGGACTTGCCAGATTATTACATTTTATACAATTGTTCCTATTCCATTTGTCTGGTGCCAATGGGACAATGAACAAAATTATCTTTATAGATAATTATAGAAGAGAATCATCTCTTCTCAAGAATAGAAAAACTAGGGGCATTTGACTCAACTCCATCTGCTCATTTGAAATAGCACTAGCTGACCTTCATAAATTTCCTCCAACTAGTTGTTATGTCAAACCTTTTCAAAAAATAAATTTTTAATGATATCTTCTATTTTTACATTACATTATTCCCTGTATTCCTATCACATTTCTGTCTCAGAGAACTGTTCTATTCTCTGTCTATTTTATGGAGAGCAGGACCTTTGAATATTTGAACAGTTGAAGAGCTATAAGCCCACTGACTTTATACAGTTTTTTTTTTCCATTTTTTCCCTTTTTATTTGCTTGGGCTCTTTTTTTTTTTTTTTTTTTTTTTTTTTTTTTTTTTTTTTTTTTTGCTAGTAATTGATGTTATACTTAATAAGATTCAACTTTTTTCCTCTGCTGTCTAATTATGGTATGGAGTTGATTGAGGTTTTTAAAACAAAAAAAAGTTAATGGAGGAAAGGGCAGAAGGCTCTGGCAATTGAATAGCAAATCTGACAATTCCAACTACAATGGAAAGGCTTAAATCACATATCCTAGTGATGGACTAACAAGGTCTCTTGTGAAGGACCAGTCTACCTTAATTCAAAGAGACTTATCACTAGACTACTTACAGACTGATAACCTTTACACCATAATCATTCTCAGTGACCACTTACTAATGTGAAAAAAATCAGGACACTGATACACTGGTGGTGAAATTCTGAACTAATCCAACTATTTTGGAGAGCAATCTATAATTATATAGCTGTATATATCCTTTGATCTAGCAATACTGCTTTTATATTTGTTTTCCTGAGGTTATTTTGGGAAAAGGAAAATAACATATATGTTCTAAAATATAAAAGCTTTCTAGAAATTGAGGGATGTCCATCATTTGGGGAATGGCTAAACAAGTTATGATAGATATGATTGTGATGGAATATAAGAAATGATGAACTGGTTGATTTTAGAGGAAAAAAGCATGGAAAGACGCATGAAATAATAAAGAGTGAAATAAGTAAAACTAAGAGAACATTGTATATAGTAACAACAATATTGTTTGAAGAACAATTAAGTTTTTTTGAGTATTGCAAATATTTAAGGGAGTTACAAAGAACCTGTGAAGGAAGATGCTATCCACCTCCAGAAAAAAAAATTGATAAAAATATGCATAATGTGGTTTTATATATAGATATATATATATATAGATATATATATGTATATATATAAATGTATATATATATATATGTATATATATAAAACCACATTATGCATATTTATATATATATATATATAGACACTGGTGTGTGTGTGTGTGTGTGTGTGTGTGTGCGTGTGTGTGAAATGGTGATCTCCTTTAGTATGGCATGAAGAGAGAGGGAGACAGTTTGGAACTTAAAAATGACACCAAAAAATACCCCCCTTTTTTAAAAGCCACTTACAAAATCCCAGAGGAATTGCAATTTACAGTGGAATTAAAAAATTGCACATAGCTGAAGAATAAATTAATAGATGAGGCCCAAACAAACAACAACAAAATAAATTACTCCAAAGACTAAATCCAATAAATGTAATTTCAAAAGGAGGTGTTTTTTTTTAATGTCAGAAGCTCTTTTATGATGTGAAAACTTGGATGTAAGTCATGCACCATCCAGAACTCCCAGAAACCATTACCTCTTGTAGTTCCTCAGCCATTATAGCTTTCCAATCATCTTTTTTTGGGAAATGTTGAGTGCCCTTTGATATAAAGAGTGAGGACAAATTCACTTATTCATCAAATGGGGTTTTCTTTGGTTAAAAAGGAACCCTGTAGGAAAGTTGGTATGCCTTATGTATATAAAGAGACATACAACCTCCTTTTAGATGGTCCCATGTACTGAGGGAATCATGAAGCATCACTTACCCAAGGCTGTTTGATTTTTCAATTGAAGAATGACTTTCAGTTGACTATAGATTCCTAATATCTATGGGAAGCCCCACAGTCCCAAATTAATTGCTGGGATTTCTATAAAGACTAGACTTTCCTTTTGAAATAAGAAACTCGATTTTTCTTTTCATTTTAAACTAGTTGGCAGGAAAAGCCAAGATGGTGGAGTAAAGGAAGGGCTTGTCCAACCTCTCCCCCAAAACTCTCCAAATTCCTTTAAATAATGACTGTTTTTAACTCAATCATTAAAACTGGTATGTATGTGAATAAACAGGTAGAGGATGTCTTTAAAGAGAAAAAAGGAAAACATAAATAACCCAGTTTTCTCTTAACTTCATTCTGGTTTTCATATGATCATCTCAATAGATGCAGAAAAAGCATTTGATAAAATCCAACATCCATTCCTACTAAAAACACTTGACAGTATAGGAATTATTCTTTAAAATAATAAGGAGCATATATTTAAAACCGTTAGTAAACATCATATGTAATGGCGATAAACTGGAACCTTTCCCAGTAAAATCAGGAGTGAAACAAGATTGCCCACTATCACCATTACTATTCAATATTGTACTAGAAATGCTAGCCTAGGCAATAAGAGCCAAGAAAGAGATTCAAGGAATTAGAGTAGGAAATGAGAAAATCAAACTATCACTCTTTGCAGATGACATGATGGTATACTTAGAAAACCCCAAAGATTCTGCTAAAAAGCTATTAGAAATAATTCAGAACTTTAGTAAAGTTGCAGGATACAAAATAAATCCACATAAATCCTTAGCATTTTTAAACATTACCAACACAATCCAACAGCAAGAGATACAAAGAGAAATTCCATTCAAAATAACAGTCCATAATATAAAATATTTGGGAATATATCTACCAAAGGAAAGTCAGGAATTATATGAGCAAAATTACAAAACACTTGCCACAATAATAAAGTCAGATTTAAATAATTGGAAAAACATTAAGTGCTCTTGGATAGGCCGAGCGAATATAATTAAGATGACAATACTCCCTAAACTAATCTATTTATTTAGTGCTATACTAATCAGACCCTCAAGAAACTATTTTAATGACCTAGAAAAAATAACAACAAAATTCATCTGGAAGAACAAAAGGTGGAGAATTTCAAGGGAAGTAATGAAAACAAATCAAATGAAGGTGGCTAGCTGTACCTGATCTAGAACTATACTATAAAGCAACAGTCACCAAAACCATTTGGTATTGGCTAAGAAATAGACTAGTTGATCAGTGGCATAGGTTAGGTTCACAGGGCAAGATAGTGAATAAAAATAGCAATCTAGTATTTGACAACCCAAAGATCCCAACTTCTGGGATAAGAATTCATTATTTGACAAAAACTGCTGGGAAAATTAGAAATTAGTATGGCAGAAACTAGGCATGGACCCACATTTAACACCACATACTAAGATAAGATCAAAATGGGTCCAAGATTTAGGCATAAAGAACGAGATCATAAATAAATTAGAGGAACATAGGATAGTTTACTTCTCAGACTTGTGGAGGAGGAAGGAATTTGTGTCCAAAGGAGAACTAGAGACCATTATTGATGACAAAATAGAAAATTTTGATTACGCCAAATTAAAAAGTTTCTGCACAAACAAAACTAATGCAAACAAGATTAGAAGGGAAGTAACAAATTGGGAAAACATTTTTACAGGTAAAGGTTCTGATAAAGGCCTCATCTCCAAAATATACAGAGAATTGACTTTAATTTATAAGAAATCAAGCCATTCTCCAATTGATAAATGGTCAAAGGATATGAATAAACAATTTTCAGATGATGAAATTGAAACTGTTTCCACTCATATGAGTGTTCCAAATCACTATTGATCAGAGAAATGCAAATTAAGACAACTCTGAGATACCACTACATACCTCTCAGATTGGCTAAGATGACAGGAACAAATAATGATGAATGTTGGAGGGGATGTAGAAAAACTGGGAAACTGATGCATTGTTGGTGGAGTTGTGAAATAATCCAACCATTCTGGAGAGCAATCTGGAATTATGCCCCAAAAGTTATCAAACTGTGCATACCCTTTGATCCAGCAGTGCTACTACTGGGTTTATATCCCAAGGAAATACTAAAGAAGGGAAAGGGACCTGTATGTGCCAAAATGTTTGTGGCAGCCCTTTTTGTAGTGGCTAGAAACTGGAAAATGAATGGATGCCCATCAATTGGAGAATGGTTGGGTAAATTATGGTAGATGAATATTATGGAATATTATTGTTCTGTAAGAAATGACCAACAGGATGAATACAGAGAGGCTTGGAGAGACTTACATCAACTGATGCTGAGTGAAATGAGCAGACTAGGAGATCATTATACACTTCAACAATGATACTGTATGAGGATGTATTCTGATGGAAGTGGATATCTTCAAAATAGAGAAGAGCTAATCCAATTCCAATTGATAAATGATGGACAAAATCAGCTATACCTAGAAAAGGAACCCTGGGAAATGAGTGTAAATTGTTAGCATTTTTTGTTTTTCTCCCCAGATTATTTTTACCTTCCGAATACAATTTTTCCTTTGCAACAACAACAACAAAATTCGCTTCTGCACATATATATTGTACCCAAGATGTACTATAAGATATTTAATATATATGGGAATGCCTGCCATCTAGGGGAGGGTGTGGAGGGAAGGAGGGGAAAAATTCAGAACAGAATGGAGTACAAAAGATAATGTAAAAAAAAATTACCTATGCATATGTGCTGTAAAAAAAAGTTATAATTATAAAATTAATTAAAAAAAAACTTCATTCTGGTTTTGTTGTAGCACTTGCTACCAGGATAAGCCCATTGTAAAGGGTCCCTCAGTAGGAAAGGCTCTAAGTCTAGTGGAATAATGTTGCTACACAAACACCTATTCTAATCAGTTTGGTTTCTCATCTGAAGAGTAACTCAACCCCTTCCCCCAAACTCTGTGGGGAAATAGGAAAACAAAAGCTTGACCAAATATTTTTATTTTTTTCCTTCTGATCTTGCATATCCCTGTGCTACTCCTTGAGTAGAGTTATTCAAATTCACCCGAACTGTTTCCTTTGAAATCAAAGCTAAGGGACAGGAAAGGGAATAGGCAGAAAAATGGGAAAGAAATTTACTTTCTGCTTCAAAAATATCAATTTTGAAATATGCAAATAAAAATTAGCCACTTCCTATTGTGCAAAAAAAATATGCTAATACCTCAAATGAAAGTAGAGGTAGTAATAAAAGATATCTTACTACTGTGATAATAAATATGTACAAATATAACACTTAGTTTTATATATTAATAAACAAATAATTTTAAATTTTATTTTAAATAATATTTTATTATTAATAATTTTTATTTATTAAATAAAATTTAAATGTTATTTAATAAATAAATTTTAAAATGTTTATTTATAATTTTATGATAAATTTAATTTTAATAAATAATTTAAAAGAAAATATTAAATGTAAATAAAATTTTAAAATACATATTTTTTCTTAAGTTAGGAATCTTAAAATGAACTGCTGCATTAGTCTAATTTTAGATGAGAATATTGGGAGAAAAGAATTCATTTCAAATGTGGATAAATCATTTAATCTCTGAGCTCCAGTTTTGTTATATGCAAAAATGAAAGAGTTGAATTAGATGATTTCTTCTTCCAGATTTAAATCCAAGAATCTATAATCTTCTCTTTGCCTATATGCCAAACCATTGATAGGGAGGGAGAGTGGAAATTTAGAAAAGGTTAAGATGGTTGGGGAATTTCGGGCTTTTTGGCTGTTCAGTCATTTCTATAGTGTCCAACTTTTCATGATCTTATTTGACTTTTTTTTTTTTTTTTTGGCAAAGATACTGGAATGGATATGTTGACTTCTTCAGCCTATTTTGTGGATGAGGAAACTGAGGCACCTTATTCAGGTGCTTGTTCCAGGTCATACAGCTAGTAAATGTCTGCGATTAGATTTGAATTCAGGAAGATGAATCTTCCTGATTACAGTTCCAGTGTTCTATCTACTGTACCATCTATTCATCTTGGCCTTTCCTCTCCACTACTCTCATCTTTCTTTTCCTTTCTATTTCCCTTTTCTCTTCCAATTTGCTTATTTGTCTTTTCCTTCTTTTTCTCCCTCTTACTTCTTTGATATTATAGATTTCTATTCCCACCTTTGTGTCTCTCCTTTCAACCCTTTTCTTTTCTTTCTTGTGAAGCTTTTTCTTTCTTTTACACTCTTTCTTTGAACTCTATCCCATCATCCTTAATAGATAACAATAAAGGTTAACACTGAATTTTAACTAACTTGAGAACGTGTTGAATGGGTCATTTGTTGAACGAATTTTCTGTTTATTAGTTGAGCATCAGTGACCTTTCTTGCTGGACAAGAACTCCCCTGCATTGAATAACAGTGTTTTACCTCTGTAACTCTTTTACAAATGCATAATTACAAAGGCTCATCTCTAAGATCATGTACTTTTAAGAAATATAGCACTCTGTTAACTATAAATCTTTAATCTAGTAATCCAACCATGAAATGCATTGTCAACAATCTTTGAAAATACCTCATAAAAAGACAGAGTAATTGTTGTTTCTGATGACTTTAAGCAGAATAAATATGGAGTGAGAAAAATCATTCTCTAACACTCCACAGAGATTAGTAGTTAAAAGGAGGCATTAAAAGTCCATAATTACAGAATTTTAGAGTTGAGTGAGACTCAGCACACATTTAGACCTACCCAAACTTCAAAGCAATCTTCTCTATTACATACCTTACTGTTGTATTCTAGTCTTTTGTTCCATAAAAGGGAAAATCTATTCCTTATCCAGATAGCCTATACATTGAGCCAGTTCTAATTATTGGCTCTTTTTTTCTTACATAAAACCCTCAATATAATTTTTTGGAAACTTCCATTCATGGAACCACATTTTGCCTCTGAGGTCAAATAGTAAAAAGGTTACTCATTATAGCTTTTCAAATATTTTTAGTTATAGTATCTCTTCTTTCTTATTTTCTAGGCTGAACCCACAGCTACTTATTATCTGATATGAACTAAAAAAGCTTTATCATTGTTCTTCTCTTTTGAACAGTCTTTAGATTATAGCTTATAAATATCTGTAGTGTAGATTATAAAAAGCTGTAATGTCCAAAACTGAGTATGATATTCAATAAACTTCAGTCAAAGTCTAATAAGACTAAAGTATAAGAAGATTACCACTTCCTTTTCCTCCTAAAACTATCACTCTGTTTAGAGCAGATAAATAATGCAGTGGATAGAGTACAGGGTCAGGTTCAAATTCAGCCTCAGACACTAGCTATGACTTTGGGCAAATCACTTAACTCTGTTTGCATTAGTTTCCTCATCTGTAAAATAGGCTGGAGATGGAAAGACAAATTATTCTTGGGTCTTTGACAAGAAAACTACAAATAAGGTTACAAAGAATCAAGCATGATTGAAACAATTTAAAGAACAATAACAACATCTCTAATAATTCCTAAGTACTTAAGGTGTTTATTTTATTAGGGATTCTAGAATGGATGAAGGGATAGATAGTTAGAGCACCCAGGCACTGTGCTAGAAAGACAAATATTTAAAACAGTTATTGCCTTCAAGGAACTTATTTGCCAGCCCTTCAATTTCTTGTCTATGTATCCCACATGAGAGATCTTCTGATCTGGTGGTTGTGATGCTGTGCTTTGCGGGGGTCAATTGTTCACCAATTTGACTGGTAGAGCCTCAGACCCCCCCATTTTAGCCTTTTGGGGTTAATTTTCCTGTTTCCCTGTTCTTTATTCTCACTTCTTATTTTTCTCTCCTTATTGGTTAACTGGGAAAATACTTTCATTTTGTTGATCCAGTAATTAATGGGACAGGTTCTTATTGGTACCATACTGGCTCTTTGCTTCAAATGACATATAAAGTCAAACCTTGAGAACCTCTGAGCCTTCAACTGGAGTGTGGAGAGTCCCCCACCATATGTTGTCACTACAGGTATGGAGATTTCATTCTTAGTCCCTTTTAGAAGCTGTTTTGCTTCTTTTCATTTGAAAAGCAGTAATGTTTGTTGAATCTATCTCTGTGTACAATGATGCTTTTTATCTAGACCCTTTGCACAATGCTTACTATTTAATAAAAGGAAACCAAATGTCAAAAAGGAGGCAGGATGGGTAAGCATTCTGTCACATGACAAATGGTTTAAAGATCTGGACCCTGGTAAGAGAAGATGAAAGCTGACTTATCAGAGCCAAAAGACCTATACAGGAAAAGATTAAGTTATTAATGGGGAAGTAATGAGTAGATCATCATGAGAATGGATCAAGAAGGTTACTAAGGAATTAAGAATTGAAGAACCTTTCATTCCTTGAAGAATTTGGGACTTCTTCCAGAGCTTTCAATCTAGTATCATTGTCAACATTGAAATCATTTGCCTGATGTCAGTCATAAAGAATTCTAGTTCAAGTAACTTAGAAATTAAACCATATGAGAGCTTGAAGAAGATTGATAGTAAATGATTCTTTTTTGTAGAAGCAAGAATAAAAAGTAGTATCTACATTTATATACATATATGCATACAATTTTAGATAGCAACTTAATTTAAGAAATAAAGTTAAAATTGGTTTTTATGTTCATTTTATGAATTTTATACTATATTTTCCTCTAGTTGAAAAACTTCTCTGACTCTAAATAACTCTGTACACTCCTCCATTTACCATTTTTTAAAGAAAAAAAAAGGCAGATCAGCTTCCCCATACATTTAGTTAATCTATCATTTTTATTTTGTTTCCACCAAAATCATTATTCAATGCCACAGGCATACCAATGTTCAAGCTGACCATATTGCTCAATTTCTGGCAATGAAATTGAATAAAAACTTGGATTAAAAGGTCAGTTTTTAAAATATGCATAATAAATTCAGAGACAAAAAGCTATTCTAACAACTTTCTGCACCATTTCTTCTCATCTCATTATTCATATAGGCCTCCCTGAATTTTAAGCAGTACAAATGTAGAGATGAAATTTGTAGACTACTGGAGCCAAGTAAAATTTCTTTCATGGCTGGAGACCTGATGGTAGAGTTGGTGACATTTCTTAAATTAATGAAGCTGGTGCAAGATGGGGAGAATCTGATGGATGCTTAATCGTTTTCTCTAGTCCTACAGTAGAAGTGGAAATATATATTAAAGTGAATTCCTTATTATCTGCCCTTCATAGATTCATCTCAACAGTTATAGAATTGACAATTCCTATTTTCATGAATTTTATTTTCATTATAAATTTTGTACCCAAAAATGACCTTGATTCTCATTTATATCATTGAGATCAGTAAGTAAAGACATGGGAATTTGAGAAAGGGAGTGGTAAATAAAGAAGCTTCGTATTTCTATGAGTAGAGCAAAAGTTTCTGTATAGAACTTGTTATGATTAGTTTTGAGAAGAAAAGACTCAGGATTTACCTGACATGTCTTCATTTGAAGAGCATGGAAGAAAATTTCATCTTCTGCTTGTTTTCAGAGGATGGAACTAAATTAAATTAAATTAAAACTTGATTTCAGGAAAGATACCTAGCACTTCACCAGTATGGATTAGGATATTTATGAGATAATGCATTTTCCCTCACTAAAGGCCCAAGTAAAAGTTGGATGACCCATTATTAATAAGGATAGGCAGTATCATTGTTTGGGCATTAGTTGGACAAAGTGGCCCTTCCAACTCTGAGGATCTGCGATTTTGTGAATAAATTTCCGGTCCCTAGAAAGCAACTTCTTTCTTTTAGATGCATTCTACCAAAAATTGATAATTTTTGTAAAATGCCTGACATGGTAGGTGCTATAAAAATGCTTATTTCCTATACCTCCCTTTCTCTGCTTTGTCCAGCTAACAGAGAACAGATTAGAGATATTAATGTATACACACAGCAATTATTGTTATAGGTAATAATTAGTATTTGATCATTTAATATGTAATTATAATTACTACTTTGATATTTAGTTAAATGATTATGCTAAATTTAAAGGTAGGACACCATCACCATTGAACTTTTAAGCTAATTTAAAGTGTAGTTTTATAGATATCTTTAAATTTTTATTTGTTTATGAATAGAGCTTTGTGCATAAGGTACCTTTTTTTTTAAATGGGATAGAATAAGTATTCCTAGTATATTTTTTGTTTCAATCTCTTTTTTTAACCTCAATCAGTTCCTTTTTTGTATTATACTTCTCTGTATATAATTTCTACATTTCATTATGCCTCACATTTTAAGCAGAAGAAATAAAAAAAAATGAAATTACAAGTTGCTAAGGTCAAATAAAATTATTTCTTGATTAGAGACCTGCAAGGAGAGTATTTTTTTAAAAATCAGTGAAGCTAATATGGACTAGAGAGGAGCTAATTGACCTTCCATTTTTGGTTTTTTAAATTTTTATTATTAGTGCCTTATACAAAAGAATTTAATAAATGCTTGTTGGATATATCATAAAACTAGATTTAGTGCTGGAAAGGACTTTATAAGTTATCTACTTGATCATCTTGATTGATAAGGTAACTGATATCCAGAGAGGTGGTGACTTGCTTGAATTCTCACAAGAAGCAAAGTAGAAGAATCGATAATTGAAATCAAGTCTCCTGACTCCAAATTCAGTACTATTATTAATCTACCACATTGACAATGGTGTATCACACATTTATCTGTCTCTCATACATATATAGACGCATACATAAATATACACACAGACACATTTATTTAATATTATAAAAAAATACATAATGATAGTAACCTGTCAATAACTATTACAATTTCCCTGTCATTAGGATTATATATGTTCATATTATGTACTCCTATATATACACATGTATTTATATAGTTATACTAACTATAACTCCAGAATTCTTAGTTATGTTTTTTTTTCTTTTGTATTCTCTTCTGCGGACTTTCCTGTATTTATGTATATTTATATGATGATATGGTCTCCATTACACATTGTCTTAATCATTCTTTCATTGTTTGGAACTTCTTAAAGTTTTCTTCTGGGTGGTATAAAATACCACTCTAACATTTTGTAAAGAATACCTCCTTCCTTTCAAATAATCTTTCTTTCACACTTTCTTAATTCTGTTGAGGACACCACCATCTTCCAGTTTGAAAAACTTTGGAGTCATCCTTGATTAGTCCTTCTACTTCACTTCTTCCCTCCCCCCCACTATCTAAAGGGTTACTTAGTGTTATCACTTATACCCTTCTCTCAGCTCACATCACTACTCTAGTTCAGGATCTTATTGTTTCTCACATGAATCATTGCAAGAGCCACCTTCTTCATAGCCCTTTTTCTAGTCTCTCTCATTTCGAAATCATTGTCTACATAGCTACCAAATGACTGTTTCTGCCCCAAGTCTTAAAACCCTCTCTGGAGATTGTTATTTTGCTTGGTAAATAAAGCCTTCCATAATTGGGCTGCTCTTTCCTTTTCCCAATATCCTACATCATGCCCCTTCACATTCTCTGTGTTGCAATCAAACTAAACTACTGGTTATTTCTTAGACATTCCATCACCTGTTACCATTACTTTACATACCCTGACCCTGATGTCTGCTTAGAGAAATTGTGACTTAAGGTCATGTTGCTTTTGAGCAGCAGAGAGAATTCATCACCAGGTCATCTTCTACTTGAGAGCTAAATAGCTCTATTAAGACATTGGCATCTCCATAAAACATAACTATTGAAAAAACTGAGTTTGATAGTGATGGAACTATGAAGGGCCTTAGACTCTGCTGAGCACGTAGGAGAAAACATATCTCAATAAGGCAATAGATAAGCATTATATTCTTATTGTCATCCTTACTTGTTTAAAGGGAAACAACGTAAATTGACTATAAACTTGATTTTTGCAAAAGGAGTAGATGTCATTATTGTTGTGAGGAAGCTGGATCTGTCCAGAGGCCTACTGAGAAAACAAAATGTTTATTAAGCACATATTATGCACATTTTTAAAGCAGATAAATGGACAGGAAATGTCTACTTGAGTTTGAATTTAATTTTTTAATTAACATTTTATTTCCCCCCATGTACACATAAACACAATTTAAAATATTCATTTAAAAATGTTTGAGTTCCAAATTCTCTCCCTTTGTCCTTCTTTCCCCCATTGAAAATATAAACAATTTGATATAAATTATACATACATCGTCATGTAAAACATATTTACATGTTAGTCATGTCGTGAAAGAAAACAGACCAAAAAATACTCAAGAAAAATGGAGCAAAGAAAAAGTATGCTTTGATCTGCATTCAGACTCCATCAGTTCTTTCTTTGGAGATGGATAGCATTTTTCATCATGTCTTTCATAATTATCTTCGATCATAGCAATGTTGAGAACAACTAAGTCATTCAAAGTTGATCATCATACAGTATTGCCGTTATTATATACAATGTCCTCCTGCTTGAATTTAATTTTTAGTGTTATATGAGTCTTAGAAAGCATAAACAAAGTTGAGCTGGGCTTGGATTATGTTGTGGCTGCTGGAAGTCTAACTCAGACCTGTAGCTCTTCATGTGAGAAGATGACGATACAAGGAGACTGAGGTACGTTGTCTGACCTCTCTCCTATTCCCCCCCGCCTCTTATTTATTTCATTCCAGTTCACAAGCAATATCTGTGTCAGTAAAGGCTGCTTTGCAACTCCTTTAGATGTTCTAATTCACAGCTGTGGAGGCTCTTGGAGAATTGACCTGCCCCTTCACCTAGGCATAGTCCTTAACAGGATTATATGCTGATATTGTCCCTGAAGGGGTGCACATGGAGAAGTGATTATAATTGTATAAAATATCAAAGTACTTAGATTTCCCAGATTCTTTTGAATATTCTACATAAGACAATGAGTCTTATTTTATATATGATAGCAAAAGGCTGATAATAGGAAGCAGGCAGACTTTGAAGATGGAAGTTTAATGTAAAGGTTAAGAGCCTAAAGTACAATGATTTGGTACCTTTCTGACTGGAGCTGTCTTTTTGATGGAGTGAACAAGACTTTGTATACTGGATGCTGAATTTAAAAAGTACTTTAGCATTATAGAAGCAAAAAAGCAAAGCACCAAGCACCGGCAGCACAGCACCAAATTAGTGGGAATTGGTCTGGACTTGTATTGTCACCTCTGCATAGAATTTTATGGTATGGAAACTCCACAGCTTCAGATTTGCACCTTATCTGTAATTTATAATTATAAAGAGTTGTCATGGTTCTGAGAGGTTGTGACTTGCCTGAGATTACAAAGATTGTGTGTTTGAGAGGCAGAACTTAAAGACAAGCCTTCTTACAAAGCCCACCTTCTATTCACTATGACATGCTGTCTCTCCATGTCTAGTCATGCTAGTAAATGTTTTACAAGTGGCCTTCTGGAAAAAAGTGTAGACACAACACGTTTTAAAGGTTAATCTGCATTATTAACATTTTAACATCATTTTCTTAAGTCTAAAAATAAACCAAATAATAAATCAAGCTCTAGTTTGTATTTGACTATTTCCAAAGTTTAAATGCTCATGCTGAAAATTTAAGATAGCTATCATGAGTTAGTTTAAGCTAGCTCCAGCACACTTATGACTCTTTCTTCTTTCACAATTCAGTTCCCTAGTAGTGCGATTTGCCCAAAGCACAAATATTACTAGTTATTACCCTTTCTTATTAATCCTTAACTATTTTATCAACTGACCCTGAATAAAATAAGTTGTAGTCAAAAATCCCTTTTCAGCAGCTTCTTCTACTTTAGGACTGGTTTGATATCAAAGCATTTTGGGTTGCTCATCTTTGAGAAACCAAAAATAGTCTAACCTTCACTGGAGAAGATTTCCTATGTTCAGCTAAACTTGTTTTCCCCAGCATCAGAGAAGGCTTTTAAGTATATTTTTTTTGTAGAATTCTTATGCTTTAAGGACTCTTTGTCATTTGGTTCTAATAGTGACAAAAGGGAAAAAGAGATAGTGGCATGTTGCCAAGAAAAATGGAAGAGTCCTTTTGTTTATGTATCCCAATCATATGGACCAGACTTTGTTTAAATTATCTTGTATAATGGCAGAAACTAGGCATGGACCCACATTTAACACCACATACTAAGATAAGATCAAAACGAGTCCAAGATTTAGGCATAAAGAACGAAATCATAATTTAAATTAGAGGAACATAGGATAGTTTACTTCTCAGACTTGTGGAGGAGGAAGGAATTTGTGTCCAAAGGAGAACTAGAGACCATTATTGATGACAAAATAGACAATTTTGATTATGCCAAATTAAAAAGTTTCTGCACAAACAAAACTAATACAAACAAGATTAGAAGGGAAGAGTAACAAACTGGGAAAACATTTTTACAGTTAAAGGTTCTGATAAAGGCCTCATCTCCAAAATATACAGAGAATTGACTTTAATTTATAAGAAATCAAGCCATTCTCCAATTGATAAATGGTCAAAGGATATGAATAGACAATTTTCAGATGATGAAATTAAACTATTTCCACTCATATGAAAGTGTTCCAAATCACTATTGATCAGAGAAATGCAAATTAAGACAACTCTGAGATATCATTAGACAACTGTCAGATTGGCTAAGAAGACAGGAACAAATAATGATGAATGCTGGAGGGGATGTAGAAAAACTGGGAAACTGATGCATTGTTGGTGGAGTTGTGAAATAATCCAACCATTCTGGAGAGCAATCTGGAATTATGCCCCAAAAGTTATCAAACTGTGCATACCCTTTGATCCAGCAGTGCTACTACTGGGCTTATATCCCAAGGAAATACTACAGAAGGGAAAGGGACCTGTATGTGCCAAAATGTTTGTGGCAGCCCTTTTTGTGGTGGCTAGAAGCTGGAAGATGAATGGATGTCCATCAATTGGAGAATGGTTGGATAAATTACGGCATATGAATGTTATGGAATATTATTGTTCTGTAAGAAATGACCAACAGGAGGAATACAGAGAGGCTTGGAGAGACTTAAATGAACTGATGCTGAGTGAAACGAGCAGAACCAGAAGATCATTATACACTTCAACAATGATACTGTATGAGGATGTATTCTGATGGACGTGGATATCGTCAACATAGAGCAGAGCTAATCCAATTCCAATTGATCAATGATGGACAGAATCAGCTACACCCAGAAAAGGAACACTGGGAAATGAGTATAAACTGTGAGCACTGTTTTTTTTTTTTTTTGTTTGTTTGTTTGTTTTTCTTCCCAGATTATTTTTACCTTCCGAAAACAATTCTTCCTTTGCAACAACAACTATAACAAAATTCGGTTCTGCACATATATATTGTACCTGGGATATACTATAAGATATTTAATATGTATGGGAATGCCTGCCATCTAGGGGAGGGGATGAAGGGAAGGAGGGGAAAACTTTGGACCAGAAGGGAGTACAAGGGATAATGTTGTAAAAAAAAAATTACCTATGCATATGTACTGTCAAAAAATGTTATAATTATAAAAATTAATTTTAAAATTATCTTGTACACATAGTTATATATTGGTTCTGTGTGTCTTTTATCTCTAGCAACCTCTTAAGAATAGCTTCCCAGTTAAAAGAATCCTATCTCTTCGACCAGAGTATGCTGGACAAAATTTAAACATTTCGAACATATATTTAAGCTGATTTTATTTAAATCTTAAACCAGATTTCCTACACTAAACTAGCATGACAGATTTTCCTTTTTTTTTTTTTTTTTACCATGCACAGGAGTTACCACTGATATCATTAGCATATAAATATACTAGCTCTGAATAAAGGTACATAGGCATAGATTCTATAAGTTAGGTGCTATTTTAAATTGGTGATTTTCGAGCAAGTAGGTTAGAGGAAGTTGTTATTGCTGAGATGAAATAATGGACTAATTTTCTTATGTCACTACACCATCACAGGGACTTTACTCCTTGAGATTCCTGCAATATTGTGTTCAAAATGCCTTTTAGTTTCTATTGTTCCTAGTTCTTTTATTTCCAGACTTTCCTTGCTCAAACATATACTGCACTACTTATGACACATAGTTTGGCACAGTTCCTTTGAATAGCTTTCCTAGTAATAAGTCTCTCTCCTTTGAATGTGGATTTGGATTTGATTTTGGAGAAAAGCCTAGTCAAAGGGAACTGAGCCTGATGAACAGTGGTTCATCAAGCTGTGTTGTTTACAATCCAAATTCTTGAGAGAGAGACAGAGAGAGACAGAGACAGAGAGACAGACAGAGAGAGACAGACACAGAGAGAAAGAGAGAGACAGAGATAGAGAGATAGACAGAGAGAAAGAGACAGAGACAGGTAGAAAGAGACAGAGACAGGCAGAGAGATAGAGACAGAGAGAGACAGAGACAGAGAGAGACAGAGACAGGCAGACAGAGACAGAGAGACAGAGAGAGGACAGAGACACAGAGAGAGACACAGAGAAAACAGAAAGAGAGACAGAGAGAGAGAGAGAGAGAGACAGAGAGAGACACAGAAAGAGAGAATCAGAGAGAGAGAGAGAGATTGGTATGGCTGGTAAACTGGTTTTAGAGGCTGTTGCAAAAAAAGAAAAAACAAGCGGCTGCATTGTGAATTATTCTAGCCATTCTGGAAAGCAATTTAGAATTCTAAGAAACAAGTTCCTACACTGATCACACTCTCTGACCTAGTCATTGCACCATTGAGCACATTTTCAAGTAACAAAGTCAGAAAGTGAAACCCATATGTTCAAAAATATTTATCACATTTTTTTGTGGCAGCAAAAAAACTAAAAACAAAGTAGGAAGATGCTTCTTCTTGTATTAAATATGGCATCTTGAATCATTAGCTCTATTGGAAAGACTCTTCAGGCAATTAATAGATACAGCAGTGATTTATACATGACCTCTAAAGCTCCCATGGTTGTCAGGAAAGAATAGCAGTTGAGTATGCCCCAAGGTAGGGAAGAGCAACATTACAAGGGAATGCCTTATCCTTCTCCTGACTTTCTCCCCTTTTGGGGGATGAGGCTAGTAGCAGTGTTTAATATGTATGGAGTATGAATTCAATTTTTATGTTGGGGACAAAAACACAAGTTATTTCTGAACTTGAATTTTTAGGTAGAATTCCCAGCCACCTTTGCTTAACACCTATATATCGAGCTTCCTTGTATTTGAAGTGTCCATCTCGGGAAGCTGATGTTATTGTGGGACCTCTGGAGAGAACCCTGTATCTTTGCCCTCCTATTCTCTTGCCTTTAACCAATCTAGCCCTTCTCTATCTGCAGTCAATGTTCTCCTATAAAAACCCAGCTCGACTGTTGAAAAACTTCCTTTCCTTCTAAATTTCTTCAATTTATATGCTTTGCAAACTTTGGTGCTATTAGAAACCTGTTTCCTTCTGAAAGGCACATTATTTCTTGCTACCCTTTTCCAAACTCCATCATTCTGCATCAGAACAAGAAAGATTAGATATAGGATTTTAACAAGCTTTATTAAAAACTTCCAACATTTGAGGTACCTACACTTAACATGGAGGGTACAAAGACAAACACA